>NW_024543979.1:6842500-7275000 GCF_018167655.1 Microtus oregoni
CACTGCCCACATATGCAGAGATACACACATACATGCATAACACACACAATACACACAGATGACACACACAATACACGCTTCAATAAATGGTGAGTGCGAAGATTTGTTTCTATTTCCCCTAAAAATGACCAGTTGCTCTTACTTTCCAGTGACGAGTACATCAAACCTGTTTCCTCTGCTGTGTAGTGTCTCCTCTCTCCTGGGTGACTTTCTGAATGTGCACACATCTCTTTAGGTCGCTCTGCCTTGCTCCATCCATCTGCACCCCCCCCCCATGCATCCTGACAATAGCTGCAACCCCGAGCGAGTCTCTGTAAGTAGTGAGCCCCTCATCATCTGTTACGATTTTCATCGACAATACACATTAAAATTGATTAATAAACTTTTGCGGGGACTATATTTCTTTCTGTTTCTGTGCATTTCTCCATTCATTTGTCTTCTTTAATACCTTTAAATAAAGATGCATAAATTTCCCATAAAAATCTTATACATTTAGCTGTATAGATTTATTGCTAGGCATTGTATACGTTTGTTGCTATAATGAATGAACAGATTTATTGGTGTAAAATATTCGATAAATGCAATAGGTAAATTAATTATTCTTATGGGGAATATAGAAATAACTTTTTACATTATACCCTCCCAAATCATTAATTTCATATAAAGACTTAGAATTATCGTAAAATTTCAGGAGCATGTATGTACTTTTACCATATCTGCCTGCCTATCATCTGCCTGTTATGTATAAATATATACATTGTCTTAAGATGATTTATTGAGCTGTACGTTGGGATGTACCAATCAATAAAATAAATAGACTTAGAGATGGTAATTCTGACATATATGAACACCAATGGTACTGTCTATCTTCATGGTCCTGGCGACCCTAACATCCATCATCACAGCCTTTTCCACGCCTCTTTGCAATCATTTTGACCTCCCTCTCATTGCCAAAATAAATTATCCGAAGTCTAGGGGTTTAAACAACACATGGGATTGTGTTATGGTTCTGAAGATTGTAAGTCCAAAAACCAGTCCTGGTGCTAACTCAAGGCTGGTTTGTTTTAGGGGCTGTGGCAGGAACCCAATGTTCTCCCTTTTCCCCAGTGCCACATGTGTTCTCGGCCTCAGGATTCCTTCCTAGCAGCTGCGGCCTCTTCTGTAGCCACCGTCCTCCTCTTCTGATCCTCCCAACTCTCTTGTTAGCATGCTTATGGTGAGGCTGGGCCCTCAGGGTCAAACCCAGGCAACTTCCCAGTGCTTGTTGCTACAGCTTTATAATGCATGTTGAAGTCAGCTCAGGGCTATTCTCAATTCTTTATAGTTCCATGAAAATTTTAGAAAAAATATTTCTTAACTTCTAAGAAAGAAAAGTTTTTCTAATATTTTGACTGAGATTGTAGTGAGTCTGGACCATTTTGGAGAAAATTGAAATATCAACAATAATTCTGATGTGCGATGGTCTTTCTGTACACTGTGAATATGTGTTGCTTTCATTGGTTGATAAATAAAGCTGCTTTGGCTTATGGCAAGGCAGGATAGAACCAGGTGGAAAATCCAAGCAGAGATACAGAAGAAGGGCAGAGCTTGGAACAATATGCCAGAGCACCACAGGCATGGTGGTTAATTTATATTAACCGTGGGTTAATTTAAATGTAAGAGTTAGTTAGTAATAAGCCTGAGCCATCAGCCAAACATTTATAATCAATATTAAGCCTCAGAGTGGTTATTCAGGAACTGGCAGGTAGAAGAGAAACCTCTAATTATGTAATTCTCTTTACTCTCAAACAGAGGCTTAATCTCTAATTTTCTGATCTTTTATAGTTTTCAGTGTACACATTTTTATACCCTTGAGAAGGTCTATGGTAGTTTAAATGCTGTGATATAAGGCCAGTTTCTGGATATTTATTACTAACATAAACTGATTTTTAATATATTGGCCTTATATTTGTTAGTTCTTCTTGGTCTCAGTTGTTCTGTTATTACGCTTGTAGTGTTTCTTTTGCATCAGCTCCATGGTCACGTTGTTTGTAAGCACAGTTTTCTCCTTGTTCCTCTGCAACAGGAATGGCTGCCTATCTCCTTCCTTCCCCTCATCGCCTACCGCCATGTTTTGTTTAGAGACAAAGACCTCTCCTGTAGCATACTTATTGCCTTAAATTTTTCTATCTGATTTTCATAGCGCTACAGCAACTCTCTTTCTGTTATATTTTTCATCTTTCTGATTTTTTATTATTTCTTTATGTTTCATGTGTTTCCTGTATGAAACACATGAACAATTTGGCTTTGTATGTAGTCTGTTGCTTTAATAGAAATTCTAGAGTACTTCATTTATCGTGGCCACTTATCTATTTGTAGTCATTTTAGTTTTATGTTGTTTAATTTTATGTTTTATAATTTGTTTTGGATTGATCTAAGTTTTAAAAATTCTTCCTTTGGATTAATTGAGATATTCTTCCCTTAATTTTTTTCATTCATTAGCTTGGAACTCACACATTGTAATTTTTCTGAGTTATTACTCCAATGTCTTAATATAGTGACACTTTCCTATCCTCACAAGTTATATTTCTGGTCAATAGTTCCATCTCTGTCCCAAACGAGCTAAAGAGTTTAGAATTTAAAGCTACAACCATTTTGCTATTTCATCTATATTGTGTCTAGTTTTGTCTCTGATTCTTATTTCACATTAAACACTATTGTTTATACTGTTTACATGTGTAATGTTGGTAGTACAACTTAACATCAGTGTCCAATGTTCTAAAACATTAACGGGCTCATCCAGAGTGAGGAAAGGAACTCCATGGAAAGGCGCTCTATGGAGTTCCAGGTCTGTCCATTGCTGCCCTGGGGGCTGCACACGGGGCCCTTCCGGGTGCTGTGTTTCCAAAGCAGCGAGTCTAAGGACAGTAGGAGGGCTCTGCTGATGTTTTAACATTTGGAAGTAGATAATTCCTTCCTTCCCTCCCTCCCTCCCTCCCTCACTCCCTCCCTCCCTCTCTCCCTTGCTCTCTCCCTCCCTTCCCCTTC
This sequence comes from Microtus oregoni, assembly GCF_018167655.1. Classification (NCBI taxonomy): domain Eukaryota; kingdom Metazoa; phylum Chordata; class Mammalia; order Rodentia; family Cricetidae; genus Microtus; species Microtus oregoni. The sequence continues at coordinate 6,845,528 of NW_024543979.1, forward strand.
CTCCCTCGGGTACCCATGCACAACACACACGTGAGGCCTTGGACATGCATCTTCACAGGTGCCTTCCATTTTTCCTCTGAGACAAGATCTCTTGTTGGCCTGGATCTTCAGCCCTGCTGGACTGTGAGCACCCGACATCCTCTGATCTCTGCTACCATCAGGCAATGAGTGGTGTTACAGGAGGTTCTGCCATGCTCAGCTTTCTGTGTGAGTTCTGTCCTTCTGAACTCGGGTCTTCGTGCTTGTGAGGTAAGAACTTTACTGGCTAAGCCATTTCTCTAGCCCCAAAGCCAGATTGTTTTCTCTTTAAAGGCAGATTATCCTACAAATTATGGGATGCAGGATCTTTGGTCTGAGTCTACAAGATGCCTGACCCTTGTTTGTGAGAACAAAAACTGCCTTCCATATACAAGCAAAGATCTGGGAGCAGGTTGTCCGGGTGGATAACAACTTCTTATGGGCTACACCAGGTAAGCAAGTTCAGGGGCAATTTTCACGGCCTCCTTTCAAGTGGACTCTAACATCTGCATATGTCCTCCAGAGAGCCAGCACCATATGTATCCAAGAGATGAGATCCAGGGCTTGTGCCCCCACCCCGCTGCATCTTTTTGTGTCTTTGTCTCTCTCCCTCTTTCTGTCTGTTTCCCCCATCTGTCTGTGTCTCTGTCTGTCTATCTGTTTCTTTCTGTCTTCATCCTACCACCATGTTTTCAGACAGGATCCCAGCAGCTTCTTGAGTTACCCTTTCCTTCCGTCAGGTGCCTGAATAAACCTAACTCCATCTTCCGGGGTTCTTCTGTCTTCACTGGCCTCATTTTATGTAGAGAGACAGTTTATTTGCTTAGGCTCAATCTGTGTTTAATTGATCTCTGGATCACTCAATACTTATACCCTTTAGGTACTGCCTAAGGAAAGATTAATTTTCTGCCCCAGGAAAGATTTAAGATGGGAAATTCTAGGCCATGCTAATGTGGCTAAGGCCGAACTTAGATGCAGCAAACTTCAGAGTTGAGAGTAAAGCCATTTTGGCAGAAGCTGTACAGCAGACATGTTTTAAACAATAGAAATCTGTGTACATGATTTCAGGCTGAAGAAAACACAAGCAGTAAGTTAGTAGGGAAGAGGCTGCAGTTATTGCAGGATGACCTGGGCCTCCAGCCTGTCAGGTATCAGCCAGGACTGAGTTGCTCATGGCTGTGTGGCAGGAACTTCACTTACATGAGCTCCTAACACTAACACTGCCAGCCAGCTGCAAAGAGGTCTTGTCCCTGCATCAGAAAGATCAAGAGATTTGTTTATTGCCACACATCTAGTAAGTAGTTGAACTGAGAAGATTGAATAAAAGCAAAATGATAATAAATAAATAGAAATAAAAAAGTGTTTACATCAGAACAAAACTTGATCCTATAAACCTAGAGAGCCATCCCTGTCCTGGAGAGACCTCCATGCACTCTTACACTATCCCCAAATTGTAGATAATGTGTTATGTTTATGAACTATATCACTGTCCTGGGTGAGGGCTCAAGGTTTAGGTTCTTAAAAATTACACTGGAAGATCTGTTTGGAGAGATGCCTTGGTTGTTAAGAGTTGCTCCTCTTCCAGAGGACCTGGCTTGGGCACCCAACGCTCCTAACCACCTGTAACTCCAGCTCCAGGGAACACAACACTCTCCTCTGGTCTCCATGGGAATGTATGCACACACATACACAAAGAAAGATAAAAATAAAACCAATCTTTATCTTTTAATTTTTATTATTTTAATACATTTTGCCTGCACCTATATCTATGTACTACCACATGTGTGCCTGGAACCTATAGAGGCAATAAGAAGGTGTTGGATAACGTGGGACTAGAGGTACAGGCAGTTGTGAGCCTCCACCTGGGTGCTGGAAGTTGACCCTAGGTCCTCTGCTACAGCAACCAGCTGCCGAGTAAGCAGGAGTGCAGACAATGAGGTAACAAGCCATGAGCTGTGTGGCAGAGCATAGATAGGAAATATGGGTTTGATGTGAGACATTTCTCTGTATGCTGTGAATATGCTTTATTACCATTGGTTAATAGAGAAGCTGATTTGGCCAATAGCCAGGTAGAATAGAACTAGTTTGGAAATCCAAACAGAGAGACAGGGAGAAAAAGGGCAGAGTCAGGGAGACACCAGCAGCCTCTGGAGAAGCACAATGTGAGATAATAAGCCACGAGTCTCATGGTAAAATAATAGAAAAGGGTTAATTTAAGTTATAAAAGCTAGTTAATAATAAATCTGAACAAATAGGCCAAGCAATTATAATTAACATTAAGCCTCTGAGTGTTTATTTGGGAACTGGCAGGCAGGGGAGAAACCTCCAGTAGCATGGGTTAATTTAAGTGTAAGAGTTAGCTAGTAATAAGCCTGAGCCATCAGCCGAGCATTTATAAGTAATATTAAGCCACTGAGTGGTTATTTGGGAACTGGTGGGCAGGACAGAGATGTCCATCTACATATGTGTTTGAGTATGGGGCCAGAATTTCCTGACAAATCTTAAAAAGAGATTCTAGACACATAAGAAGGGAGTCGAGCATGGCTTCTTAGTAGCTGCATTTTCTTGGGTAGGCTGTTTGCTGGTGGCAAGCAGAGGCATGACTTCTTTAAGAGATGAGATGACTTTCTGAATGGTGCTAGCAGCAAAAATGGGAGCGGGGGAGCTCTTTTAAGAAGTCATACTATTAAACAACTAAATGGTGATTATGAGTGGCAGGAGGCATGTTACTCAGTGGCATCATGGATCCAGAAACTTCCCAGAGTTGGGCAATAAACATGTCTTTCAGAGCTGGTGCCTCTGCCATGAGACTAGACTCTCAACAAGCTAAGGGGAAGAGCTGGTGCCAGTATGCCATGTTCTAAGTAACACAATAGGTTTTTTTGTTCACCCAGACAGAAAAGGTTACAGATGCATAGTAAGGACAGATTCAGACTAAAAGAGCCTCTAAATGGGTCACAGTGTATTTAAAACATATGCATAGGCTTGGGAGAGAGAAGAAAAAGAATGTATACAGTCTTAAATTTAAACTACACATTAGAGCACTACTCAGCGGTAAAAAACAATGACTTCTCGAATTTTGCATGCAAATGGATGGAAATAGAAAACACTATCCTGAGTGAGGTATCCCAGACCCAAAAAGATGAACATGGGATGTACGCACTCATAATTGGTTTCTAGCCATAAATAAGGGTCACGGAGTTTACAATAGGTGAATCTAAAGAAGCTAAGTAAGAAGGGGAACCCAAGGAAAAACATATAGTTATCCTCTTGGCTAAGGGAAGTAGACAAAATTGCCGGGGAGAAAATTGGGATCTTGGGGTGGGGTGGGTTGGGGGTAAGGGGAGATGGGGAGAGAAAAGTTAGAAGGGAAGGAGGTCGGGCCTTGGGAAAGCAGGAGGATTGGGATAAAGGAATGTTGGACAGGGGAACATGGAACCACAATTCTTAGTTAAGGGAACCACTTTAGGGTTGGCAAGAGACCTGACCCTAGAGGGGCTCCCAGGTGCCCAAGCTGAGGTCCCCAGTTAGTTCCTTGGGCAGTTGAGAATAGGGAACCTGAAATGACCCTATCCTAGAGCAATACTGACGAATATCTTGCATATCATCATAGAACCTTCATCTGGTGATGGATGGAGATAGAGACAGAGACCCACACTGGAGCACTGGACTGAGCTCCCAAGGTCCCAATGAGGAGCAGAAGGAGGGAGAACATGAGCAAAGAAGTCGGGACCACGAGGGGTGCACCCTCCCACTGAGACAGTGGAGCTGATCTATTGAGAGCTCACCAAGACCAGCTAGACTGTGACTGAAAAAGCATGGGATATAACTGGACTCTCTGAACATGGCGAACAATGAGGGCTGATGAGACGCAAAGGACAATGGCACGGGGGTTTGATCCTACGTAATGTGATGGCTTTGTGGGAGCCCAGCCAGTTTGGATGTTCACCTTCCTAGATATGGACGGAGGTGGGAGGTCCTAGGTCTTACCACAGGGCAGAAAACCCTGACTGCTCTTTGGACTGGAGAGGGAGGGGGAAAGGAGTGGGGGGAGGGGGAGAACGGTGGGAGGAGGGGGCGTAGGGTGGGAGGAGGGGGAGGGAAATGGGAGGCTGGGAAGAGGTGGAAACTTGTTTTTTTTTCTCCTTTTCTCAATAAAAAAAGAAAAAATAAAATATAGTTTTAAAATATTAAACTCCTTAGAAAAGGAATAGAGTCTCTCTCTCTCTCTCTCTCTCTCTCTCTCTCTCTCTCTGTGTGTGTGTGTGTGTGTGTGTGTGCGTGCCATGTAAAGATGAGAACTACGCAGAGAGTCTGGGTCCTGTATGTTATTGTGTTGTCTTTGAAATTTTGGCTGCTAAAAGACATTGGATTATGGAAACTGCTGGATTAAACCAATCTATATATTTTTAAAACATTTTGACTACAAAATTTAGGTCAAAAGATATGTTACTTTGGGGCAGAGGTTGTGCTTTGTTTCCAAAGGAAATGAGAGGCTATGAATTTGTTCTGAACAAAGGAAAATCAGGTTTGATTGAGGAAGACCCCCTGAAAATCCTGGCTACAAGCATAAAATAAACCTAAAAGAACTACAAGGCATGTGATCTATCTATCTCTATCTATCTGTCTATCTATCTATCATCTATCTATCTATCTATCTATCTATCTATCTATCATCTATCTATATCATCTGATCAAACACATAACAAAAATCATCTTTAACTGACTTGTGTACACTTCACAATCTAATTGTACTAATACAGATATGCATTTTACCTTTCAAAGTTTATATATTTCAGAGCAAAGGGACCAGACACCAATGAAAATGATGACCCAGGTGATGCAGCATCTAAAACAGCTTCCAGGTTGTTGACTGAGTTGATCCAGTCTCACAGAATACTACAACCAAGACCTGACAATTATCCTGATTTTCTCAAGGTTTCCTCAAAGATTATCAGTGTTCCCAAACAACAGGAAGTAGTCTAGAAGGCTATGCTCACATTTCCAAAGTGAGTTATGAATATTTATTATCATTTAAGGGTGGGTTGGTTACACATTGTTATTGGTAATGGTCAGGAAAAAAATGGACAAAGGAGATTAGGTTGAGGGATATCATTCTAAAAAGCAAAGAGGGATATGGAAATGATAGGATAAACAAGTAGATCATTGAATCTACTTTAATCCAAAAAACAACTATTAATCTTAAATATTTTATATTGCTATAGACTTTGGTTTATTGATACAAATGTCAAATTAATTTTGTTATACTGCATATATATTTTTACTCTTGTTTGGGGTATTGTGCTTATGCAACTCATTTAAAAATGTAATGTTTAATTGAGAAATACAGATTAATAGTCATATAAAATAGTCAAACTTATAGCCATGTGAGGTATGTTTTTAAGGTCACACACAGATATATTTAATAGATAGATAGATGGTCTTCTAACATTTCAAAGACCTAAAGAATATGGCATTTAGGTTATATATTTAATAACCTAAATATTTTCATGACAGTAGGACATGTCTGCTCCTGGCAACACTGATCTACTTCAGAGGCGATAATGGGCATTGAACAAACTCCATATGGGGCTGTGGAATAATGCTGTACACTGTACACTGTAAAGATTTGTCACTCATATTGGCTTATTAAAATGCTGATTGGCCAGTAGCCAGGCAGGAAGTATAGGCAGGGCAACCAGACTAGGAGAATTCTGGGAAGAGGAAAGGCAGAGATGCAGTCGCCAGCCAGAGGCAAAGGAAGCAAGATGAGAATGCCTTACTGAGAAAATGTACCAAGCCATGTGGTTAAACGTAGACAAGAATTATGGGTGAATTTAAGTTGTAAGAGGTACTTAGTAATAAGCCTGAGTGATAGGCCAAACAGTTTATAATTAATATAAGCCTCTGTATATTTATTTGGTACTGATTATGGGACTGGGTGGGGGAAAAAACTTCTGTCTACAACATGGAGTTTAATTTCTTAGTGGCAAAAGTTAGTTAGCCACTGGGCAAGAAAACGACCTTTGCCTCAACTGCTGACAGTTACTGCTGAAACTGGACCAACAGGACACAAAAGAAAGTGACTGTCAAACTTTGCCAAGACAAGGTGTGAAAGTCCTTCAAAAATCCTGCTTTACAGAAAAGTCTGTCAAACATTCTAGGCCTGTAGGGTGAAGATGGATGCCCCAACAGTACAGAGAAACTTTGGGTGATTGACCAGGCAGTGAGATGTCTCTATTGTTAGCTAACATTTCACCCTTCTGGGGTCATTGATGTAACTGAAGACTAGATAGTTACAGTTACAATTTTCCTTAGTTATGATAAAACATAAAGTAGACACAAAATGTTGGACTCACAAAAATAGATAATAGCACATTTTCTCTAATTTTGTCAAATACAAATGGACTGAATATTGTAACTGTAATTCTTACTTCCTTTTTACTTAGACAAAAGGGAGAATGCTGTGGACTAATCTTTCTGTACACTGTGTATATGTATTTTTCTCATTGGTTAATAAATCCGTAAGATTGGTATCTAGGCAGGATAGCTAGACACATGCCACACAAGGTGAGGGTGAGCCATGCATGTTCTGACCCAAGGCTTTGGTGAGGTCATGCAATTCAGCACAGGGGAGTGGCACCAGATTCACCAGAATTTGACTTTGAATGAATTTTTGACTGATCAGAAACCTTTCACAATTGCCAAATTCTTCACAGCCCTCCCCCTTCAGTTATATAAACACTCATAGGGTCACCCGGTGTGGAATTTTGATCCCTTTAGCCTATAGCTTTTGGGGATTACAAATCCTAGAGTGTGGTCTTGTCTGCAAATGTGACAATTTATAAGATGAGGGAGAGGATCTCACTCTCTTGCTCTGGCACTCTCTTGGATGGACAGAGCAGGCAGCTTGCTCTTCACCTTGGACAGAACAACCAGATAAAGGCAGCTGGATCAGCAGTGGCGTCTAAACTGTTCTGTATCATTGAGAGTTTACCCCTATTTTATACCTAAAATTCTTGAGAACCCCTAGCAGACTCTCGAGGCTTCTTGCTATGGTCACCTGGCACAGTTTAGTTTTAGAAGCTGGGCAGGGACTGGGCTCACTCTTCAAGGTATCCCTGGCACCCTTCAAGACCCCTGAAATGTTGACGAGGTACTATGCTGCTGCTGAAAACTGAGTGGAACTGTAAATGTTGAGAGACCAGGGAGAGAAAGACTCAGAGAAAAAATTCAAAACAAACAAGATTATTTTTCAAGAGGAGAAACTAAGGCTTAAAGAGATGAAGTAGAGGGGATCCGAGATGTCCACAGGGATGTCCCCAGCTAGGTCCTTGGGCAGCAGAGAAGAGGGTGCCTGAACTGTCCTTGCCCCACTATCACATTGATGATTATCTCGAATATCACCATAGACTCTTCATCTGGCAACGGATGGAGATAGAGACAGAGACCCTCGTCAGAGCAATGGACTGAGCTCCCAAGGTCCAGCTGGTGGGCAGAAGGAGGAAGAAGACAAGCAAGGAAGTCAGGACCTAGAGGGATTGGTCCACCTACTGAGACAGTGTGCCTGTTCTAATGGGAGATCACCAAATCCAGCTGGACCTGGTCTGAATGAGCATGCGATCAAACCGAACTCTCTGATTGTGGCTGACAATGGGGACTGACTGAGAAGCCATTGATAAAGGCACTGGGACTTGTTTTTACAGCATGTTCTGGCTTTTTGGGACCCTAGTCTATATGGATGCACAGCTTCCTAGGCTTGGATGTAGGGAGGGGCTTAAACTTCCCACAGGATAGGGTTCCCTGCCCTCTCTCAAGCAGGGAGGGGGAGGAAGGAGGGTAAGTGGGGGAGCAGGAGAGGATTGGGAGGGGGAAGGAAGTGTAAATATTTGAATGGAAAAAAAAGAGATGAAGTATATTAAAAGATCATCGGGGATGAGAACAAAAAAATACTTGAGACCAGTGGCTCACTCTGTCCACTGCCATATACCCAATCTCTGTAGGAAGCACCTGTCTGCAGACTGAAGAGCCCGGAAGTGAAAGATAACTATAAATATTCAATTTTGATGAAGAAGGGATTAAGAGGAAATGATGAATGCAAACAGTGTCCTGGAAGAAAAATCAAATGCCTGTCAATTTAAGTTCTCCCAATGACAGCCCCGTCAATGAATCCATCTTGGCAGATAATTACTCGCCCTATCTTTAGTCCATAAAGTGATCAATAAAGTCAAATGTCCAGCTTAATATTTTGTATTTAATGATTACACAATAATAGACACCAGAATAAATGTTGAGGGAGATCAATGGGAGGATTAGATATGATGCCAATACTTTTTTCCCTTTTAATTAGTCAAAACCTAATACAAAATTCAAAATAAACTGTATCAAAGCCTTCCTTTCTTTCCTCTTTGCTAAGCAGCTGAAATTATGTTCCAAGATTTGATTATTGAACTGTTAATTATCTGGCAATTCAGAGGTTTTGTGAAATGCTTGAAGAATCACATCTATCCTTTTGGCTGGGGAACTATCTTGACGGGAGCTAAGTTATTTTGGTTTTTGTTTTTTCAGAGGGGACAATGTTTATTTCCATCACACCTTGGAAGAAAAAGGAGCATTCTGAAGGGCATGTGGCCTTGCTGTACTGTTGTCCAGGTAGAGATGTTCCCTGGGGACCTGTGCACTTGTGGGCGAGTTCCCCTGGGCCTGGCTGGCCTTTGCTTACTGACCTTGAACTTGGCTTCACTATAAATCCACCCCGAATCAATGTTGTCAGCTTCTATTATTTCAGTGCTCACTAAGGAATAGCCCAGAATGGGGCTGAATAATTCATGATGGTGGTGTTGATCCTACTTTACGTGTAGCGAGAGTCTAAGACCCCAGTAGGTTTCAGTCTGTGAATCGGTCCCAAGGGCTGGGGAGTCTGCTTAGCATGTGATATTGGCAAGAGAAGTTCTGATGCCCATGCTCTTAGGAAACCCATCCTTACCAGCCCTGTGTTACGTAACAGTGGGGGCTCAAGAGGGGAGCTACTAGGTTGAAACTGGGTGTTCATAACATCTGAAAAAGATTAGACTTTCAAGAGACAAGTCTTAATTGTCCAGTTCTGAGAAGAATCCGATTCAGCATCCCCATGTTGGAGTACTTATGGCTTTGTTGGAGGAAGTGTGTCACTGTAGAGGTGGACTTTGAGGTCTCATATATGCTCAAACCACGTGCACTGGTGTGTGGTGTGTACATCGATGAGGCTGCCATGTGAACTGTGGTGTGTGCAGCAATGAGGCTGCCACGTGAACTGTGGTGTGTGCATCGATGAGGCTGCCACGTGAACTGTGGTGTGTGCATCGATGAGGCTGCCACGTGAACTGTGGTGTGTGCATCAGTGAGGCTGGCACATGCATTGGTGTGTGGTGTGCGCACCATGTTTCAAGATTCTCCCCATTCTTTACTAAGAGAGACACATTATTCCTGGAAGTGATGGAATCACACTGCTTACTAAAAATCATCTTCTGTAGAGGTCTACTGACTTTATCTAGTTCCGGGTGAAGTATCGTAGGCATTCCACTCAGAAGATATTGAAATCCCTAGGATGCTGCCTAGGAAGAGTTTTAGGTTTGTAATTCTATATCCCTGATGTAAATGGAGTTGGTAAGACGATGTCTTCATCTGCACAGAATTCGGGTTCGGCTGTACTGCATGTGTTCACCTTCCTCTCATGGTACTACCAGGAGGGCCTGGGTCTTCTGACTCCTTAGAGTTTAGCACATGGCTCATCAACCTCAGTATTGCCCACACTGACTGCCAGGAGTCACAGCCCTAGGAAGGCACACCCGGGAAAGTAATGTTATTGTTTATTGTTAGATATTTTTCATCAAATATTAATGCTTGCCATTCCTGTGGTTGGGTCCTTTGGAAACACTCTGAAATGGAAACTTGTATCAGCACGTTTTGTTAGGAGGGACGATGGTGTGAGAGGGAGAGCGGGGGTGGGGGGAGAAATTAATATATAATGGAGCTTCAGAGGGGACTCGGCTGATGGCACAGAGATGAGGAAATGGGTGGGTCGCTCAGAGCTCTCCTAAATGGAGGCAAGGAGACCTTGATACCCACCCTAGATGGGAGCTCCTGCGGAACAGAACAGCTGTAGCCAGCTGTGTGGCACCTGAGGAGACTCAGCTGTGAACTGACTGCAGCTGATAATCCCAGCACTGGAGATCTCTAAGAAGGCTGGGGCACGCTCAGCCATGGATAGCATGTATAGAATGAGCAGCGAGAGGCTGTGGGGGGACTGGGAGGGCTGGACGTGCGCTTGGTAGAGCTGGCCGTAGGAAGAGAGAGGCAGACACTAAACACAGACTCACCACTGGGTGCTCAATTTAAGGAGAGCGAGGGGGAAAGCCCTGGGAACTCACATCAGGGACCAAGCAGCTCGTCTAGGGATGGGGCGTCAGGGGAGCTATGCTCACCAGCCATCCCCCCTCCTTTGCTCTTCTGAGTTTTGAGGGGAGAAAATTCCATGCCATCTTGTCTCATGGAATAAGTAATGGATTACAAAAGCTCAAGTCTTCTTTTGAAGTATGGAGTCTGTACTTTGCCAAGCAAAGAGAAGTAAATCATACATTAATAGAGCCAGTATTTTCAGGGAGTTAGCGCCACAGGCACCCTGAGCGAGGATCCAGCAAAGAGATGGGAAAGGTGAGCGTGTGGGTTACGTGTAATGTGGAAAATAACCTTTTAAACTTGTATGCTCCTCTCTAGGGCAAAAATACTATTCTTTAAAAGGTTCATCTGCGGCCCAAAAAAAGGGGGTTGGAGAGAAAGCGGGCTTCATGTTTCATTCTAGGATCTATTTTTCTATTAAAAATAAATTGTTCTTTAAGTAATCCATGATGTGTTCGGCTAGAGCTGGTGGCTGCAGAGAAACTTTTTTGTCTGCAGTTGTGATTTGGAAGAATGGCTGAACTACTAAGAGCCTGTGAGAAGGCTTCTATCTTCTGAAATTTGGATGACCTGGTCTACCCTTGATCCTCACAGAATTGCAGGACTGCGTGAAGGGTCTTAGGCCCCCCAGTGATTGCTTTGTGCCCAGTGTTATACAATCATTAGCCAACCTGGCGCTTGCTCTTTTCCACATCCATCCACAGAGGTTCTCTGCCCTTTCAGAGCTCTGAGTTCAGTCAGAGGGTCCCCACGACATGAAACAACCGGCAAACGGCTCGGAGGAAGGATGTCAGTGAGTGCAGGTGTGCCATCTCTGGGCCCTGGGGGAGGGCAGAGGAATGCGAGGAGCCAGCATGGCTTGTCTTTGTAGAGGAGGCCAGCCAGCGTGGAGCTAGACATTGAAGGAGGAAGTTCAGTAGAGAGGATAATGGTATACTCAAAGGGCAGAACGGCTGCACCCCACCTGGAGGAGGAAAGACTGAGCTGTGTGTCCTTCTCTGGGGACACAGTTTTATTTGAGAAAGAAAAGAACTCCTGGTCATGAGGATAGCGGGATCCAGATGCTTGGGACTCAGAGTGACAAAGACACCTGACCACGTCTGTGACCTATTTGCTCACTGTCTGTGGAGACAACAAGGGATTGAAAACGTGTTCTGTTAAGATTCTCAGTGTTGTGAGATTGTACAAGCCACTAGATGGATTCTCTCTGGTTTAATAGGGACTTGAATGTCATTTGTACTTGGGTCTCTTTAACAAATGATATATTCCAGCCACAGATTTATTCAGCAGAAACCTAGGCCCAGTGTGCTGTCTGGTTTGTGCCAACTTGATGCAAGCTAGAGTCTACAGAGAGGAAGGAGCCTCAACTGAGGAAATGCCTCCATGAGATCCAGCTGTAAGGCATTTTCTCATTTAGTGATCAATGGGGAGGGCCCAGCCTTTGGTGGGCGGTGCCATCCCTGGGCTGGTGGTGCTGGGTTCTATAAGAAAGCAGGCTGAGCAAGTTATAGTGAGCAACCTAGTATGCAGCACCCTCCATGGCCTCTGCATCAGCTCCTGCCCCCCAGATCCTATTGAGTTTCTCTCCTGGCTTCCTTCAGTTGTGAACAGTAACATGGAAATGTGAGCCAAATACGCCTTGTTCTCCCCAACTTGCTTTTTGGTCATGGTGTTTCATTGCAGCAGTAGAAACCCTAAGACAAGTTGGTACCAGCATAGCGGGGTGTTGCTGTGACAGACCTGGCCATATAGGTTTGGGGGTGTGTGGAACTTATGACTAGAAAAGCCATTGAGTGTGGAGAACTCAGCGCTGTCTTCTGAGGGAACTGGGAAGATAAGACTGTTGAGAGCAGTGTGGACCATGGAGGCCTGGCTTCTGAACTTTCAGAGTGAAGGACTCTGTCAGGACCGTCTGCTATTCTGAATTAAGATTCTGTCATTCTGAAATGCTGGGGATGAAGAATGGGCCATGATTAACAAGAAACCAGCACCATCTAGGGAATCCTTTGTATTAACGAGACAATTGACGCTGGCAACTGGAGCTAAGAAATTAGTAGTGAGACCAACGTCACTGAAGTGAAGTCTTCTGGGAAGTGTTTCCTGAGAGCACAGAGAAGCTGTGTTCGTGTCAGAAAATGTTATACCTCACCTGGCAGCCAGATTTGGTAATGTGTAAGAGTCACCCAGTACCAGCTTAAAAGGCATGAAGGGGTCATGGAGAGCAACTGAGTCTTGACACTGTGAGAGGCCAGGAGAGACCATTGGTGAAGATGCAGCCTCAGTGGCAGTTGGAGGCCCAGGACTGAAGGGGTCATGCCGAGAAGCTGAGACCTGGCACCATGAAAAGGAAAGGCTGTCGGTGAAAGTGCAACCCAGCTGCAGCAGGGACCCCAGCATTTTGGAGATGCCAGCACCATGATGTGGCCACCAAGAACAGCAGCAGTGGAGTGGAGCATCCTGGGCCTAGAGGACAAGCTGTGTGCCGAGCGGGTGGAGGCAGAGAAGTGAGCCCAGCCCTTTGGAAGGACCTGGATGATTGTGAGTAAATCCCAGACATTGGGTGGTTGGAGTTTGATTTTGCTGTGATATGGTTGTAACTGTGCCATGATTTTGCCTCTTGAAGTAAGAAAGTATTTGGTTTATTTTTTTATTTTATTAGAGCCCACAATTGAGAAACTTTGAATTTTAAAAGGCTTTTGGATTTTAAAAGAAATTGGCTTTTTTTTAAAGGGACTGAAATTTTAATGTGTTTGAATTAGTAAATATTGTGGGACTTTTAAAGTTATTTGTTATTAATGTGCGATCTTGAGGATGAATAAGAAAGGAAGGGTTGTGACTTAATAGCGATGCATTTGTGTGTCAAGTTGACAAGGGGTCAGTTGTACTGGATGGTTTTGTGCCAACTTGACCTAAGCTGGAGTCATCAGAGAGCCTCCACTGAGGAAATGCCTCCGTAAGATCCAGCTGTAAGGCGTTTCTCAGTTAGTGATCAGTGGGGGAGGGTCCAGATCATTGTGGATGGGACTGTCCCTGGACTGGTGGTCCTGGCTTCTACAAGAAAGTGGGCTGAGCAAGCCATGTGGAGCAAGCCAGTAATCAGCACCTGCCTCCAGGGCCCTGTTCTGTTGAGTTCCTGTCCTGGCTTCCTTCGTGATGAGCAGGAATGTGGAAGTGTGAGCCAAATAAACCCTTTCCTCCCCAGTTTCCTTTCTGCTCATGGTGTTTTATCGAAGAAATAGAGACCTTAACTAAGATGCCCAGTGTTGCCTTTCTTTCTTGAAAGAAAAAGTCTAAAGTCTGTCACTTCCTGCTAGAGCCGTGGTTTGCCGAACTGAGCAACATCAATGAGCAGGCTATCATGGTGTGCGGGAATCTCAGGTCTGAGTGACTTCAGGGATGTGCCTATGGGTATCTCCATCACAGCCTAACATGCTTGCATCTATGCAGTTTGAAAACCTGTGAAGATCTAATTATGGTCCAGACTCTTTTCTTTGAATGCGTTTGTCATTTCTGTTGGCTTCAGATAACATGCCCCACTTCTGAGACTTAACCAATATTGTTGATAAAAATGTACAGTCAGGGTAAAGGAAAGAACCTTCAAGGTCATAGAAAGAGGCAGTTACCTTCACCAACTAATCCACTATGAAAGCTACAGGCAGACCAGAGGCTGATCCAGGAGATAAAATCCAGGAGAGAGGTTTAGGTACCAGGGCTTGGAGAACCATGAAGAGGCATGTTCTTCTTGTTCCCAGAGGCACAGATCTCAGAATAGATGGCTACCACTCTCTGGGAGTTACTGTATGCCAGGAGAGAGCCAAGCAGTTCACATGCACCATGGGCATAGTACTGTCACTACCAGTGTGAAGAAGTGACAGTTCAGAGCGGAGGTTCTCAACCTTCCTCATGAATGCTGCAACCCTTTAATACAGTCCCTTCTGTTGTGGAGACCCCCCAACCATAAGATTATTTTCATTGCTATTTCATAACTATACTGTTGCTACTTTATGAATTATAACACAAATATCCAATATTCAGGGTATTTGATATGTGACCCCTGAGAGTTCTCATGCTTCCTTACTTAGTGGGTCCAATGTAAAATGGCATGATAGAGACCTTGACGGACCAAGGGGGCCACATGGTAGGTGAGAGCCCATGGCAAGTGAGGGACAGACTCACTTATGCGGGAGTTTTCTTGAGATAAAGGGAGTTGGGAGGGAAGAGAGCAGAGAAATACAAGGAGAAAGAGGAAGAAGCAGCAAGGAGCAGCCTGCCTCTTCAAAAAAGCAGAAGGAAAGAGAGCAGAAGTGGGCACAGCTTGTCACTTAAAGGGATATTTTTCATCTATGTACATACATAGTGAGTAGAGACATAGTGACATAGCAGCCATAAAACCCTGGGCTGGCCAGGGTACTTCCTGGGTTCATCCTGCCAGGCGACAGGCCAGCATAATGCCTGAACCTAACAGTCATGCCTTCATTAGAGGCCTGATCCCAGGATGTGAGGATTTCTGTTCCAGCTTAGCTTTCTTCCTCCCTCCCTCCCTCCCTCCGTCCCCACATCTGAATGTACTCTTTTGAGGGGGTGAATAGCATCTCTTGAATCTTAAGGCTAAATCCCAGCTCCTTCCAGATTGTAGGTTCACATCTCTGAACTGTGTGGAAAGAAGTAATAGCTTCAGTTAAGCTCGAAGCCTCAAGCTTTGGGGTTTTCCCCTACACCAACCCCTTCTCAGGGGAACTCCTGTCTCCTGTTGTTCTCTCAGCACCCCCACCCCAGGTAGCTAACCGAAGACAGACACACCGAAGAGAGGAAAACTCGAGTCTGAGTCCTGCTATGATTGGTGCTGATGATGCTATGCCTGCCTCTCTCAGCCTGTTAGAGGAGAACAACAGCATCTGTCCCCATGGGGTCTGTGGGACCGGTATTAAGGTAACACATTATATAAGCCGAAGAGTGATGCCTGACGGCCGTAAGGGCAACCAATGCTCGTGGAATATGTGGCAATGTGCTGTGCACTGGGCTGTGCACTGGGCTATGGGCTTTGCATGGCTCACCTTGCTCAGTCACCGTAACAATCATCCAAGGTGACTATTAATGCTCATTTTATAGATGATGAAATGGGAGTTTCGAAGACATTCAGTAACTTTGAAGAAAGTCAGTGAACTCTTCATTTGTAAAGACAGGAACCAGTTGGATTCTTAGCTTTTATTTACCACAAGAAATCTGATGATTGGCTTCTTCCTCAGCTGAAATCACATGTAAGCACCAGACACCTGACCTAGGGCAAGCAGGGGCATGTTGGTACTCATCTCTGAGTCCCTTAACCTAGAGAGGATGCTAGGTTAGTTAATCTAGCTAGTTAATGTAGTCAATCTACTATAACTTCTTTATTCTTCTGAGTCTTGGAACCATTGTTATAATTCCTGAAGAAAAACCCAAGGTAACAAAAATGCTTAATTTGCATTTAGGATACTTGAGTCTGCCTTCCAGATTTATCCATTAATTAGCATTAGGAAATCAGCTTTTTTGATCCTTAGTTTCTCATTTTCAAATTGACAGCCCTGTAGTCACAAGGCCCCTCCCCTAGATACTTTAATTCTTGATTTTACATTTATGTCATGAACACATAGCCTTAGCGATGAACTGATAGAGATTTCTGAACCAAAGTATGACTTCCAAGTAACGTGACTTCCATATTTATTTACAAACAAAATGGCAGTCTCCTCATCTCTAATGTTTCAATAATTCCACAACCTACTAGGAGGCCATATCATTTACTATTCAAATCAGAACACACTGGGGAGTGACAGATGATGTTTTAATAACTGCAGGAAAATGGTAGGCAGAGCTCAAAGCTTCCTTTGCCTTTGCCATGACCACATTCCTCGTTCTGTTCCCTCCCCTGTTCTTCCTCCTCCCCATCCCTACCTTGGGCTTCAACAAGAGTGAGAGGTGCCACAACAGAGGTGCCAATTCCCTCAGCTGCTTAATGGAGTGTTGAGTTCATAGCCAAGGTGTGAGCATTTTCAAAGCCAAGGTGTAAGCATTTACACGCGAACACTTTGAAGCGACTTTGTCTGCAGCAGAAGCCCCCTGCTGAAGGCTTGCACCCCTTCTAGCGTTGAGACCATTTGCGCTGTTCATTCTGATGCATCTAATCAGGAGCTGATCAGTTCCTGTCTGACCTGCATCATTTGGAGCAACAATTTAGGATTTCAACTGTGGCTTAGAGAACACCAGAAGGACCCAACCCTGGACCCAAGCAAGGAGACCCAAACCTGGACCCCAGCAAGGGCACCGAACCCTGGACCCCAGCAAGGGGACCCAACCCTGGACCGATGATCAAGCAGAACCAACCCTGAACCCAAGCAAGGGGACCCAACCCTGGACCTGGGCAAGGGGGCCCAACCCTGGACCCGAGCCAGGGGACACAACCCTGGACCCAAGGAAGGGAAAACCCTCAGCAGTTTCCTGGGTTAGTTCCCTGTGTCCTGTAGGGGTGCTGTCTGGGCACTCTAAGAAATACTGGTTTGGGGGAAACCAATGAACAATTGAATTCCAGATGATTCCATTATACAGATAAGAATGTTTTCATGGAACTGTAATCAAGCTCCTTCTGTAGCTGCTCTTCCGCAGTGGGCTATCAAGCAAGTGTCCCCCCCCCCCCCCCCCCCCCCCCCCCCCCCGCTTTCGAGGACTGGCAGAATCCATGGTCTAGATGCTTGCTCTAAAAGTCTTGTTAGGAATAAGAAAATGCATCCTGCTTGAAGAATGTAATGTCGTGGGTGCACTATGTATGAACCGACAAGCACGTCTGTGTCTTCCCACAATGTCAGAATTTATTGAACATTAGCAAATTCGCATGGGATGGTAGTTTTGCAGGCAGTAATTTGCCATCTATTTCTGCTTTCCTTGGGAATGTAAACTGTGAGGCAACAGCTGCAGGTTCCCTTTCTACTCTGATCTTAGTTACGAATATTGATTCTCAGATTGCACGTCAGAAAGCACCTCTCTCTATGTGTGTAAGTTACAGAATGTCTGTAGAGGATCCCAAGGTCACAGCAGAGTTGAAGAGCTTTCAGAAGTCAGCTATAAACCCTTCAGTCTACAAGATGTGTCCTGCCTGCAAGAGACATGGGCGCTATAGTGACACAGAGCTCATGGGAGAAACCAGCCAATATCTGACTTAGTTTAAGGCCCACTCCAAGAGA
Source organism: Microtus oregoni (assembly GCF_018167655.1). Taxonomy (NCBI): domain Eukaryota; kingdom Metazoa; phylum Chordata; class Mammalia; order Rodentia; family Cricetidae; genus Microtus; species Microtus oregoni. Next base: position 6,863,194 of record NW_024543979.1, read on the forward strand.
CGGAACCCATACCCAATACTTCTTGGGTGGCTAAGAACCTGAGACTAGATAGCCTAGGGACCTGGGGGTGGGGAATCATTACTATATTATAATGAGGTTAAAATATCACATTAAATATGCAAATATATACACGGCCTGTTTAGGAAGGGCATCCTTATCAAAATCTATGTATATAACACTAACTTCATAGTTTAATGAAGAAAGATTATTGTTCTGCCTATTTCTAGCATGGCTGGAGATGAGCCCACTTTACTGAGAGTGGTCCCACCCAGCTACAGTAACTAAGAGAAGAGACAATGGCATGTCTCCACCTAGAGGTGGGTTCTGTCCTCTATCATAACGCATCCGTAGCCAGAACCTAACACTGTGGCAGTGTGGGGCATCTGTCTACCATGGCTGAGGTAAGAGCTGGCGTATGCACGTGTGTCTAGGTGAGTCATACCCTCGTGTATGCCCATGTGGGAGCCAGGGGCACACGTACAGTCTTTTCCTCTGGAGTTTTCCATCTTCTTCTTCTTCTTCCTTTATCTTGTTTTTTTTTTTTAAGGGTCTACTGGGCTGGCTTGTCAGTGAGTTCCTTGGATCCCTCAGTGTTGGGGTTGCAGGCATGCATGGCCAGGAATGACCTCTATGTAGATGTTGGGGATTTGAACTCGGGATCTTTTGCTTTCACAGTTAACAAGATCTGTCTCTCAATGTACACCTCCTTAATGGGTTCAGGTGAACAAATTACACCTTCTTTCCCTTGGTGCGTCCAATAAATTCCTAGACTACTATCCCTGGCATGGTTTTAATTTGTCTGTATGCCTCTACTGTATCAGTGCATCCTAATATATTGATAGGGTCATACCTCTTCTGCTGTCAGAATTATTTCTCTTAGCTGTGAACCTCATTTAGGACCCTAAGCCATAGAGGAGAGGGTGCCTGAACTGGCCTTGCCCTGTAGTCAGATTGATGAATATCTTAAATGTCCTTGTAGAATCTTCATCCAGCAACCAATGGGAATATCCACAGCAGAGCACAGCACTGAGCCCTCAGAGTCCAGTCGAAGAGTGGGAAGAGTAAGAATATGAGCAAAGAGGTCAAGGCCATGATGGAGACACTCACTGGAACAGTTTACCTGAGCTAGTGGGAACTCACCAACTCTGTTCTGAAAGCAAAGGAACCAGCATAAGACCAAGCTAGGCCCTTGGAATGTGGGTAATAGTTGTATGACTGAGACAGACTGCAAGGGCCACTGGCAGTGGGACCAGGATTTATCCATACTGTTTAATCTGGCTTTTTGGAACCCATTCTCTTTGTAGGGATGCCTTGCTCAGCCTAGATATAACCAGGAGGGCCTTGATCCTGCCTCAAAGTGATGTGTTGAACTTTGTTGACTCCCCATGGGAAGCCTTACCTTCTCTGAGGAGTGGATGGGGTGGAGTGGGGTGGGATGGGGGGAAGGTGGAGGCAACAGGAGGAGGTTAGTATGTAAAATGAGAAAAGATAGTTTTTTTAAAAAAGATAAAAGGATAAAAGGAATCTATGAAATAAAACAAATAAAAGAAAAAAGATCTATTTTTTTTTCTGTGCAAGCAGACCCTCACCGATCTCTGAGGGTCAGAGGTGTAGGTGTTCTAATAATGTAGTTCAGATCTAGAAGTGTCACCTCAGGAAGCTGCTCAGCCACTGGGACGGGAACCTGGGGGAGATTTTGCACAGAAGCCTGATCTTCAACTCTATGTGTTCAAAAGTTTCTAGTTGCCATTTGTCCTTGCAGGCAGTTTCTTGTGTTTGCAGTCTAGGGACCAGACAACCTCAGAGGTTGGTATCTGCATCAGGAAGCAAAACAAGAAGTTTGCATTGATAATATTTTGAAAATGTTGGTGTTTTATGTATGCACACAATGTATTGGCATAGACAGAGCCTGTGCTTTTGTTTCCCAGATGCCCAGATCCGAATAATCACACAGAAACTATATTAATTATAGATGGCTTGGCCCATAAGTTCAGGCTTATTACTAAGTAGCTCTTACTACTTAAATTCACCCATAATTCTTGTCTATATTTAGCCATGTGGCTTGATACCTTTTCTCACTGAGGCATTTTCATCTTGCTTCCTCTGCATCTAGGTTGCAATTGTACTGCTTCCTTTCCTCTTCCCAGAATTCTCCTAGTCCAGTCGCCATGCCTATACTTCCTGTCTGGCTACTGGCCAATCAGCATTTTAGTAAACCAGTATGAGTGACAAATCTTTACAGTGTACAGGTCATGTGTAGGTATCCACAGGCACTATGTGTTCATGATTGCAATGGCCATGATGCCACAATAGACAGCACTTACAGCACACATCCCCATCCCTCTGTTCTCTGGTCTGTGTGGCCTCTGGTTCTGGGAAGTGGTGATGCAGATGTCTCTTTTAGGGATGAGCACCCAATAGTCACTTATTCACAGTGTAGAAAGGAAGGAAAGCCAGGTTTCGAATTCCAACTGTGTCTATTGCCTTGAGAACAGATTTGATGTCTGTGTGCCCAACTATCTATCCAAGTGACACAGAAATAGAAAACTGATATTTCTTGGAAAAATTCTCAAAATAGCATGAATATGACAGACACTTTGCTATTTATCGATAGAAAGTTGATTCCAGGGGAATTATTTTGGACTTATTAAGTATATTAATTTCAAAAGTGGGGGATAGGATAATTCCTTCCTCTAAGTTGGTGCCATTAACTTTGGCTCAAATTATTAGTATAATTTACAGATACAACAGTACCAGCCATTCACAGTGTTAAATTTTAAATGTGAAACACAAATTATCTTGTTCTAGCTGCCTCCTTCAAAACACACGGTGCTGAGTACAAACGGGGAATTTCCAGATCCCAGTGTCTCCTTCCAACTTGCCCTCATTTCTTAGCAGTTATGTTTAAAAATTAGATCCACATAAGACAGCCTTGGTTTCTTTCTCATGCTTAGTTTTAACACATGTTCTCAAATGTACCCTGTGCAGGATCTCAGAACCAGGCTTATTACCAGAATATGCAAAGCCTGCTATCTGCAGATAGGAAACGTTCCTTGTCTGAGGATGTCAGTAATTGACTTCCATTTATTCAATAAATGTTCATTAGACATTTTCCCTGCAGCAGGCTTCATCGGAGGTGCTAGAGACTTACCAGTTAACAAGGAGACACTGTATTCTGTTGGGGAAGACAGACAAGACAGCAAGAAAGAGGAGAAAAGGTGAAGATGAGAGAGATAAGTTGAAAAGGTTATACAGAGAGTAAGATCTGACTGCTAACTGTGCCAGAAATCTCCCCTAAAGCTGAGCTGTGGAACTAAAGAATGTGCAGACATGAGTGTGAATGGTGTCCAAGACAACGAATCCATAGAAGAGACTCCTACCAGTGTGGTGCTGTGAGAACCAGACACAGGCCTTGGTAAGAGAGGGTAGGGGAGTCTGAAGGCGAGGTCGCCAGAGGCATGTCAGCAAGGATGGTAAAGACAGGATGAGGAGTTTAGAGTGTTTGCGAAGTGTGATTGATGATGGGGACAGTAAAGGGAAGTGAGCATTGTGAAGTCATTTAATTTATGTCACTCTGGGCGCATTGTTAAGACTGGAACAAGAGCAGAAGCAGGGGATGGATGGAGCCTCCCAGCCCAGAGTGCTGTACCTTGTGTCTTCATTAGTGTCCAACTGCTGTGAAGACATACCATGACCATGGCAACTGTCACAAAAGGAAGCTTTTAATCAGGGCTTGCTTATAGTTTCAGAGGGTTGGTCCATTGTCACCATGGTGGGAAGTATGGTAGCATGCTGGCAGACATGGTGCTGGAGAAGGAGCTGAGAATTCTACATGCAGATCCCAAGGAATTTCAAGCAGGAAGAGAGTGACACTGGGCTTGGGTTGGGCTCCTGTAACCTCAAAGCCCACCCCCAGTGACACACTCCAACAAGGCCACGCCTCCTAATCCTTCTCAAACAGTGCCACTCCCTGATGACTAGGTAAATGTATGAGCTTATGCGAGCCGCTCTCCTTCAAACAACCACACCTGGCAAGGATAGCGAGGTTGTGGGATGTGAGGTGTGTTAGGAGCTATCTAGATTCACTGATGGGCTGGTTCTGGAGAAGTGGGGTGGGAATCGAGGGCAAGGCTGGTGCTTTTGGCCTAATTAGCAGTGTAGACAGTGCTGTTTCCAGAATACAAGAAGAGGAGTTGGTCTGTGAGGGAAAGTCAACCCTGCGTGTGTCCTGCGGTGTCTTAGTATACCAGCTGCACACTCACTGTTCGATGCTGCTACATTTGATCTTGAAGGCACTGTGGACTGGAAGACACTAACCTGGAAAACTGTGACTATGCTTCGGGTAAAAGGAGAAATCTTGCACACCTACAGTCTTAGCACTTTGAAAAGAGAAGTAAGAGGATCCAAGGTTTTTGATCACTCAATCTGGCACAAACCAGTTGCCATGCCTCAAGCTTCGGTGGAGAAGCTCACATGATGAGGAACCAAAGCTTCCAGCCAACAGCCAGTGAGGTACTGGGGACTCTGGACAACAGCTACGTGAGTGACTTAACAGAGTTCAGTCCCAATCAAGGTCACACATAACTTGGCCTTACAAAGACCCTGAGCCCAAACCAGGAAAGCTACTCTCAGATTTGTAACAGGTAGAAACCAAGACAATAAATATGGCTCTGAGTTGCTAAATTATTTCATGGCAGTAGATCGCTGATACAGAACTGTAGGAACGCAAGTGAGGGACAATTGTAGACACTGTGCACCTGTTTTTCCATAGGCTCAACAAGGGCCAGCCTCTTACAGATTTGATCAAGTATTCACTGTGTGTTTCTGGTAGATTGATAATGCCTTGGGGGTGGGGAAGTGTGACAGGAGATAATAAGAATGACTGAACAATAGTGCCTTCACTGCTACCCTACAACAATGGTAACCAGAATAACAGATCCCTCATCAGGACCTCAGAATACCCTGTGTTAGAACAGGGTAACTACTGTGTACTTCCCCCCACTTCCCAAGATAGCAAAAACAACAACAAACTCGGAGCGGAGCCTGCACGGTTTCCTTCAAGGATGCCAAACAGAGTGAGCAAGCCACTCTCATCTGTTAGCTCCTCCTCTCTGAAGAAGAATCTGACATCTTCCAGCGCCCTCGGCAGCAAATGACTCACGCCAGAGCCCATTCTTCTTTTATTTCGACGGAAACTCAATTGACACCTGTTACGTTGCCTATTCGATAAAGACTATTTTCTATAAGATGGCAAAATGGAAGCTTGACCAGCCAGAGGCAGACAGGCTGTAGCTCTACCTTCCTTTTGGCAGCTGAGGGGAAGATTCCTAGTGGTTAGGAAAATAGTTTGGAATGCCTGGATTTCTCTCACAAGAAACGTCTTTGCCGGCTGAGATGGTCTTCACAAGCCTACAGATATGACTTCATTAGTGCCAAGGCCTTCTTATGAAGGCTTCTGTACTGCCAGTCTAGTTACTAATCCTGGCCACATATTAAGGGCTTTGATTAAGCAATTTGCTTTTCCCTTCTTCTCTTCCATCTCTTCGAAAGAGTACCGAATTTGAGCGTGAGGTAAAAGGATTACCACCAAGTCCTGAGGGGACCAACGCCGCTCTAGCTGTCTGTCATTTCCTGGAGTGGTTACTTATCTGTCAATATTTCTTCCCTTTTTTCCCAAGTCCCAGGCCTACTTGATCTTGTCCGCTTGGCTCGGCTGGTAGAGGAATAACAAGGGTCTTCCCATCATGCACCATTCTGGGATCCATCATGACAGAGAAATCTCAAAGCCCAGGTCAATTATAACAGAAGATGTGTACAACCTCTTGCCCCTGCATGTCTTCAGGGGCTGTGGTTGTTTAAGACTAAGTCACCTGAAAAATGCAGAGAAATGTGTGTGTGGCTGCTGCCTGCTGTCCTGGCTGTGCAGCAGGGTAGAAACAGCAGAAGACTCGGGGCTCCCTTTGTGTGGTTTGTGGTTGGGAAGAGGGAATAAAAAAAAAGTTGGCAGCTCACTCCTTGTGTGGTAATTACGCTTTAATTAGAATTCATCAGATACAGATGGATCCTTCCTGTTCTCTTACCCGCTGATGCCGTTAATATTCCCACATCAGATATTAAGAGGCAGTAGCCAGCAGTGAATTCCACACAACAAGCCTGTAGCTGGTAGTGACTTACAGAAAAGAAACCAACTTAGCCGTTTGTCTTAGATGAAAAATGATCTCGCACCTTTTTGTGGATTCTATTGCTGGTTTGTTGATATAATATCTGTTTATTCTTGTACCCATAGGGGAAAAAAACAATCCTAGCTCTTGCACCATTTACTGGAACTGAGTGGAACATTTTATTCTAAATGATATGCCATCATTATTTCTTTTTCCTGGCGACACTGATAAATGTGCAGGCTTCTCTCTTTCTCCGACTAAGGAACGACTTGGATGCAAACGTGAGTGGAATGTCCGGTGTCACGTCCTGGTGCACCATGGTTTACCGCATGCTAATTGTAACTAAGTTTGAACCTGGATAGCCGTTTGCAGCGTTTTGGTACAAATCAGAAGCAATTTCCATATTTTTTGCTCTAGGGTCTCTCTACAGCAAACTGACGTGGGATTCATTTCTGAAGTCACACTTAATAACACTCTCTCCATTAGAAACTGCCACACCCAGGTTCAACGGTGAATCTAAAACTATGCTTACAAGGTTCCACTGATATTCCTAAGCAACATGATTTATTCTAATGTAATAATGGCATAGATTTATAAAGCTTGACGACGCCAATGCTTCTCGTTACGGCTATAAAATATTTGTGGCTGCAGAGGGATTTTCTAGATCATTATTTTAAAAAAGGAAAAACCCATTTTGACAGATGAACTGGGGCCATTCTGAGCAAATCACAGATACTTCATATAACAAGGCCTCCAAAGAGGGGAGCATACACTTATTACTATGGCAACCCAGATCAAAACACTATTTTAGTGGAGAGTTTCCAGTTTTACAATGCAATGATGATTGTTTATAGTACCATTGAAACCAGATGCAGCCAACCTCTAAGAAATGAGCTGACTGGAGGAAAATCATTACGGATAAGCTGGGGACACCTGCATGGGACAGCATGGCATCTGTCATTATTTGATCAAACACTGGAATTTATTGCCCAGGACAATAGAAATAATGGCAGAGGAAATGATGGAATAACCCAAAGTTTTTCCTGTTACCATCAGTCTCAACTTGAGTTAAGACTCTGAAAGCAAAGAATTGTTTATCTGTTTTTATTTTTTTTTTAAAGCTACATACCTCTGAAATCTTGAGTTTTCGCTCAGAAAAAAAAATACCTACCTGTAACTTTCAAGCTGTGGGCTAATGTCTCCCCCCTAACATGTTCCATCTGACAGACTGCAACATGGCACACCTCAAGAACTCTGCCCATTACACGGGGTTCTGTGCTTGCACGCGTCGACATGAAGTGACAGCCAGCTGCAGCCTTGCTTAGTGATTTTTTTCTATACGTAGAATTTTTATGTAGAAAGAGAAAAATTGTCAGCCTCATGCAGTGTCCACGTTGCTGAACCTTTCGTGTAGGATCTAAGATTCTACCTGGACGATGTGCACTGACGCGCAGGGCTGAGCATAAAAACCCAGTCAGTTCTTCAGATATAGTGGTGAGGATGTATCGTGTGCCCATTGGTATGTGCCATGGGTCTGCACCAAACAACGGCAGGCCATTCAGTGTGTAACTCGCCTTTGGAGCTTCTGGGATGATGGGCGAGGACAAAAGCTGCTGAAATAGACAATAACTCAGCGGGATGGGGTTTAAAACAGTTCCCGTGTTTGCTAAATGAGGCGTTCCCTAGATTTGAAGGTTAAAGAAGACCTACGTGTATTGAATGTCGGCTTTGAGCAGAACTCCATAGACAGAGGAGTTCCACAATACAGTGGCCTCATCTAAACCTCAGGGCAGCCTTGAGGAACTGAAGCCAGTAAGGCCGCTCTTGTGCCTAGGAGACAGAACCCAGAAAGATTAAATCAAAACCTAAAGCTGATTGAAAACCATATGTCCTCAACCACGTGCCAGATACTGTAGTAGTGCTTTCTATATTAAGTTGTTCATTCTAATGCTAACCCCTTAATGAGGCCCCTTTCCTGACAATTCCTTTTGCCTCCTCTTCCTCCACAGTTCTGACTTCCTTAGGTACGTCTCTGGTTTTCGTGCCATGTGAACTTCATTTCTCTTGCTGGTAATAAACAACTATTCATCCTCTTCCTATAACACACGACTGTGGTTGTTTTAAAGATCAATTCTATGGAGCCACAGGATGTAGTCATAGGCTGTTCTGTACACTGAGGCTCATCTCTCCCAGTACCTGCTTGTATAGGATGGGCAGTGCAAGGGCTCTTAAGAGGATGGTCCTTCCCACATCCTCTGGCTCTTCCTCAATCTTTATCTCAAAGGGAATCACATTCCAAATCAGTATACAATGAGGCTGCTGGTCTTGTCTCAGGGATTTTCTCCTCTGTGGCTCTAACAGTCATTGATTTTATGGTTCAGGATTTTTTGAGTCTTTTTCTCTTCCCCTCTCAGGTTTGCTCTTCTTTAGAGTGATCCATGGTTGTTTTTTTTCCCTCCTTCTTGGTTATTGAATGCCCATTCTTACAGAAATATGAGCGCGCTCAGAGAGAATATGTTTGGCCACTCTTTACTTCTTTAAGTGGTCCAAAAATTGATACAAAATATTCTCAAATAACCTCCCAATTCAAATAGAATATAATCATTACCAACTAGGGACAGGGTCGATGCTAGGAAGGCTGAGGAAGGGCCAGTGTGTGAGTCTCTTCTAGAATCACAAATGACATCTGAGGAACTGAAAGAATAGATATTACTCCTCACGATTCTAGACTCTCGGAAGTCCATGACCAAAGTGCCGTCTTGTCTTGCTCCTGTTAGAATTGTGGTCCTCATTGGCAGGGGTCTGCTTTTTTCACTATGTCTGAGAAGGAAGGGAGGAAAGAGGGAGGGAAGATGGGAGGTAAAGATCCTCTCCTGATGAGGGGACTACGTCTATCACAAGGGCCCCACCCATATAACTTCATGTTAATCTAACTATATACAAAGGTTCTGGCCTTCAGTTACCATTGTATTGTGGATTATGGCTCCCATGAGGTGGGGTTTGGGATGTGGTGAGATGTAGTGATAGCACACAGCAGTGCTGGCTAAATATGACTGCAGAGTGGAGTGGTTTAGGGTAACAGTAATCATAATAGAATAGCATCACAGAACCAAAAAAGAGTAATAACAATGCCTTAATGCTGAGTAACTTTATTACAAGACTTTTATACACATCATTTAATCCTTACAAGTTTCTTGTGGGGCAGGTTATACGAATATGGCCTTATGAAGAGAAAGAAGTTGAGGTAGAATTTTTAAAGATTAGCACAACAAAGACATACATTTCATAAAAGAAAACACACTGTGGATCTCAGTGACTCAGTAAGACACACTAGCGTAGAAGTCACCTCAAAATGATGCCATCAGGGACAAAGACGTAGAGAAAGGAGATGATATTGCGTCAACAATCAAACAGCCCAGAAGAGACCTGCTTCTTTTGCTCTGAGACCAGTGTCCAGAGCTGGTCCTGTGGCCATGCCCAAATGCTGGGAGGAGATCCGAGGTCTTTTTGTGGTGGACCAGAAGCAAATCCCAAGACCACTGATTGCAAATGCCGCAACTTCCCACTGGGGTCCCTCATCAAAAACGTCTGTGACCTCATCCCCATCCAGAGGCACTAGGCTGATTGGCTCAGGGTCAGAGCTCCAGAATGCATCTTCCTCAAGTCTGCAGCATCCCCACTAGTCTTTCTTCACATGTCAGGGACCCAACACAAATACCCTACAGTCAGAACGGCACCAAGCAGTATGCCCTTTCCCACAGCCAGCCCAAGACTGCTGCAGCAGAAGGCAGCCATGACTGTCCTACTTGCTGTCAGCATTAGACCTTGAGCTCTTGAGGGACAAGCACAAGCCAGAAGGTTCTCAGCTAGAGTTAAGGACTGTCTCCGTGGTTTTACCCTGACTTGGGGTGTGGCCATGCCCTGGAAAGCAGGCAATCTTTCCCATGCCACATGCTGTGACATGCTGGGCCTCATGGTGCCCTTGGGACTATGTTCTTCATCAAACTTTCCCACAATCTTCACGTTAGTTGGATTTCATTTCCTATGATTTCCTGTGATTAGGAGGCCGGGGTGTGGTAGACAAGGATCGCTGGAAGAACCAAAGGGTGTGGCTTTAATGTGTTTCCTTCTAGTTTTTATATCCCTCACCCAAGACCAGCCTGCTGTCGAAGACTAAGTCCCGCAGCCGCGTATTTTACCCTGGAAAGTGGCTAACGGAATGAGTAACCTTTCTCTAATTGTGGAATGAGCTGACAGCATCACCAAGAACCACTGGAGGAAAGGGGATGGATGTGTTGGGCTGATTTGCCAAGAGAACCCCCGGGGTGTGACTGAGAGAGTTACAAACAAACAGGCAAAGATAAACAAAGCTGTGGCTTCCCAGACCCTCAACGTTTGAGGCTTTGTATCAGGGCGCTGGAAGCTTCCAGGTCTGTGGACTGTGCGCATGTGTGTTGCTATCCCCAGGGTGGGGGGTGTCCTCGAGATGGATTGTCGTTGTAAATTTATCTGTTTATCATGACTGTTTTTCTTTCCTTGGGCTGGCAGCAGTGTCTTGAGCAGGGAGGACCTTCTCCAAATTTACATGTTTAGCTGGTAGCATGATGAGCGAGATTCATCCTCCTGGGCTGGTCATAATCCTGCTACTAGCCATAGCCGACATTCACTGTGTATTTCTGTGTACTGGAAACAACGCAAGATACTTCACATTGGGTTTGCTGCTTTGCATTTTTCCCACACAATATGAGATAGGTGTGCTACCATTTCACAGCAGACACGACTGTGGCTGACAGGACCCGGATACACAGCTGGGGAATGCCGGCTGAGCGGGGGTTTGCATGTAATGATCCTGCAGCTGAGACGGAACCCCGGTCAGCTCTGATGGACTGCTGGCGCCGTTCTCCCCAACCCTTACCCCCGAACCGGGCCTCACCTAGAAGCACAGCCCCATCTCTGCTGCTAGTCCAAGTGTTGAGTCTCCGGCTCAGGCTGTGAGAGGCCAAAGGTGATATATTCTTGTATAGTGCCCTGTGGCTGGGTGTCTTGGGTCTGAGCGCACGCCAGGAAACACTGAGCAGTGGCGGAAGGAAGGAAGACAGAACACCATAGCGTCCGCACATTGCCAGTTATTTAAAATAGGCCAATTACCTCAAACTGTAAAGATATGCTCAAGTTTAAATATGCACGAGTCACTTAACAAACGTGGAGGCAGACAATTCTCACCTTTTGCTCCATTCATGTTCCGTGAAGTGAAGCTTGTTTGGGGGTCCTGGGGGCGCCGGAAGTCATCTAAGTACGCACATTTTGGTGTTAGCAACCCCCTCTTCCTTTTCCATCCCTAGGTTCCAGAGAAAATAGAAAGCAGAAGCTGCTATCTGATGATGGAGAAAGCAGCTGCCGGAAGCATTTCTGGGTGGTTCGTGATTTTTGGTTTCATTGTTTTCTTCAGTGTGCGCAGGCCTAAGGTCGCCTCAGGTGCCATTTCTCAGATGCCCTCCACCTTGTTTTCTGAGATAGCTAACATCTCCTACAGGCCCCCAATTCACAGATTAGAACAGACTGGCTGGCCAGGGACCCCTGGGGGTCTTCCGGTGCCCACCTCCCTGTGCTAGGATTGCAACTGGGGACCACCACATCACAGTGGTTTTGTTTTTTTAATATGGGTTCTGGAGATCAAACACAAGCCTTCAAGCATTCATAATAGGCGTCCCACTAACAGAGCTGACCCCCAGCCCTGGGGTGATGATTTTATTCGGTCCTTTATGAGCAGAGATTACCACCAACTGTATAAAAGCTGCATGGCGAGGTCTTGGGGGTGGCTGGCAGCAGGACATAGAGATGCTGTGGCTCAGGAGCCACTGATGAAGAGGATGGCAAACCACATGAGAAAGCACTGAGGCTGAGGAGGAAGAGGAGGGCTCATCCTCCAGCAGGCTCCTCCTCCTCGGGTAGGCAGAGAGGGAGGGCTGAGCTCAAAACAATTATGCCGTGCTCACCCTAGCGCAGATATTCCATTTGGGGGCTAATTGCCCTGGTGTGAACCCAGACAATCTCTAATTAGGTCTTATCTTTTATTCAGGAACAATTACACAGCTAATTGGTCTAGTGTGTGTATAGCGCACATATAACTCTAAAGACTGGGCAGGAAGTTGGGAGGGAGGAACAACGTCTTTCCAGATCTGGCTTATTTCAAAGAAAGGTCACGGGGTAGCAGTTAGGAAAGGTCTCGGACGAAAGCTGGTTCATGACAGTAAAGGTCCGCGTGCAGAATCACATGGAACACTGAAGCCAGCCCTGGAATGTGCTCCTCTCTGTCCCTTGGCCTACTCCAGCAGCGGCTTTTCCAGCAGAATGCCAGCATTTGGGAAGAGGGAGCTGGGAGGCAGCTCTGCCGGTGGCTAGTTCCGGTGCTGCATTCAGGCTCCATTTCATTTAGATTCCCTGAAGTCTACAAGGAAGGCACCATAGACGGCCCTTACGACGCCACAGTCTCATCAATCCCTACAAAACCGCCCAGTCTCTGAGGACTAGACTAGGAGCTGGGGACACCGATATATTAGGGTATTGTCTCTGTTCCCCTTCACAAAGACAAGGCCAACCAGGAGCCTCTAAGGAGGGAAGGAACGGGTTGATCGGTCTACACTCGCCTTATACCTCTGTGATTCAGAATCTTTCACCAGGGTTGGGAAGGTGTATCTACAGTGTGGGGTTAGGAATAAATGCACAGGGGGAATAAACCCACCAACTTCTGCATCAGAGAAAGCCAGTCCATTATGTTTTCAAGATGTATCCGGTCATCCCTTTCTTCAATGTGTGTGCCTGATTTCAGCCTCTGGGAAAAGACATGCTCACAGAGGCAACAGGATCTTCTCAGTTCCATAGTAGATATATGGGGACAAGCAATCCATTATCAGAAAGAATTCTTTATTTAAGAGAATTCTTTGTATTGTCCCCTCCCCCATGGAAACTAAATAGTTATAAAAGGATTGTTTTTCCTCCTAGGAACGAAACCTTACACAGTTACTGAATACATATTAAAAGGAATGACAAAGTTATGGGTCCCCTGGGAGAAAAAGAAGTGCACACGGGAAGTCTGTTGTGGGTTGGAGGGGAAGAATACAGTGGCTTTACAGAGAGTTGATCAACAGTGAACAGGTAGCCTTCAAATACTGGCTCCTGCCCCTTTCAAGATATATTGATTCAATAAATATTTGTTGAGTGGCTCAATCCTCCAATTCATTTGCTAGAAGCTGAGTACAGAGCAAGAAATGATACAAATGCCCCGACTTGACAAGGAGAACAGTCTCCTGGAGAGCTGGAACAGCATGCTGGGATCAGGCAGTCTCTGCTAAGTTACACTGCAATAACAAATGACCCCCATCCTACCACGAGAGATCACTGCTGCTCACACTGTGGTGGCTTCAACTTTAGGCCTGTTCCTTCTGCTTTGGACCTGGGCTAAAGGAGCAATCCAAAGTCCAACATTGTTTTTTTTTCCTCTCAGAACATATTTTCTTGCCAAAGTCAAGTCCTGTACATAAAATAGATGTCATTGGGGTTAGTTTAGAATATCGTTGCACATCCCGCCTTGCACACGCTCCCTCCTCCCTGTCCCCAATGAGAAAGGGCTGATAAGGAATGGCCACAAACATTTTTGAACAACATGTAACATAAATACACCAGAAATGACAAATAAGAGAGGGACAGGAACTGCGAAGAAGCAGCAGCAGAGTCAGATGGGCTTTCCTATGGATGCGCTAGGTCAATAGGCTTCTAACCTTGGCGACAGTTCAGCTTCTAGTTTACCAGAGCCCTTGTCCCTTTCTTGGAAATAAAGTCTCCATGCGCTGTTGAAACAAAAGGAAATCCTAGCTTGGCCTAGAGAGAGGGAAGGAAAGAGAAAGGTTGGTACTGAGATTCAGAGTTCAAGGGATGAGAAGGCAGACTGCTGTCTGCTCCCACAACACAGGGAAGAGGCCTTGTGTTAGGAAGAGCAGGAGGGAGGTGAAGGCCGCTCACCCAGTTTCAGCATCTCACACAATAGAGGGCTGGTGACTAAGTGGGTGGGGCTGCCTCCCAGCCCCCAGAAGGGTCTTCTGACCTCCACCGCAGAGTAGGAGGGGCAGCTCGCTGGTGGCTGAGGGCGCTGCTATGCAAATGAGGGGCTCTTATGGAAAGTGCCTTTTCCCTTTGGCTTCCACGTCAGAGCCCACCTCTGTGCCCCTTCCCCCCCCACCCCCCACCCAGGAGCAGAGCCAGAGATGCTGGGACACGGGGGGGTGGGGTGGGGTGGTGGTGAAGGGTTAGACAAGGCTCCAGGTGGTCGTGCTTTTGGGGAGATGGCCCTGGCTTCCTCATTTGGATGACAAAACACTGTTAACGGCACCAATAAAGAAGTGTGAATGTAATTTTCTCCTCCTCGTTATTTCCCCAGCATTTGGCTGTTGTTTAACAGATCAGCTGGCCAGTCACGATCCCTTCCAAAGCCAAGTCTTTCTTTTTGTGTTGGAAGACTCTGAAAATACCGTGCCACCCGAATTTAAACTCCTCAGTCCGAAGCAGCTCATATCTGGCCCCCCACTCCACCGCACCCCCACCCCCAGCTCAGGAGGGACCGAGCCAGCGGGAAAGCTTTGGGGAAAGGGGCTTACACCTATGAAACACCAGTGCTTTCTGGGCTGGGGGAGGAACAGCTTGGGGAAAAATGTATGCCCTCATTTCCTCTGCCACATTCAACCGTATGTCTGTGCGGACTGAGGGAGCTGCCCAGTGGAGACCGTATACTCTCAAAGGCAATCATGATACATCAGCGCAGGCAGACCTAACTGTGGTGACCACCCCCACCTCATCCAAGCACTGCTTGCACACTTTGATATGAGAACACAACCTCCCACAAGCCTGTGAGGTAGCAGTGGCCACTGTGTAGGTCTAGCCATTAGGTAAGGGACCCAGAGGCACAGAGCTTATGACTTCAGCATTTGCTCTTGTGACCATCTCAGGCAGGGTTTAAGACACAGGAGCACTCACACGTATATAAGGGGTGCCGGGAGAGTTTGGCCCAGGTGCTCACACCTGACCACATCCCTGGATAAAAGGAGACTGAAGGGCGTACGTGTTTATATTTGCGGCCATTCTACCACCAACCCTCTGAAGCCACCTTTGGAATATATACATTTCTGTTTTCTTTTTAGCGCTCGTATTTTTTTCATTGTATATGTCCACTCTACACAGTACCGCATCCATACAAGTACACATTACACCTTGGGCATGTTTGCATCACCCTCTCACACCTTTCTAGTCTTCCTCTGATCACCCCACCCTCCCATGAGTTCCCATCCTCTTAAGCAGTTTTGTTTCTAGCTTAATATATATGAAATATATAAATAAAATATATATTAAATAATATCATATATAATTTTCTGTCTCTATAAAATCAAAGAAACAGATTAGAAAGAAAAATATATATGTGCGTTCCTCTCACTGGCTTAGTTTGCTGGATGTGATCATCACTAGCTGCACCCATTTTCTTGCAAATGATGGCTTCGTTCTCCACTGTGGATATGCTGTTTTCTCTGTCCCCTCCTTGTTGATCTAGAGCTATTCTGTGACTATAGCGCTACAGTGACAGTTTGTGTGCCCGTGTCTCTGTGGTATGTCTACTTAAACTCCCTGGCATATACCCCGGAGTGTTACAGCAGGCTCACGTGGTGGATCTAACTGTAGTTTGTTTTTGTTTCTGAAGGATCTGCACACTCTTTTTCATGGTGTCTGGACAAGAAGAAAACACCTATCTTTGCCAGATAACTCCAGTTTGTGGAGACAGAGGGGGGTTTTCATCTTACAGTTTTCTGCTAAGTTATACATTTAACCATGGCCCTGTCTCACTATTCTAATAAAAATGTTCTTGAAGAGATGAGTCAGTGCTTACGAATACATAGAACTCCTACAGAAGACCCAAGTTCAATTCCCAGCACCCACAATGAGTGCTCACAACCACCTACCTACAACTCCAGCTGCAGGGGATCCCACACTCTCTTCTTATCTCCTTGGGTATCTATGATTAAGTGCACCCCCTATCACACACATACTTTTTAAAGACAGATTTAACTTCTTAATTCTCATTCATTTACCAGGCCATGCATGACTGGAGGGCTGTTGATCAATTTTCAGCAGAAAAACAGACTTGAAAAGATCTGTTGATGCAGCATTTTCCAGCCCCCTTTAAGCCACCCAGAAGGAGGGTGCGCTTCCCAGGCAGGGTGTAATGGTTTGAAGTTTGGGGATTGTCTGTTTATTAATTTTTCAGGGAGCCGGGGGAAGAAAATATTTGAACGTCAGTTCTTGAAGCGTTAGAATGTTTGCCCTTCACTGTTCTGTGTTCTGCCTCTGGCCCTTTGGCTTCAGTTTATCTAGGATGGTGTGTGTGTGTGTGTGTGTGTGTGTGTGTGTGTGTAGGTGTGTGGTATGTGTGGGTATGGGCGTAGGGTGTGTGTGGTATGTATGTGTGTTTTAATTCAGGATACATGAAACCAATTTAGAGATCAAGAATTGTTTGGTAAGTTTAGGAAATGAAAATTTTTAACTTTAGAAAAAAATGACAAACGTATAATCAAATACTTTAGAAAACATACCCAGGTAGAACAATTTTCTAAAATTGCCAGGAAAGCCATATAAAAATGAGAAGTTTGTAACAATATCCTATTATCTGTGTGACCCAGTGCAACTCCAGCCAGCGTGCGGATGGGTCTCTGGTTTGCATCGTCCGTAATCTTTGAGATCACTTTTCTTTCTCCACCCGTGACAGGCTGGCTGGAGACCAGAACAGTTAGACACATGATTCAACAGTTCTTTAAGACTTGGCCTTTAAAGACGTTCATTGCTCCAGCACTAGGAATGTCCCCAAGTGTTTACTGCTCTATGTGAATTCCCACTGTGACGCTGGTGGCTCTAGCATTGAGCTGGGCCAAACAATAATTCAAAACTGTCTTGAGAGAAGTGAATTGCTGTTAGATTTGAATCATTTCAATCCAACTTACGCCAACCCGTGAGTTAAATGCACAAATTATCACTTAATGGTTCCAACATGAACACAAGCAAATATGTTCCCGTCATTAGCAAGCTAGGTCTATGAGCGGCACCTAATATTATAATTAGTTCCTGAAACTAAACAAATTAGCTTTCACTTTCTTAATCTAGTTGGTCATTAGAGCCCCAGTGTTTGTTGAGGTCCTGCAATTCAGTAGGCATAGTTTCAGGATTGGATATGGGTCATTAAACTTCCTCTCTGGGTCTGAGTGTGGAGCCTGGAATGTCAAAGAAGAAGGGGTTAACACCCAAGAGTCTCCTCCCTCAAGGCAGCTGCTCTCCTAGTATTTTCTTTCTTTTTAAAGATTTACATATTTATTATGTATACAACATTCCTTCCATGTATGCTTGCATTCCAGAAGAGGGCACCAGATCTCATTATAGATGGCTTTGGGCCACCATGTGGTTGCTGGGAATTGAACTCAGGATCTCTGGAAGAACAGTCAGTGCTCTTAACCTCTGAGCCATTTCTCCAGCCCTCTCCTAGTGTTTTCAACTGGGGTTTCGGTTCAGCGTCCCATAACTCGGGTAAATGGGTTTTTGCCTTCTCATCTTATAAAGGAAATCAAACAGCTTGCCCAACATAACACAACCGGAGTCGGAATTTGAACCAGACACTGCCTGGACCCACTAGCTTTTTCTTCTTGTAATTTACAGTCTACTGACCAAGCTGGGGGTGGCGTGTGTGTGTGCGCACGCTTGAGAGAGAGAGAGAGAGAGAGAGAGAGAGAGAGAACAATGACCTGAAGTCCTGGTCAGCTGGTCAGAGGAATGGAGCTGGAAGTAGAGGGAAACCCTTGGGCCTCTTCATGCCGGGCTTTTCTGAGCACACAGATCTGGAGGTGGCGGGGAGCTGAGCCTGGTCTAGCTCCCCAGTGCCAAGATGAAATCTGGATTGACAATACCCATAGGGAGTAAGATTTAGCAGCGTTCCTGTTAGCTAAAAGCTGTGTTTCGTAAGTGATGCACCGCACCCGAGCGGCGTTTCTAGCAGGCATTGCACATTTACCCAGCCGAAAAGGAGGTGAGGTGGTGGTGGTGAGGTAGGGTCAGGAAGGACAAAGTGCCAAAAAGCACAGGCTGACTGCCTCCTGCCCTTGTGTTAATGACTTGACTTTCTGTCCCTCTGTGTGACCTTGAGTAAGTCCCTTACCTTCTCTTCTCTGTCTCAGCTAGGAAATGTGTTTTGTGGGATGTGTGTGTGTATACGTACTCCCCCCCCCCCGTGTGTGGCACACATCGCCATGTGGGGGTAGACGTCACTATACATCAAACGCTGTGGCTGAAGTGAGCTCCTTGGGGAAAACGTATCTCCGTCTCCTTGCCCCCGTCAGAAGGCTTTTTTTTTTTTTCTCACAGTGTGGCGAAAGGTGCCACTTTTTAATAACATCATTGGAATATCAGCATCTTGCAAAACACAGTGGGACAAACCGCGGTGTGCCATCCTGTGACATGATAAAAGAACAGAGACTTGAGCGAGCTCCTGGGCAATCCCCCTTAAGCAGGGCTGGTCCTTTAGGGTCATGCTAGCAGGGCGCAGGCAGGCGAGCCGCAAAAGGGGTGAGGAGCCAAGTTTGTTGCAGAGCTGAGCAAGCTCAGACCTGGTGCAGCATGAAACGCCTTCCCTCTCCATACCTTGGGGTGTGTGTTTACTCTTTCTCTTTGAATTATCCCAGTGGTCATCAGAAAGGTGGGGGAGCCCGCCAAAGCTGCTGCAGCGAGCGCTCCTTTCTTTGCTCAGAGCGAGCACTGCCACTGTGATTCAAACAGAGAGAGGCCCAAGATGGAGGAGGGCAGAGAGTTCTGTGTACCCAGCCTCCTTCCCTGTGGGCAGCTACAGTCTCTGACATCTAGGTTGCAAAGTAGGCTTGGTTATCCTGATGGGTTAGTGGCCCCTGTGCCAGCGACTCACAGAGGCCAGGACAGCCAGGTCAGGATCTGGAAGGGAGCTGGTTGGTGTATGAGTCACCTGACCCTGCCCCCTGCCCCCAGGAGGAGCTCGTATGTTCATAGGTAGCGTGGTATGAAAGGTAAATAGCATGGAGCCTGCTGGGGAAACCCTGCTTATAAGCCTTGTCCTGAGAGGGAAAAGACCAAGAGATGGTAGTGTTATCTCTTGGTATTGAACCTCCAAGGGCTGGTGTGTTCCAGTAAGTGGAGGGTGACCAGCCCCTAGAGATAGGATGAAGCTGGGCTTCCTGACAAAGGAGGACACTTGCCCTGTGGGAGTCAGCCACAACCCAGGCTACGCTCAGCTTTTAAACTCACTTCTCATAATGCCGGCTCTGCCACTGCAGACATACTGACTATTGACTGTTCTCCCGGCCTGTTTCCTCAGGGTTCCATCTCATAGTGAAGGAACCACTGAAGATGGTGATGCCCGCATCTGGCAATCTAGAAAGGGGTGGAATTCTTAGCGTGTCTCTGACATGTGAGGGATCGGAGTGTCCCAAACCACAAGCAATTCTCCAAGCTTTACCTAGGGATTTCATTTCCCTCTTAGCAAAGCCCATGGAGGCAAAGACCATCCTCTGCTGCTGAGGAAGCAGAAGCACGAGGGGGTTAAGTATTCAAAATCCCTCAGCTGATAAGGAGGAAAAAAAGTTTGGAATCTCAAGCTGGCTCCCACTCTCTTCCTCCTAATGACCTCTTGAGCCAGGTGTGATGGCGCCGGACTTGCAATCCCAGCACCCAGGATGCTGAGGCAGGAGAAGCGCAGTAAATGAAAGGCCAGGACAGCCTGCACCGAGACTTATAGACCGGTCCATGTCAAACCTGTTCCCAAAGCACGCAAGAAAACAACGATAAAAATGACTTCCTGCAGTTTTCCTCCATTGTGTTCTTGGTTCCTGGTTCACCTGGGTTAACTTTAGCCTGGGCTTTGTGGTTTAGGGAGCAAAGTGAAGAGAGGAGGAGGACCCCACCCAATGAGCCTCCAGTTCAGATCTTTGTGATGAGCTGTGTGTCAGTTATGGGTCTGACAGAATTGTACAAACTAACATAGCTTTGACGATGCTTCCAAGGATAAGAGTGGCAATGGAGAGGGAGGCTGTGATCAGGAGGGAATGAGAATCGGAACTAGAAAGAACCCATTCTATTTGACATCACCTTCTCAGAGGTCTCTGTCCCCTGGCTAGACGGCTCTGTGAGAGCCTGGTGTGATGACTAGTTGTAATGGTTGTAAATTTGCTGAAATGTTAGCCACCCTGTAAATGAACCTCTGGATTTGTCTGTGAGAAAGTTTCTGGATTACAGTCATTGAAGTGGGAAGACCCTCAGTGTGGACAGCCCATCCCGCTGGGGCAGGGACCTCTCCGCGGGCTTCCTGACTACATAGGTAAAGTCACTGCCATGAGGGACTGTGCTCTAGACTGTGAGCTGAAGGAGTCTTTCCTTCCTTAGGACGCTTTTGCCAGGTGTTTGTTCCCAGCACTGAGGGAAGGAACCAACACCCAGGACTTACTTAGTCCACCGCTCCATCTAGGAAGTCTGGCCCAGCGTGTACCTCCGAAGTGACCCTCAGGAAAATGCCCAAATACTTGTTTTGTGAAATGCATAAACACGTTCTCCCACGGTTGAGGCTGAGCTCCTTATGAATCAGATCGTGCAGTTTCCTGGGTGCAGGGCTTCTTTTTGCAGAACCTTCAAAGCCAACTTCAGTCCAAGTTCCCTCGCACTCTGGTTTGTCTCGACATGTGCAGGGCCCCATGACACCCAGAACTTGACATTTAGATTATCTCTTGCAAATGGCTTGGAGCAGCACCACACGCCACGGGGGTGACACAGCCTCCCCCAGAGTAGCTGGGATGTGGGAGCTGCGCTCCGCAAATGTCTCTTGCTCAGTCCCGTGTCTCCCCACTCCTCGAGATGTGCCGCCACATGCCCTGGAAGAGCCCAGACTAAGGTTAACTTCCCACACGCAGTCACAGGGCCAGTGTTCACACATGTCTCTGGCGGAAGACGTTGCTTTCGGTTAAGGGTCGCACATCCTTTGCTCGGGAGCTGAAAATAAGCTTCTGCTGTCGATGGCGACGTTCCCTGAAATGAATCGGTGATGTTCATCTGAAGGTTCATTAGTGAGGTCTCTCCTAGTAACTAACTGTCTTACCCGCTTGGACCTAATTACAGAGTCTTATTTAAACAACTTGAAAACATAATAAAGCTAAATATCCAGATAGCCAGTTAAACAGATACTAAGACTCAGTAGGAAAGGTGGTGCATTTTTTCCTACTGAAGTTGAATTAACGCTACATTCTGATGTTGCTCTGGTCACTGCCGCAACAGCTCTTCCAGAAGCCAGAGTATGGTCCGGTGTGGTGGCGCATGCCTATCCCGGTACTCAGGGGCTCTTCTAAAAGTCAGAGTATGGTCAGGTGTGGTGGTGCATGCCTATCCTGGTGCTCAGGGGGCTCCGAGGCAGGAGAATTGCTATGAATTCAAAGCCAACCATGGTTACCTAATAGTGCCCTATCTCAAAAAAAAAAAATGAAAATGCACAAACTAAAAAAAATAAGTATATAGCTCTTGTTTTTGTTAATCCAATGGCAGATGGGAGGGATGGTGTTCTCCAGTGTGACACACCAAAACCAAACAGTCCTTTCTGTGTTTATCCCATCATCATGTTTTTCCTTCCCCAAGTTTGGATGAGTATTTTCTTTTTGGATAAAACTAACAGGGAGGATTAGTATTTTCAGACACTGAATCTTTGGCCCCAATGTTTTCTTTCTATTATATTTAAACTCCTCAACTCTGAAATGAACCGGACCAGGACAAAAGAAAAAGTCTCTACTTTGGGCATGGATCAAAAACTCTTTCCCCAAATGAAAGGCTATTCCATCTTAATCAAACGCTCCATCAGGAGGTACTATCTGCAAGTGGGAACACGGAGCCCGACTGAGCATAGTCGCCAAGGATGGTGGGAGATCCAGCCCCTGCCTCTGTCCTACAGAGAAACTATTAGTCACCTCTCTTGAGTTAAACTGCGTGGGACTAAAAATTCCACCAGCTAAACCTCCAGGAATGATGGGACCGGGGCCCACGACAGTCCTGAAGTAATGAGGGCACTTAAACAAATCAAAGAGTGACTGCCGATTGCAGTTCTCATCACCTCTGCCCTCTTAAAAAGACCCATAAGCAAAAATTCTTAAAAGCCTTGGTGAGGTTGTGTGGTTTCCAGCTTCCCATCAGCTAGGCTATCTGGGGATCCCACAGAGACTTGCGGGAAGTGCAGCCACAGAAATAAACAGAAGCCTTTGCTATCACATGGCAAGTAAGTGTGGCATCTCCTGAGCATCCCAGGTACCCGGGGCAGCCCCCTGACGATGTAGAAAACAATAACACATCCTGCCAGAAAACAACCAGGCAGAAACAGTGAGATGACACATCCACCCACGAGCACAGCTCATAACACAGAGCCGTGCTACGCGAGCACACTGTCTTCCCCAGTCACTCTGGAGGGAGAAAGAGCAAAATGTGTGAGAAAGCCAGGCCAAAATCACGCACTACCAACCCTTACAGTGTGCTGCCAACCTGTGCGCAGACACACACACACAGAGTGTGCACACACGCACACACACACACACACACACACACACACGGACATGCACAGGGTTAGAGAACACCACACTTAAATGTTTTTCCCCTAGTATAATGAGGGAAGAGACCCACAGAAGAAGTTCCCTAGGCTAATTTTCTAGCCAGCAGCCATGGCCTTGTTCCCACCAGGAGCATGAGAAGGGGGAGAAGAAAATATAATAACTAGTGATGGCTCCGCTGGCCAGGAGAAATGACCACTATGCTCGAGGGATCCAAGCCCACGCTCACTCGGGAAGTATTGGGGTAGAGACTGAGGAGAGAGGGCAGAGAAAAACCTGCAGCTGCTTGGATGCAATGTATTACTTACATTAAAAGAAAGCTTAAAAAGCCAAATAACGTCACCCCAAGTTACACATTGCTAAACCTAAAAGTGGCCCAATAACATAGCTTCCTTCGAAAACAGATTGCTTTTTAACTTGTGTGGTTTTTTTTTTTCTTTTGTTTTTCTTTTTTCTGACTTTGTAGGGGCTGGCAGAGCCAGATTTTTTACATTTCTCGCAGCCGTCCGCTCTGGTGGAAGGTATTTCTTTTGTGTCTTAGCACAGCAGAGGGCTCAGAGCGTTCACTCTTCTCAACTGCAGATATCTGCTCCAGGTAGAAAATAGCACCCAGGAAATCCTGGGGTACCTGGGCAGAGCGTTACCCAGCTCGGGAAAATCTGTTTGCCCGGGTTTCAGAGCTAAAATGTACTGATATGTCACAGGCAGGGAAGTCTGCATTGAACCAGGGAGGACTCGGCTGCTTATGGGATAACAGGAAAAGCTACACATTATTCATCTTTGGTGGCTTTCCTACAAATCTATAGGTTGAAAGCATGTTTTATAACCTAATTGATAGTCTGTACTCAGTGTGTGACTATGTGTCTAGCATATAAAGAGACCTAGACGGGCTAGAAATATATTCCTCAACACCTACTTTCTTGCCTGGAACAATTAAACCAAACCAAGCCAAACCCAAAGTAAGAAACAAGCAAAGGGGGTGGGGGTTGCAAAGAAACAAGTCAGGCAAAATGTTGGTCATCAACAGTGCAGGAGAATGAGCCACAGAGGAACTGAGCCTTGTGATTGGTCCTGGCTTCCATACAGAGAAGAGAGAATCAGGCAGTCTGAGTTGAAAGAACATCGCTGGGTGCCCAGAGATGCCAGGCAGCTGTGTCTTACAGAACAGGTGGAGAGAGAAGATTGCCCAGAACAAATGCCATGAGGTGAATACAGCTCACACAGGGGCAGTGTTGGTCCCAACAGTTACTAACAGTCGGAAAGGAAAATTTCAGGACAGAGTCATCAGAAAGATTTTTGCTACAGTAGAGGGGGCTGAAAAATGGAGAGAAATCCTCTAAATCTCATTAAAACTAGAAACACAGCTCAGCAAAACTCAGTGAGTCTCAAACAAACTCGAGAAGACGCCATAATCATCCTGCTAAAATCTAATGGATAACAAGAAAGCCTCCAATGCAGTCAAATAAAATATATAGAAAGGACCGGAGGAGACACCGGCTGCTTTCCCATCTGGAAAATTCAAAGTATAGCCGGGGTATGGGGGAACAGACCTTTAATATGATGGGAGAAGAGGACCCTAGAAGTCTTTACTTACAAAAAACACTTTGGAAAAAATGAATTTGGAAGAGAAACGTAGGCTAGTATATAAAAACACTAAAGACACTCTAAAATGGAACAAAAATGACATCAGACACAAACAAAGGAAAGATGAGCATCAGGAAGGGTAGCTGTAGATAAAGGTGGTCGTATTTCTTCAATTTCAGTCAGCACCAACTCTTCAAGGCAAAAGGAGCCACCCATCCTGTGGTGGTGCTATTGTTATCATTGTTACTATCAAGACGGGGTCGCTGTATAGTCACGACTGGTCAGGGACTCGCTATGTAGACTACACTGACTTTGAACTCACAGGGATCCACCTGTCTCTGCTTTCCGACTGCTGAGATCAAAGGCGTGTACACCACATATATATCAAAGTTCATGTTGAAATCTGAGTGACTTTGTGAGAGTATGCAGAAATGGGCCGTGTGGGCTCAGGATAAGAGCTGCCACGTCACCTCCAAGACACTGAAGAAGCCACAGGTAGGCAGCAGCACCTGATGTTGGATTTCCCAGCCTCCCGTCCACAGCCGATGCATTCACACACACTACAAGTTACTTTCCTGTAACAGCTGAAACGAGCCAAGCTGCATGCAGAAAAAGAAAACATATGACAACGGCTATTGCATGCCAGTCTTGAGGGGAGAAATGGGAGCATGTCGTAGGACTCCTGACTAGAAGTCCATGCTCTACAATGGCAGTTGAAAATGAACTTCAGAAAAGCTAAAGACGCTATAGTACACATGTGACAACATCCACCGTGATAATCAGACAGAGCAGCAGCATATCTGATTTCCAAAAAAGGGTGTGGTATGGATATATATATATATATATGGATATATATATATATATATATATATATATCCACCCAACAAATCTAAAGAAAAGACAAAGTAGGGGATAAAAGAACCTCATACTCCTAAACAAATAGCAAGATGGTAGTTTCCAATCCAGCAGTATCAGCAACCATATTAAATATACACGATACAAAGACATCTCTTAAGTTATAGAGATTACTTCTGTTGAATTAAAGAAAGCAAGTGTCAATCACACACTGTCTATAAAATATTTACCCATGCAGACACATCCATGTATACAAACATATTAAATGTAAATGGCAAAGAGATAAATGTAACAATAATAAAGGGAAACTGAGGTTTCTACTGTCTATAAAATAAAGTGGATTTCACAGGTTGAAATATTATAAGGGATGAAAATGACATTATTGCAATAATGATGGACAATTCATCAGAAGCTTGGTATGAGATCTTATGCACCTAGAATTTTTGATACGAAGGCTTCTAAACCAGAAAGTAGAACAAGGCAAACCTGAGACAAGTTAGCTAAGAGGAGAGTGTGCTGCAGCCCAAATGTATGTGACCATGTAATTTTCCTTTCAGAAAACATTTTAAAAGACCAGTGAGTGGCAGGGCACACTTGGAGAGACGCTTGTACACATCAACTTTTGGCACAAAGGACCCAATCCTAGGCAAGCTACATTTGAATTGTCTCTGATCTCAGAAGAACTTTACCATCCCAGGGACAAGTTCAACCTTCACATTTGCGTCACAGCCTTGGGAAGAGACCTACTAAAATTTTAACATCTCGAATTTAATATCCAGCTTGACTTAACTTTTACCCATGGAAGACACTATAGCGCTAGATAGAAATGAGTCCATTCGTAACATAATCTCCTTTCTTTAGACTTCCCAAAGCTTGAGAAAACCTAAATATTCTATTAATAAAGAATATACCCAAAATCCCAGAAGAAGACTATTGCAAGCAGCTTCACCGTCCATCTCTGAGCGTGGGTATTGATGACAAGGTCTCTCGGTGGGCGACAAGCTGAACTCCACAGTGGAATTTGACAGGCCATCCTCCTCTTCATCACCAAATGCTGCAGCATTGCCTCGTGCTTAAAATGCTTTCCTGATTTAACCAAATTCGCCTAATGCCTGCCTAAATATCTATACTTAACTGCGCGGGAAACTCCTAAACATTATTTCCTTTAGCCGCACAGATGCATCTGCACAGCAAAGCAGAACTTAAAACACAAAAGTGGAGGCAGCCACCTCGTAATCAGGAGAAGCCTAAAGGAGGATTTAAATACTATAACTCCAGCTAACGAGCAAAGAAAGCCTGGTACGAGATAAAAAAGCTTCCGAGAGCTATTTCGCATCACATAAAGAGTTCTTGCCAACAAGCATATCAGAATGTATTAGTTCATTTCAGGCTTCTAATGTTGATTTCTACGGGGTAGATTAAATTTGCATGAATTTATAATGAAAATACCCCCAGACCTAAGTCATCACGTTCATAAATGTATAGTTTGGACCAATGAGCGCTGTCTTCCTGGGTCATGTGTACGGCGTATGGATCAAGATTTGTGTCTGCTCGAAGCCGCTCAGCAGCCAGTGTGCCCTGCCCTCCCCGCTGTGCCTTCAAGAGGAAGACAGACAGAGCAGTTTTTCAGAGGCACCCCCGCCCTCCCCAGCAGAAACAAACTGTGCTAGGAGTCAGTTCTGGCAGAGTCCAGATTTACCGTCGCTTAAGGGAAAGTTCCGTGCAATAAAAACTACTGAATATAATTTCAAACATGGAGTAGCCTGGTTTAAAGTGTTAGCTTAGGACTGGGGATACAACTCAGCAGGTAGCGCACAAAAACCGGGGTTCAATCCCCAGCTCTGCACAAATGGCATGGTAGCAAACACCTGTATTCTCAGCACCCAGGACGCAGAGGCAGGAGGCTCACACGTTCATATCTGTCTTGGTCTACGTGGTGAATTTGAGGCCAGCCACCTGAGCCTCCCCACCTCCCTACTCTCTGACCTCCCCCAGCACTGCTGTGTGTGACAGATGTTTAAAGTTCTTTTAGGGAATCCAAACAGAGGCACGCTGGGAGACAGACTTCCCAGCATAAAGACATAATCCTTCTCAGTTAAGATGCCGTGAAGAGAAAGCAATCACAGATCCCAAATCGAAAGTCAAGGGGAAACTATTTCAATTCAATTTTGATACAGGTTTTTTTTTTTTAATTTTGGTTTTTGTTACTATTATTTATTTTTTGAGATAGGGTTTCTCTGTGTAACAGCCCCGGCTGTCCTGGAACGCACTTTGATTCTACTTGTAGACCAGGCTGGCCTTGAACTCACAGAGATCCACTTACCTCTGTCTCCCGAGTTCTGGGATTAAAGGCATCCCCCATCATTGCCCAGTGATAGAGGTGGTTTTGTCTTATGAGAATTAAACTTATTTATAATTGTGTGTGTGTGTGCACGCATGTGCACAGTCATACACATGTGTGAGTACAGGTGCCCAAGGTTGGCAGAGGCGTCAGGTTGCTCTGGAGCTGAAGTTTCTGTCTTGGGTGCTGGGAGCTGGATTTGGGTCCTGGGGGAGAGCAATCACTCTCTCAAGTGCTAAGCAGTCTCTCCAGCCCCCAGATGGAAGCCATTCTTCACATAGCAAGTCTATATGACCGTGCTTGCTAGTAATTGCCACCAAAGATGTGTTTATAAACCAGGACAGAGAAGTCTCCACAGCAATGAAAGGGCAGGTGGGCTTTTCCTAGTGATTCTGTTCACTTGTGCATGGTGCTTCATCAACTCCCACCGCAGGACTCTTTAAAGAATCCACCACAGGCAATAAACCAGGTGTGTGAGCATTAGATGTTACTTGGATGCCATCCCTAAAGCAGCACCATCAGTACCACAAGAGAGACCATCGGGATGCTGAAGGGCTAGGATGTACTTTCAGATCTACTGAGTCTGAGTTTGCTTCTAAGAAACAACCCTGGACCAGTCTCATGTGTATTAGGAACCGAGATACATGCAGACACGCCCTCCGATTGACAGAGCCAACTCACTGCTGAAGCATGTCTCAGTACAGAATTTTGCATGGGAGAGTGCAGTGTTATATTTTAAGATGTCTGAATCAATACCCCATGATTCATGCCAAGCAACAACACTTAATCGAACATATTAAGTTTCTCACATTTAAACACGTGTGTAAAAGGCAAGGCAAAGCTTTCCTTCCACGGGAACATGAAAATGCTACACCACTAACCACAAGAACACTGCAGTTACTTAACCATTGATAAGATCTGGCTGGGGGGGGGAGTACTTATTGTGCCCCTGGGCAAGAGTGCTTAGACATTGTCAGGCTAGCTAGAGACCACATCTTCAGTCACACAGATGCTTCCAGTTCTCACTCCTCAGGTAGAGTTGGAGACTACCCTGGAATGAATTTACTTATTTAGGTTGGAATCATTGGGGAAAAAGGCTGCCTGTGGGCTGTACTCCGCCACCTTCGCCATGAACCTCACGTCTATTCATGACCAGCCTGTTTCCCGACTTTTATTCTCCTGGCTAATTTGGCATCAACACTGCATCTGCCTCCGTACTGTGATTATGGTTGTCTAGGTACCTGACCACTGAAATACACCAGAACTGTTCTTTGTTGAGGTCGTCTTGCCCCACCTTCTGAGTGCAGCCTTGTAGATGTGTCCATAACACAGAAGTAACTTCGAGACATTTGAGAATTTTTGTTACTCTTCTGAAGGTAATAAGCCTTTCTGACTATGTTATCTCTGTTGTTGTCTTTTAGAAGTTTTATTACGGTGTCTATAAACCTGATATTATCTGTTAGGAATGTAAAGATCTTAAGTCTGTGTCTTTCTAGTTCTGTCTTGTTGAAGTACGGTAGTTGTTGCTTTGGTGCGGCTCCCATTCCATCTGTATCATTGCTCTTCTCCTGCGGGGCGCCAACATGTCTGATGGATCTTTCCCTCCTCTTCCCACCGGGACTCTGTCCTTTCCTGTGGTTATCATTCTGATCTTCTCCATGTTTCCAACCAGGAATTGTCCCTTATTTTTTCACCATGATTCATCAATCATGAATTTTCCTAGTTCCCAGTCCTTTCTTCTGCAATGTTTAATCTCCGATAAATTGCTAACTTGGTTTTACGTGTTTTACTTTTCAGCTATAAAAACCCACTTATTTATATTGGTTTCATTTCTCTGAATGACACTTTAACTTTTCTAATTTGTCAACATTATTTCAGCACTGCACTCTCTAATAACTACAATATCTGGTTTCTTGGGGTAGTATGGTTTTCCCATATGTCATTTGGTTTTGTCTTGTGTTTGTTTCTGACTGTTGCGCTAAGGAATCTCTCAGTGTTATGTATGACAATACCTTATTGTGAATTCTCAGCAATGCCATTTTCCCTGGAATTAACATGAACTTGCTTCTAGGAGACATTCTGGTCTGAAGATCTCCTTGGTCTAGACTCTGAGCTTGACATCTATTTGGTGTTTACTTTTGCTCCCGGGAAAGAGGCCTTGAGAGACTAGCCTGTGGCAGGAAGCCGTGCATCTTCTCCTGACCTGGTCTTTGTCTCTTGCGCTCAGACTTCAGACCCTTAGAAACTGAAGAGGAAAGCAATGGCCTCTGTGTCCTCTTCTTCGCTGTTCCTTCTCTGGCGGACCTTGGTGCACTGTGTATCTTTGTTGCTTTGGCAGCTCCGTTGTATCTTTAAATAGCTCTCTTTTAAGACATTTCCTACTGCTCTGCTCTTTCCCAGGTTGCTGGCCCCTCAACCTCCTGGGCCTGTGCGGCCCACTCTGTCTCCTGCTCTTTTGTTCTCATCTCCAAACTCAGAGTTCCTTCCCACCATTTACCTAGGAAACACGGCTTTGATCTCATCCATGAAAGGGTGTTGTCTGGCACTAGGCAAGAAGAGAATCAATGGGTCTAATGACACTAGGTGAGGACTTCATACTCATCACCCCAATGTCAGCCGCTTCCCTCCCACACCACATTCGGGACACACACTTTTTGTTAGGAGATGGCTGAGTACTTGCAAGGCCCACAGGGAAAGCCAGCTCGCTTCCCGCGGTTCCCTTTGTTCAGGTTTTAGGTCGTAGCTTCCTTTCTTCTACCAAGACATCACATCATGCCGGTTGTCATTACTTTAAAATGCATTTTAAACTCTTATTCTTTTTTATTTTCTTTTCCATTCACCCCACTTTTGTGGTTTTTATGTGTTTATGTTGTCATTTTATCATATATCAGAAGAGAAGAGAGAAAAACTGGTAATGGCTGGTTTCCCACTTTACTTGCAAGTCCTTAATGTGCTGTTTTGTGAGACAGTGTAGTTGTAGAACTAGGTAGATATTACACACACACACACACACACACACACACACACACACACATCCATGATAGCAACATGAACTGCTTAGCATGACGGTGTTCTTTTGCAGATGGGTTCTTTCTCTATTTGAAAATATTTTCTAAGTTTACAAAGTTCCTGCAATCAAATTGAAAGTCGTGTATATTTTCAAGTTCCTTCTTCTATTTCCCCAAAAACATGGTTTTCCTTTTTCTTCAACACAGAAAAGAAGGAGCACAGAGGGAAATGATACGAGGGAGGACTCTAGATCTGAATCCTGAAGTTCAGAAGAAGCCACAGGATTCTTAGAAGGTCTTAGAGATTTCTACATGGGGAGTGTTTATCTGATGTAAGTGGCTTAAACCCGCCACAATGTTTAGCCAAGATCTTTCAAACTATTTGCTAAGTAGATATTACAGATGACGTACAATGTTTGAATCATAAAATACCAGGTATAAAAGGAATATAAAGGTTATCTCACTTGTAAACTAAATTTATAAACTATTTTATAAATTTATAAACTAATTCTCAATTTATAAACTAAATTGTAGAAATAGTGATTTGTTCCAAGTTGCTTCGTTATTAGTAGATAAAAGATCTGGCTGAAGAGTGAGACAGAACTGGGTTCCAATCATGGCTTTGCCGCTGATTAGCTCTGAGACACTGGGCAATTAACATTTCTCCTTAGAGTCTGAACATTCCCCTTTGTATAGTTGGAATGATTATGGTGTATAGGATAGCTGTAAAATTTAAATGAGGCGGTACATCTTCAAATAGTTGACATACAATTTGGCATGTTGGAATAACATACAATGATACGGATTATTGTTGGTAGGCTTAGCACACCAGTAGCGGAACTAAGAGTCAGTCTCAGGTGACTGCTTTCCCAATGCCATGAGCTCTGTCTCCCAGAACTTCTCGCTGACTGCCTGCTGTTTCTCAGCTGAGCCCTTCCTCTCACCTTTCTTGCCTCTTTCCCCTTGTTCAACTACAGCACAGTAATGAGTTCAGTATCTGCTGTATAATTAATGCTCGTTAAAAGCTTGTTGAAATGATTTTATTTGTGTACAATAAGAGCAGTTTCCTAGAAACAACGCTCAAGAGAAAACAAAAGTATTTTGAGTCAATAAGTGACTAAGTAATGGGGAATTAATCCTTACTCATTGGCATACTGATGTTTTGGTGCGTTAGCTGCAGCTTCGAGGTATAGCAGCAAGCACTGGCAGCAAGCACACCTCCAGCGTTAGCTTCAGTCACGGTCATTGCCAGCCATCTTTCTGTATCAGATCTCTAGAGAGGCCTTAGAAGTTCTTCAAGATTAGCTACACTATTCCATCCAATGCTTCATTCACACTTGGCTATTCTTTACCAAAATTCACTTGATGTATAACCATAAGCTATTGCTGCATAACAAACCACCTCAGACACATACTGATGAATTACTGTGCTGGTTTGAGACATTTTTTTTTTCCCAGCTTACTGGAGAAACTTCCTTGGCATTTTCCCAGCTAATCTACCTATTGCCCAACTAAAAACCATCACCTAGTCATCTTGTGGTGTTTGCTGCATAGGCTTCTAAAAACCACCACCTAGTCATCTTGTGGTGCTTGCTGTACAGGCTTCTCATTTCTTGGAACCAGTTGGTTTGGGATGTCATCTCCAGCTTAGTATTGAAATGCCTTGATGTTTTTTCATGTGGAGGCTGAGTCTGTCAGAATGACTCTAGCAACAGTGAAACTCAGAAAAGGAAGCTCTAGACACTTTCAGGGCAGGGATCCTCTTATGTTCTGCTTCTTAAGGTGAGTTTGAAGTAAACACCACACACACACACACACACCACACACACCACACACACACACACACACCACACACTCACACACACACCACACACACACACACACACCACACACACACACCACACACACACACCACACACACACACCACACACACACCACACACACACCACACCACACACACACACACACACCACACACTCACACACACACCACACACACACACACACCACACACACACACCACACACACACACCACACACACACACCACACACACACCACACACACACCACACCACACACACACACACACACACACAGTGTGCATAAACTTTCCGAGTGGATACCCATCCTTGCCCCTTGACTGGTTCTGAGCCATGAGAAAACTCAAATAACTGTTTTATACCTTAGTTTCCTTAGGAGTAAAATGGTGATAGCAAGAATCTATCAAGTTTTTCAATTTAATCTTAAGATTATGATTCAATTGCAACATTTCCCCTTTCCTTTCCTCCCTCAAAACTGTTCCATAACTCCTCCCCACCCTCCTTTAAATTTGTGATCTTGTCTATAATTAATTGTTATTACATGCATATTTGGATATGTACACATATATATGTTTGTACATATATATATTCTTTTTATTGAGATATACATATACACTTCCCTTCCCTCTTCCCCTCTCCTTCTACACTCTCCCATGACCCCCATGATTCCAATTTACTCAAGAGTTCCTGTCTTTTTCTCCTTCCTATGTAGATCCATGTATGTCGCTCTTAGGGTCCTCTTTGTTGTCTAGGTTCTCTGGGATTGTGGACTGTAAGTTTTTATTTGTTTTGTGATAAAAGCCACTTATGAGTGAGTACATATTATATTTGTCTTTCTGGGTCTGGGTTATCTCACTCAATATGTTTTTTTTTTCTAGATCCATCCATTTACCTGCATATTTCAAGATGCCATTAGTTTTTTTTTAACCTCGATGTAGTACTCCATTGTGTAGATGTACCACATTTTCTTTACCCATTCTTCAGTTGAGGGGCACCAAGGTTGTTTCCAGGTTCTGAGTATTACAGATAATGCTGCTATGAACATAGTTGAAAACATGTCCTTGTGGTATGATTGAGCATCCTTTGGGTACATACCTAACTGTGGTATTGCAGGGTCCTGAGGAAGGTTGTTTCCTAATTTTCTGATAAATCCCCTTACTGATATCCAAAGTGGCTGTATGAGTTTGCACTCCTACGCCGGGCGGTGGTGGTGCACGCCTTTAATCCCAGCACTCGGGAGGCAGGGGCAGGCGGATCTCTGTGAGTTCGAGGCCAGCCTGGTCTACAAGAGCTAGTTCCAGGACAGGAACCAAAAACTACGGAGAAACCCTGTCTCGAAAAATCCAAAAAAAAAAAAAAAAAAAAAGAGTTTGCACTCCTACCAGCAATGGAGGAGTGTTCTCCTTACACTACAACCTCTCCAGCATAAGTTGTCATCAGTGCTTTTGATTTCAGCCTTTCTGACAGGTGTAAGACAGAATCTCAGAGTCGTTCCCATTCATGAACATTGATGCAAAAATAGTCAATAAAATCCTGCAAACCGAATCTAAGAATAAATCAGAAAAATCATCTACCATGACCAAGTAGGTTTCATTCTAGAAATGCAGGGATGATTCAACACATGAAAATCTATCAATGTAGTCTACCATATAAACAAACTGAAAAAAAAAACCACATGATCATCTCATTTGATGCTAAAAAAGCCTTTGACAAAATTCAACATCCCTTCATAATAAAGGTCTTAGAGCAGGAATACAAGGAATATGCCCAAACATAATAAAGGCAATATACAGCAAGCCAACAGCCAACATCAAACTAAATGGAGAGAAACTCAAAACAATCCCACTGAAATCAGGAATAAGTCAAGGTTGTTCACTCTCTCCATATCTATTCAGTATAGTACTTGAAGTTCTAGTTAGGGCAATAAGACAACAAAAGGAGATCAAGGGGATACAAATCAGAAATGAAGTCAAACTCTCACTATTTGCTGGTGATATGATAGTATACATTAGCAACCCCAAAAATTCTACCAGGAAACTCCTACAACTCATAAACACCTCCAGTAATGTAGCAGGATACAAGATTAACTCAAAGAAATCAGTAGCCCTCCTGTACACAGATGATAAATGGGCTGAGAAAGAAATCAGAGAAATATCACCCCTCACAATAGCCACAAATAACATAAAATGTCTTAGGGTAACTCTAACCAAACAAGTGGAAGACCCGTATGACAAGAGCTGTATATAGATAACTAAATATAACCTGTTCGGTCCATATAGTGTCTCTTGCGTCTTTTCAGGATTGACAATGTGTCACTGGACAGCCAGTTGGTGTGCTCTTCTCTGAGGAAGACCATCTCTTCCAGCTCTCCTCAGTTGCCTGTAGCTCTTTGTGCAGGGTTGACGCCTACCTCCAGCTACACACGTGCTGGTCACTGATGTGGTTCATAGGTATCCTAGCAGGGCGGGACTACTGGTTGCTTTCCTCCTTTGGAAGCTTCCATGCTACCACTTTAGTGTCCGTTGGTGTCGTCCTTGTCCAGCTCATGTTTGGGTAGTCATGTTGCCCAAACTTTATGAGTATAGTTTCCATAAGTCCAGCTGCTAGGAGACACTCTCACAGAAAACTCCCTGATTCTAGCCGGGCGATGGTGGCGCACGCCTTTAATCCCAGCACTCGGGAGGCAGAGGTAGGCGGACCTCTGTGAGTTCGAGACCAGCCTGGTCTTCAGAGCTAGTTCCAGGACAGGCTCCAAAGCCACAGAGAAACCCTGTCTCGAAAAACAAAAAACAAAAAACAAAAAACAAACAAACAAACAAACAAAAAAACTCCCTGATTCTTTGGCTCTTACACTTCTTCTGCTCCCTCTTCTGAAATGTTTCCTAGGCCTTAGACTCAGGAATGTTTCATAAATGTGTCCTTTGGAACTGGGCTCCTCAAATCTGTATTTTAAGTGGTTGTGGCTTTCTGTAGTTGTCTCTGTTGCGAAGAGATGTTTCCTTGGCGAAGGGTGAAGACTACACTTATCTGTGTGTGTGAGGATGAATGTTTGAGTGTCGTTAGAAAGTATGCTGGGTTAGTAAATTAGTGGTTGTAGATTGTAGACCGACAATGACTACAATTTTATTAGCCTCATTTCTAACACCAGAAATGGTTTACCTCTTGTTGAATGAGTCTTCAGTTCAATTAGAGAGCTGTTGGTTACCACCAAGGTGTGTGTGCAGTTCTACACCCATGATGGTCACTGATGTGGTCCATAGGTTTGTGTGTCCCTGCCACACCTGTGCTGGTCATTGGTGTGATTCACAGGTGTGTGTGTCCCTGCCACACCCATGCTGGTCATTGGTGTGATTCATAGGTATGTGTGCAGTTCTACACCCATGCTGGTCACTGGTGTGATTCATAGGTGTGTGTGCAGTTCTACACCCGTGCTGGTCATTGGTGTGATTCACAGGTGTGTGTGCCCCTGCCACACCTGTGCTGGTCATTGGTGTGATTCACAGGTGTGTGTGCCCCTGCCACACCTGTGCTGGTCATTGGTGTGATTCACAGGTGTGTGTGCCCCTGCCACACCTGTGCTGGTCATTGGTATGATTCACAGGTGTGTGTGTCCCTGCCACACCTGTGCTGGTCATTGGTGTGATTCATAGGTGTGTGTGCCCCTGCTACACTTGTGCTGGTCATTGGTGTGATTCACAGGTGTGTGTGCCCCTGCCACACCTGTGCTGATCATTGGTGTGATTCACAGGTGTGTGTACCCCTGCCACACCTGTGCTGGTCATTGGTGTGATTCACAGGTGTGTGTGCCCCTGCCACACCTGTGCTGGTCATTGGTGTGATTCACAGGTGTGTGCCCCTGCCACACCTGTGCTGGTCATTGGTGTGATTCATAGGTGTGTGTGCCCCTGCTACACCTGTGCTGGTCATTGGTGTGATTCATAGGTGTGTGTGTCCCTGCCACACCTGTGCTGGTCACTGGTGTGATTCATAGGTGTGTGTGCCCCTGACACACCCGTGCTGGTCATTGGTGTGATTCACAGGTGTGTGTGCCCCTGCCACACCTGTGCTGGTCATTGGTGTGATTCACAGGTGTGTGTGCCCCTGCTACACCTGTGCTGGTCATTGGTGTGGTTCATAGGTATCCTAGCAGAGCAGGACTACTGGTTGCTTTCCTCCTTTGGAAGCTTGCATGCTACCATGTGAGCTCGTTCTCAGGGAAGGGACACCCATGTCCGGTACTGCTCAGGGGTCTCTCAGCACTTTTCTGAAGAGTGTGGTGTCTTCCGCAATAAAGACTTACCTTCCATCTCTGTGAGACAACCAAGGGCAGCAGAAATAGGCTATATGTTTGGGGAGTTGCTTGGAGAGTCCTGGCCAACCCCTCGAAAGAGAGATTCTCATGTCTGGTAGTGGACTTTTTTGTTAAGCAATCTTGGCTCCTGGAGGGAGCATTGCAGCTCAGATGAGAAGAGGTCATTAAAACTTATTATGTATATTTATATACTGAATTGTGTATGTTTCAAATTTTTTTTACAATGAGTAGTTAATAGCATGATTTTTCAGACATTCTTACTATTTTTTTACCCCTCCCACTTTCAGTATTTACCTCTCTTTCCCTCCCTTAGAACTTTCCCTTTTCCCTTTTCCTGATCAGGTCACTTGGACCTTGCTGATCTCCCCTCTATTGCCCTCCCCCCAGCTCCCCTCTCCTGGCAAGGAATCATTTTGTTTCCTGGTATCTGTACTTACTACAAGATTTTAAGAAGAATAAGGAGATAGAATGAGGACTTTGTGAGCCCTGGCAACACAAAAGGTTTGCAATTAGCAGGGTATCTAATGGTGGCCAGGAGAAGCTTCAGGCCTCGCCAGAGCAGTGAAGATGTGTTTACGGCCAGCTTCTACCAGGTCATCAGCTGAGAAACCCAATTGTTTAGACAACAAGACAAGTTTCCCTGTGGCGATATGGGTGCTTAAGATTTTGGAGACTCCATTGTGAGCCTAGAGGCCTTATCTAGAAACTCAGCCCAGAAGTCACAGGCTCTTTTATCATAGTGGTCTTTGAAACTGGGTTGCCTGGCTTAGCGCTACCTGAGGTTTCAGACACTTGTTGGGGCTCCTGGAACACATGTCCCATAAATGAGTGTTCGGGAACAATACCTGCATAACCCATTGACGTCTAGGAAATTTCTAATGCACCAGTACATATTCCCAGACTTCTGAATATGTCTGTCTGACTCACAAAGTTGCAGCCATTACAAGGCTCACAGCCGAGAAGTCTTCTCTCGCAGGCATGACCTGTTGAGTCCATGCTCCCAGTGCTGTTTGCTATGTACATACCAATTCCCTAGTATTTGAAAGATAATAGGCTATCAGTCTTCATAACAGGTCTGTGGGCCAGGTTCTGTTATCACCTTCATTTTATAGAGAGGGAAACTGAGGTATGGATGGGTCAGTTAACACACCCCAGGTCAACTGGTTGGGACACAGACAGAACATAAAACCATGTAGTCTGGGCTGGACTCTGTGCTCTAATTGACACTGTCTTCTCTAGTTAGTACTGTGGACTAAGCGATTCCCTTGTGTTTCCTATAAGCAAAGGTCTGCCATTCATTCTTTCATTTAATTCTAGCAACAACAACAACAAAAGCAAAAAGATTATTTACCCCATTTGGTAGATGTGAAATTTAAGGTTGAGAGATATCAACTCGAGCTGAATTTCTTAGGAGCTTAGCTTAGTCAAATGCCCGTACCACTGCCCCCAGCAAAGACACAGCTGAAAATGGTTACAGTATAGGCGTCAATGTCACACACAGGTGCCTGTGTTTGAACATGTGGTCCCTCAACTGGTACCGATGTTTGGCAAGGTGGCAAGACATATAGGAGGTGGAGAGTTGCTAGGGGAAGGACTAGATCCTGGGCTCACTTCTTCTTCTCTTGGCTTCCTGACTGGCTCTGCAGGAGTCCAGCAGGCCTCACACTCCTTCTCCCACAACTTCCTGGACTCCATAGACTCTGTCACCTTGGAACTGTGAGCTAATAAGCCCTTCCATCATTTGGCTAGGTGGTTTTATTAATGGCCATATGTAAAGTAAGAAAATAACAAACAACAATAACCCAAAACACAGCAAGACACACATTCTTGCTTAGAAGCAAAACAAACCTATTTTCCCCTCTTGTTTATGGATCTGACACTACCATGCTAAATTTAGTTTACAGAAAAACTCACTTAATGAAGACCTTTAAGTATTAGAATAGGCTTATGGCTATATATTTATATTTCACTGATTAGCCTTTTCATGTCCAAAGTATTTCCTTTGAACTTGACCTGTGCCAGGCATTGCCAGCATTTGATCAGATTAAAATCCCCCAAATGTGCAAACCATGGA
Organism: Microtus oregoni; assembly: GCF_018167655.1. NCBI lineage: Eukaryota > Metazoa > Chordata > Mammalia > Rodentia > Cricetidae > Microtus > Microtus oregoni. The sequence continues at coordinate 6,902,029 of NW_024543979.1, forward strand.
CCCTTTGTTGAACTAGGATTACAAATGAGGCACCTAGGACACATGACGTGGGCGTCAGTCACAGATCTGGTTAATCCTTTGGCAGCTCCCTTGTGTTCAGTTAACTCACACACACCTAATGTGGGCGGAGTCATCTTGGGCTCCTACAGGACACCCTTCACATGGAGTGAGTGATGTTTGCATAGACGTCAAAGAGCTTTGGTTGAGAAACTGGGCATAGCGGTGCACAACTATAATCCCAGCACCAAAGAGACAGAAGTAGGAGGATCAGGAGTTCAAGGTCATCCTTGGCGATGCAGTGACTTTGAGGCCAGCCTGGGCTACACGGAACCCTGTTTTAAAAATTGTAAAAACAAGCTTTGGTTGACACCTGCTAGGAAGTTTAGCTCACTCAGGCTGCATTGCTATGAACTTCTGTTCTGTAGCCAGTCTCAAACATCACAGGCATTTAAATGTGCTGTCCACTCTCCGAGAATAATTCCAGCTATTTAATTGTATTCATAATTTAGTGTACACCTGAAAGATCTGCTGTGAAATATCAGGGGGACCCTTTAATACTGGTGTTCATTTACGAATTGTCACATTTATAATGCGTCTTTAATCTTCTAGAATCTGCTAGAATTTTTTATTACAGTCTGCTTTGTGCTTTAAATATTAAAGATTCGGCGATACTTCAAAAGGTGATAATGCTTGATACTAGGATGGTGCCTAAACCGCAACAGCGAAATACATCGAGGGCTATTCCGTGGCTCTGGCTTAATTAAACATGCATGTGTGTTTTCAAATGCAATATTTTTCTGCTTGTTAGGTTTTTTGACAAACCTCCAAATAGGTCCAGGTGGAACAAAGCATGCAGACAGGCTTGTGAAGAGAGCTAAAAGCACTCAAATTAGCACCTTCCCGCAATTAATATGCGGAGCTTGGATCCCCGTGATCGACAATGCCATCGAGGGCTGTCTGCAGCTGAACAATGTAGCTTTGTCTTTTCATTTTTCTAAAACATGTCCAGTTTAATTATGCAAAGATGTTGGTGACAGCTTCTGAGGCAATAAGGTGATATTTGTTCTCTGTAACTTCCTCTCCCCCCGGGGACCGCAGCCTGCATGGCAGGGCAGTGCAGGCTTTATCTCAATGTATCATTTGTTCTCATTGCCTATCACTTAACGGTGGCCTCCTTCTAATTCAACATGCCCTCCTAGAGCAAGAGGCTCAACCCCAAGACCCAGGGACGTGCAGCCATGGGTACTTGAAAACTACTCAAGCAGCTTTCGAAGTTAGAAAAAGAATTGGACAAATATAGAGATTCTATATTGTTGGAAAAGCAAAAATTTCTATTTGACATTTAGAGTTTGCTGGAAGAACAAACGTGTTTTGAAGAAACTGTGTTTTGTTTTGAATATGTACTCTCAGATTCTGTCACCAGACATGAAACACTGAGCTCAGATTCCTAGCCCATGACATCTAGGCATTATTTCACAGACCCACATGGCATTCTGTAATATTAAAATCCCCATAGAAGTAAGACCATCTCAAAATATTACTTAATGATGCTGCCCAAACAGAGGCTGACAGAGATGGGGACAAGAACACGATGTTTTACAGATGAGAGAAGTAAAGAGAAGCTGGCTTTGAGTGATTCGGTCTGCCACACAAACCAACGTGTGACAACCACTGAACTAGATATAAATTGTAATAGAAATATATGTGGGGCTGCCAATGAAATGCAATTATTGTACTGTAGTAGGCAAGCTTGTGCAATAAATAGATAGGTAGATAAATAAGTAAGCAGAAATAAAGGCAGTCCGTGAGAACGTAGGGGTATTAGAGCAATTTTCCAGGTGAGGAAGTGCTGGTGGATATGACAGGTGAGGTATTGTTATGATAATACCTAAGGCAAGGCAGCCACCACACGAAAGGATAGACAAATCTGAATTAATATGATCTGATCGGTGAGTTGGCATTTGGATATAATCTTCCCGTATTGTGGAGAAGGCTGCATGCATATTAGACTAGGAACGAGCCGTGTGGAAGGCGGTAGACAGAGGACTCAGTGCGAGGAGAGACAAATTTCAGAAGAGACAGACTCTGCTTGGCTGGGGAAGGAGCACCCTTGGAAATTGGATTTGTAAACAAATTAAAATCGGAGTTCTCTTCCCAAAGCCTTTAGTGGTGTTGACAATGAACACTTAACCTTGGCGGTGAGAAGACTTTGAAAGCAATAATTAGGGGGAGACAGAGGTAGGAAAGCATTTTTTAATTCTGCTTCACCTTCTGATAAACCACGGTGAGCGTTTCTACCCTGGACCGTGCGCCAGGTGGCCATTTTAGATCCCCAGGAAGGAAGATGTTGACTTCCCGGAGAATTCTAGCCATCTCGTGCTTTCTTGACCTGTGGTCGGCACCTCTGATTAACTGTCTTTATAACTACCAAGCCTTAAGAGCACAAAGGAGCACAGAGCATCAGCACACAAAGCATGCATTCTGTTAAGCTGTAGAAACTCAGGCTTTGAGCCTGCAGAAAAGAACCTGCGAGGTCTTTAATGGATTTTTAAAGATGACAGGAGAGGAGAGAGGAACGCAAAGCACAGGAAGGCAGAAATTCCCTGAAGGAGCATTCTGAGGTAAATCACTGCAAATGAAAGAGTGAACTCCTAGGGCTGCGGGATGTCTCCTAGGTTTTCAGCTGGACACTTATGGCCTGGTGGGTCCCCGAACACCTGTGCTCCGGGCAGACTTTGACAGAGCAACCCGCAGGAAGATGGACGACAGCTCCCGGAGTGCTGTTTGCAGGGCAGGAAATTGCTCCCTGTCCACGCTGGGCTGCCTCAGCTCCCGTCACAAGGCTGAGTACAGCCTCCCATATAACCACGCCATTTATGTATGCTAACGTGGCTGCTGTAACGGTATTCCTTGCTTCCTCTTCTCGCTGCTGCTCAAGCAATTAAAAACAAAGCTCTCGTATAACCTGGTTTATAGGTGGCAGACACCCCAGACCAGATAGCCCGAGATTCATGTAAGGTGCGGCCACTGCAGAGGGAAGCTGAGAGTAGGAAGACCCTGCTTCCCAGGGATTTTACTTCTATATTTATTTTCTTTAGGTAAGAAACTGATTTCAGCTGATTCTGAAAAAAAAAAAACCAACAATCTTAATCAGTACTTCTGTTAAGAAGTTTGGCAAATGTTGGTAATGCAATCAAGCATCTGTATGGGAAGGGGGCATCAGTAGGAGAATCTGCTTTAGTCCTGCAGCACAAAGACCAATGTTAAACCCATACAGTGGAACTGTATCTACGGCAGCCCTTGAAAGAGTCTCCCTATTGAGGCTGGGCAATTTTTGAAATGCCCCATTTACAGGTAGACAGGTTCCTACCTCCTGTTTCTGATCCCAGCCTTCTGATTGGAGTGATTTTGAAAAGCTAATTAGAAGAGCCTGCTTTCTTCCCCTATGTCCGATCTAAACGACACACTGGTTCGTGGACTGAATCCCTGAGCTGATACACACAGTATATATATAATGTACATCATCCTACACAGAGCAGTCCCCAAAGGAGAGCATTTTCAAGGTCAGAGTTGGCTTCAGTGCCACGTGGCTTTAAAGCTGGCTGGCTTGACTCCTATCCTTGGGGCTAGGAATAGGCTTCACATCCTTCCAGTCTCTGAAGCCTTCAGGCTGTAGAGAGCACTGGGAAGGGGACTAGCCTGAAGCCCAGTGACTGGGAAGAGGGCTAGCTTGGAGCCCAGTGACAGGTAAGAGCTGATTTCCATCAGAGCTACGGGGGACACGACACAGAAGAGGTCAAGTTCAGGCAGTGCGCATTTGTGCCTTGTCTCAGAACACCCTCCCCCAGAGTGTGAAAACACAGATAACAGCTACTCTGATTGGGGTTTTGATTGCACAGATATATCTACAGGCCTTAGTACACACGGCCGGGTGGCTTGTCTCTGGAACAGAGTGTTCATAGAACATTTCCAGGACACAGAAGGAAATTCTGATTCTGTTGACTAAAGCTTCCTGCCTTTTAGGATTACAGTGCTTGTCATTTAAACATGCATACACGGGAACACGAGGTTTGCTTTCCTTCATCAAGAGAATAGGACATTTACCTTTTGACTAAATTCTTCATATAACAATGCACATCAACTTAACAGTAGATTGCCTTCTGGGTTCCCACAATGAGGTTTGTCCCAAGATAGATTCTGAGCTCTTCTGGGGAGTCAAGATCTTATACTCTGTTGTCTGAGTTTTTGTCCTGCCCAGTTCCCACAGTTGTTAAGTCCCAAAAGAAATCACACAGAGGTCTACATTAACTATAAACAGAGTGGCCCATTAGCTCAGGCTTCTTATTAACTCTTATAACTTATATTAGCCCTTCTCTCACTTGGACCATGGTTACCTTACTCCCTTTCTTTTGAACAAAACTTGTAAACCCCCTCAATCTTCTGATTACCCTGAAAACAGCACTTGAAATATTAATACCTGCCTTTGTTCTAGACTCAGGGGAAAGAACTGGGATTTGAAGTTATATTATGGTTCATGAATATTCAAAGAATAGGAAGGGACTTAGGGCTCCTAAGATAACCATTCCAGTTCTGGATCTGTGCTAGACTTATCTCGGAGACCTTTCAAAGTGTCCCCATGACTGCATGCTACCCCGCATTCTCAATCAGCTCATCTTGGATTGGGCTCAATCTTTGGTGTTTGATCAAAATGTACAGCCAGGGTTGGAGCGTTGAATACGCATGCTCTAAACTAGAGCATGGCTGAAGGGAGGCTGGCATGGAGAACGCCTCTTAGGGGAGGATGGTGAAGCCTACTCAGAGACTCTGATGAGTTTGAATGTAATTCTGTGAAAAATCAGGGTCCACAGAAGACTTTTAGAGCACATAGGTGATACGGTCTGATCTCTTGGAAAGAAGCCATGGTGACAGAATGGAAGATACACTGGAGAAAGAGAAGGCCACAGACACGAAACAGTCCCCACAAGCGAAGAAACTAGCTCTGAGCAAGGGTTGGTGCAACACCACAGCCCAGGAACAGGAACTGTTCTGAGGAGGCCCAGCTGTTTCTTAGCAGATGTGGGTCACATGGTAACTCGAAGTGAGGCTTAGTGAGGCAAGGAACCACCACTCACGTGCTCTCCAGCGTGGCACTGGCTAAGTGCTTGCTGCCGCTAACTGGGAACGAAGATCCTCACTAGACCTGTGCTACCAGGTTAGCTGAGCACTCCGTGGTGGGACGCAGGCCTGGAAGACCCAAGTAACCTTTAGGAGCGTTTCCAGTTTGAAGTCCAGTGTCTCAGCTGCATAGGCAATCAGCACACGCCATTTACATTTCTGTCCTTAGATTCTCTATACTGCTTAGCCTTTTGGATGGGGTCAAACTGTCTACTAGATGAAGAAATACAGGACTAAAAGAACAAGTCTCATGTGCTTCCAATGTGCAGGCCTGGCTAAGCTCCATACTGCTGCGTGTGTTATGACCTTTTATATTAATCTGAACTGTGTCTATAATTTCCGTGTAGCACTTTCACTTTTATAGTCTACTACACATTCCGACTCTTCTTAATTTTGAAAACTGAGCGTCCACTGGCAGTATTTATAGCAGGCAAGCAAGTCAGCCTCCTGACAGTGAATGAGTGATTCCTGATTGGTCGAGTGATGACAGTGAACGAGTGATTCCTGATTGGTCGAGTGATGACAGTGAACGAGTGATTCCTGATTGGTCGAGTGATGACAGTGAATGAGTGATTCCTGATTGGTCGAGTGATGACAGTGAATGAGTGATTCCTGATTGGTCGAGTGATGACAGTGAATGAGTGATTCCTGATTGGTCGAGTGATGACAGTGAATAAGTGATTCGTGATTGGTCGAGTGATGACAGTGAATTAGTGATTCCTGATTGGTCGAGTGATGACAGTGAACGAGTGATTCCTGATTGGTCGAGTGATGACAGTGAATGAGTGATTCCTGATTGGTCGAGTGATGACAGTGAATGAGTGATTCCTGATTGGTCAAGTGATGCACCATCAAAGGGTGTGAAAGTAAGACTACATGGTGTAGGTTTCACCCCACTCCATAGAGAGTGACAGGGTGTGGACGCAGAGATGGTCCCGTGGAGAGTGACAGGGAATGGATGCAGAGATGGTCCCGTGGATAGTGACAGGGGATGGATGCAGAGATGGTCCCGTGGATAGTGACGGGATGGATGCAGAGATGGTCCCGTGGAGAGTGACAGGGGATGGATGCAGAGATGGTCCCATGGAGAGTGACAGGGGATGGATGCAGAGATGGTCCCGTGGATAGTGACAGGGGATGGATGCAGAGATGGTCCCGTGGATAGTGACGGGATGGATGCAGAGATGGTCCCGTGGAGAGTGACAGGGTGTGGACGCAGAGATGGTCCCGTGGAGAGTGACAGGGCATGGATGCATGGTCCCCTCAGTTCTCTGTGGCAAGATAAACCCAGATGTTTTCTGCTTGCCTCTCTGAACACGCCATTGGCAACCTAGCAGGCCAAGTTAATATTAGCTTGTGTGGGGTTCGTGTGGGTGTTGTGCTGCCGTTTGGAGAAATGACCAGTTTACTTGGTTATATTGACAGCTCTACTGTAAAATTTCCTGGCACTAAAGGTCAAAAAGACCCAGTTTTCCCCTGCTTGTTTCCACCCAAAAGAGAATAAATCTGGGCGCTGAATCGCTTCTCTGACAATAATTTATGAATCATGCATCGACTGTGTTTGAATTGAGAAAGGCTTTCATATCCTTTCCATTAGCTCAGATTAAGTTTTCATATAGATGCTGAGAAGCATGCTAGCAATATCCTCAGCTCATTTTTATGAAAATTTTATCAGCACTTTTTTCTGTACTACACTCCAATTGGGATGTCTCAGAATCTAAAGCTCAGCTTTGGACATGAACTTCTCTCAACCTGGCTGGCTGCTGCTCTAAAGGCTTCAATATTTTATGGGCTCTGGCTAACTCAGCCGTGAGATTCGAGCTGCAGAGATTTAAGGCTAATGTAAAATCATGAACGGATGAAAACCGGGATGTCATAAGTAATACATCTACAAGAGTGGGGCGCAGTTACCATTTTTAAAAGGGCTTTAAAAAGAAAACAACATTCTCTGTTCTGTCTTTATGTCCCAAAATGAAAAGCCCCTGAGCTGTTGTATGAGTGTGGGGCCATCTTTTCTTGCTCGTCTTTCTTCAATTGCTTCTTAATTGTTGCGGTGGGCTGCTCCCGCCTGCTCCTGCCTCGTCAGGTCCCCCATCCACATGAAAACTCCCGATGCGTGCGTTCCAGAGAAATGGGCGCAGCGTGGTTGAGCATACAGGCCAAACCCATTTCTTACATCTTCTTACTTTTTGTCTCAAAGCTGATTTAAAACATTTGGAAAATCTGTCTGTTCAGCTGAAGTGTCCCAATGCATTCTTTTCTAGAAACAGTGGGGTCACACGTGTTCTGCCTGATGGACTTTTCGGCTGCAATCTATAGCCACTTCCCTTGAGTCCCGCAGAGCCAGGGAGTTCGGTAATGGCTGCAATCACAATGCGTTCTTTGTGTTCAAGAATCCAGGGGGAAGAGCCCGGTAGACTGGTTAGTCACAAACCCATCACTTTGTGCTCACTTATTTCTTCATTATGTGCTCTACCCTTAAACGTGTTTTTAAACAGCGAATAGATTTTTCTGTGAAACATCTCCTACGCATCAAGTGAGCAAATACAAAAGTCTCCTTTGGAGACAGCCGGGGCCATCATTGCTAGTTATTAATCTGTTCCAAAGGAGACAACTGATGGCAGGAACTGCCTGCCCATGTCTGTCATTGTAGGGGAGCAATGATTTCTACACAGGGCTTGAGCCCTTTGTTCAGAAATGTCACTGGATATATGCACCGGCATAAGATTATCACCCCAACTCCAAAAATCTAAGATCAGTACTGCACTTAAACAACTATAGAATTGTCCAAGTGCCAAAGACCAGACTGGTTAAGTGAAGGGGCCCTTCAGGGTGGGAATTCCCAGCCACCAGGTCAGGCAGGTGACTCTGCCAGTGTTACAAACCGCAGGGACCTCAGGATGTAGGGCTCCCCAGAGTTACATGTCAAAAGATGCTGGCCAGCCTTTGTGTTCAGCTGAAGCCCAGCCTCTGTTGTTCGAACTGCAAACAACCTGGAAGATAATGTTTGCGCGTAAACATATTCCTGAAGCTCATCATGAAGTTTCTCGGTTTTATCCCCTTGGCGGAGCACCAGTTTCCAAAGCCGTGATTGTCTGAGGCCATGGTCGTTCTTCTCCTGTCGAATTGCCAGCTAGCAGGGTAGCCGAGCAACGCTGCAGCCCTCAGCCCTGACACCCTGGAAGGGAACCACTGACAAACGCTCCTGTTTTCAAGTCTCATCTGTGAGAGCTCAGGACGGGAGTGATGTGCTCTCCGTGAGAGCTGGTGCTATTCCTCATTCTACTTACTCATCCGTCACCAGGGACGAGTGTTCACTGGCTGGGTGCTTGTCACTTCGGGGAGGAGTGGGAGGAACAAGAGGAGGAGAAGGCTGCCTGCCACTAGGGCTGAACCCCTACACTCAGGATCTGTCCTTGTCTCCATAGAGGATGGTGAGCACAAAAATCATGAAGGTTGAACCAAAAAAAAAAAAAATGTGATTGAAGAAAAAGCCAAATTATACAGCGTGTGTTTGCATGTGATGGTGATGTGAGGTTAGACTTGGTAAGAGGATCCAAGCCACTGTATCTTTTCTCCCAATTATCAAGCCCATATATGTTCATATGAAGGAGGAAAAGATAAACCCAACCCTGGCATGTGGAAGGTGATTGTTCTGGATTTTAACCCCGCAAGGGCATTCCTGTATGGATATCCCAACAACACACGGACCACAGAGTTTACTCTCTCTTCCTCCTCTTCCTCGCTTCTGTTCTTCTCCAGGTCCCCCCTTTGACTTCTGCCTCCAGCTCATGTGCACATGGAGTTTAATTCTGGAGTCCACCAGCGAGAGGAAGTGCAGCGCGATTGTTTGAGTCCGGCTCTTCTCACATAACCACCTCCAGCCCTGTTCATTTTCCTGCAAATGCCGTGGTGTTATTTTCTACCTTATGGAGGAATAAAAGTCTACAATGCAAAATCAAATTATTCGGTCTCCTTGTTCAAAATTTATCAATACCTCGTATTTTAATCAGATTGAAAGTCAAACTCAGTGGACTTGGTTAGGGCCTGTTGTTCTAAACCTTCTGTGCGACCTTCCCTCACTTAGCCCCGCCTCCCCTTCCTACCCCAGTACTCATGTTCCCCAGCACTTAAACCCCATGTCTCCAAGCCTCTCTGCTGTAAGACCTGGGCGCGCTGTGTTCACCACCTGGAGCCTCGGGCTGCTCCTCTCATCCAGCTGGATTCACTTCTGCTTTGCTTTCCGGTCCCTGCTCCAGTTGCAGCCCTGCCTGCAGGGGCACGTCCCGCCACTCCAAGCCTTGCTCTCCCTCCGCTGCGTCTGCCTCCGGGACTCCAAGGCCAAGACCACAGCATCTCTTCACCTGCTGGTCTTTTTCTACAGATCATGAGCTCATCCCGCTCATTTCCCCAGCGCCTGACGCAGAGACAGGCTTGTGGTGAGCTTTCTGAACATCTCTGGTGAGCAGACAAAGGTCTGGCAAGGAGAAGGGAGGACATGAAGCCGTGGCCCGGACAAACACGCTTCATGCTTTTTCTACAGCATGTCTGGGTTGAGCCTGCAAATGAGGTCAGTGTTTAATCAGTTGGCCCAAAGTGCCTTTAAACCACAGCTTCTCATACAGAGCCAGAGATGAAAGGAAATGGAAGTTGAGATTTCAAAAAAAAAAAAAAAGCCAATGCTGACATTTCAAATAGGAGACCGGCAGATGAAACATACCCATCCTCTCATAGTGGTCAGTGGGAAGCTCGTAACAGCCCTGAAAAACAATGGGATGCAATTCTCTCTCTCTCTCTTCCCCTCCCTCCCTCTTCTCTTCCTTCCTTCCCTCCTTCCTTTTCTCTCCCACAAGCCCCTCTGCCCAAGCAGCAATCTTAAGAGAAGGGAAATGCAATTACACCCGTGCCTGTTTAAAATTTAAGAGCACAAAAATGAGTTGAGGTTCTTTTTTTCCCCCTTTCGCAGGAAACAAATTAGCCCACAGTAGACTTGTGCCTGCAAGCAGCCCGTTTAATTTGGTTACTTCCTACGCCTTGAGGCTAGCTTCCCCCCACTAATTCTGCCAACTCCTTTCCACATCAGGGCTTATCTCCTTGCTGTCTGCAGAATCCTATGACAAGCGAGAGTCCGAGCTGTATTTTATCTAGTTAATCATCCCCATTGCCTGATCGCAGAAAGTCTAACTAAGGTGATGAGTCATTTTTACAAGCACTGGCTCGCTCATAAATTGATGCCCAATGGTTTTAGCCAGTGCATACTAAATGTTTAAACCTACCCCATTAGGTTTATAGCAAAATTTCAATTCATAAAGTTCATGTTTCTGACATGGTTGAGTTATACAGGCTATAGGCCCCCTGATGCCCACACCCACACATTCACATACACCATATACACCACACACACACTGTATTTTGAATAAAGTGCTTGGTTCTCTTTCTTGCATATAGTAATCCATAATCACTATTATTTTTTATCATTAAGTTAATTAAAGTTCTAATGGTCCCTAGCAAAACAAGTTGATAGCAATTCCAGGCCAGCCCGGAATAAATGGCCTGACTCTTCTGCATAAGCAAAGGTGGGGTTTGGTGGCATGCGCTCATAGTCCTAGCACTTGGGAGGCTGAGGCAGAAGGATTACAATTGTGAAGTCAGGCTGGTCTCAAAACAAGACCCTGCTTCAATAAAACCAAACAGGTACACAGCTTAAAGGCAGACATGGAGATTTGCATGCCATGGTGCCTTTCTTGACTAGTTCTTAGTAGTTCTTGGACTTCAGCCGGTGCTGGATCCTCAGGGAGGTCTCCAGCAAGGCCTCCCAGGTAGCCAAGGTCTCAGGGCTGAAACAAGAGTCTTTGGAGCCAAAGGTCCTGAGTCTGACACCAAAATCCTTCTAATGGTCTAGGCCAGTTTCACAATTACTTGATTTCTGCAGGTTGCTTCCTCTGTAAAACGGGAACAGATCTCTTTGCAGTCAAAGGCATGAGGCAGTTGTTTCTGCACACACATGGTGTAAAGAATACCTCATGTAGCTAAAAAAAAAAAAAACCAATCCTTTCTCAGCATTATTGAGAAATCTCTCTATTTTAACAGAAGAAGACATTTACGTGATTGAGAGGCTGAGAAGAAAACTCATCAGCTAAGAGGGAGCTTGTTGCAGAAGCATGAGGACTACAGTTCAAATCCCAGCATCTACACAAGAAGCTTGGCATGGTGGAGGATGCCTATCACCCCAGCACTGTGGATGGGGCAGAGCAGTGCACTCTTGAGATTTGCTAGCCACCAGCCTAGCTCTGTGTTCAGTGAGAGACCCTGCACCAAGACAATAAAGCAGAGAGTTCCAGAGAAGAATTCCCAGTGCGCTCCTCTGGCCTATTGATGTGCACGGCCACATATATACACATGCATTACATATGTACAACACACATACAGTGAATATTGATACAAGGTTAACAGCAATGGTAATGAGGTCATTAATTGTGCATGGGTACATATAGATACATAGATCACATGTGTACATCACACACAGTGAATATCAATACAATGTTAATAGCAATGGTAATGAGGTCATGAATGAGGTTACCATGTAGAAAGTAGATAAGAGATATTTATATAAAACAAAACTTTAAATTTCTTTTCAAGATCAGGGCAAGAAGGATCTTGTTGAACAGATAAACAATGATCACTTGAAGCTTGTCCTCGTATCTATCTTTGATCCCAGCTGGGTTGGCCTCGTTCATCAGATGACTGATTGATGCCTGGGTCACGAGCCTTCCAACTCATCAGTCTTGGACTTGACCAAAGCATTCTGTTCCCATCTGCAACCTTTCAACCCAAGCTCAGTGCCCGGGATAAGCTCTTTCAGCTTAGAACTGCAGGATGCTTAATCCCAGCCAGGGGACATCTGCCTTTTCTTCTCCTCATCTGCCATCCTCAGGAAACTCCCTGCTCCTCACTGGATGATGAGAGAGGTGTTTTAGTAAGTACGAATTCCACCTTGTTCATGGTTCCAGTGAGGACTCACGTCTCCTCCTCTGCTGCACTGGATCCCATCTCTTTCACTGTCCCTCAGCTGAAAGAGAAAACTAAGTTAACCGCGAGACAGTGGTTGAAGAAGTGAATGACTGCCACAGGAGACAGTGTGAAGAGATGGGCAAAGGTGAACAGAGAAAGGACTTTTGGGTTTTCTTTCTTAAAAGAATCCACAAATAATAATCACTGACCATCTATAAAGCAGTGGTTGCTCGGAAGCATCCCAAAAGGCAAGCAAACAGTCAATCCTCTCCGTACCCTGCCCTTGGGAGTCTGCTGAAGGCTCCTCCTGAGAGCCGGATTAACATCAGTCTTCCCAACAACCCAGACTCCAGAGGCCAGGTCACATCCTCCAGCTGTCCTAGCCTCTCACAGTTAACTCAGTGAGTCCCTTTTCCCTTCCCCTGCTTCATCACAGCAGGTGAAGCCTGTGCAAAGCAAAGGCTTTTAAAATATGACCGTAGGCTAGGTAGGAAGGAGATATACATGTGCATACATATATGAGTGTACACATATAATACATAGGAACCTGTGTTCCCTGCTGGTGGGAATATAAAGCAGACCAGCTACTTTGGAAATCAGTATGGAGGTTTCCTCAAGAAACTAAAAACAGACCAGCAATATGACCATACAGCCCAGCTATACCAGTCATGGGATTTATTCAAATCATACCAAGTCAACATGTCACAGAGGTATGCACTGTGACACAATTCACAATAGTTAAGTTGTGAGACCAGCTTTTATGCCCAGCAACAGAGGAATGGAAAGAGAAACTTTTGTTTATACAAAAATAAAATTTTCATTCATGAAGAAGGAAGTCCCGTCTTCTGCTGGAAAATGGATACAACTGGAGATAGTTGTAGCAAGAGACTTGAGCACATCTCAGAGAGACAAATACCCCATGCTTTCTCCCGTTTGTGGGTCCCTGTCTTTACAGATAAACTTATATATGTATAAGTGTCATGGTATAGAAGCAAAATTGTTTAGGGCAAAGGGGACTAACATGCAGAGAGAGAGACGAGACAGTGGGGGAGGGGCATATGTCCCAAGTGCACTGAAGACTTGAACGACAATGGCCTTCTGCAACTATGTGCCATAGCAAGTGTTTGTGACATGGTTGTTCTGGTTTCAGACTGCTGACGTCCAGCCCAGAGCACAAAGCCTCCCCAGCTGTAGAGTCAGGTGTCTGGGATTCCAGTCCTCTGACTCCTTATGGGGATTCAGGTGGATTGCTTAGCACATTGGGCCTCAGTGTTTCCAGCCATAAAACGAGGCAGTTGGTCCAGACGCTCTCTAACTTGCCTTTGGGATAAAAATAAATGGAGTCCTTGTTATATTTAGCACACTGATTCCATTGCTTATGTTTGCTTTTGAATTACTAATGATTCCATTGTGGATGCTAAATTAAAGGACATTTTACCTGGTAAATCTTTGTCTAGATTAATTTTGCAAATGATTATAGGATAAAGCAGAAGTCCCTGTTCATCTATCGCTGAAATAGCCACAAATGTGTGTATATCTAAACAAATAAGATAAGAACTGTAAATGGCATTTACAAGCAACTAGGGAATGTTTTCAACATTTGTTGTGGCATAAAGAAAAAGAACTATGCTAATATGTGTAGAGTCAGGAATAACACATGTGCATGACCCAGGCATGGCAATGCCAACAAACTCCATATGTAGAATTAGGTCATCCATTACTTGGAATTCGCAGATACTAACATAGAACACAAATAACGATTGTAAACTTTTTCTGCAATGATAATTTCAATTCCTCTCCACTTGGTTCTGATGGGGGAGTGTCATATATCAATCTGTTGATTTCATTGGTTAAGCAATAAAGAAACTGCTTGGCCCTCATAGGTTAAAACATAGGTGGGTGGAGTAAACAGAACAGAATGCTGGGAGAAAGAAGCATTCAAGGAGTCAAGGAGTTGCCATGATTCTCCCACTCCAGGCAGACGCAGGTTAAAATCATTCCTGGTAAACCAGCTCGTGGGCTACACAGATTATAAGAAATGGGCTGGTCCAGGTGCGAGAGTTAGCCGAGAAAAGGCTAGATATAATGGGCCAAGCGGTGTTTAAAAGAATATAGTTTCCGTGTAATTATTTCGGGGCATAAGCTAGAGCTAGCCATGTGGGCGTCCGGGTGCCGGGGACGCAGCCCTGCTGCCCCTATTTCAACATGGTTCTATTGCTAATGAAGCACACACTCATCCCAACAGTCTCGTGGAGCTGGAGTCTTCCTCCTAAGTCAGTTCCACCCTCTGTTCTCCCTGTCGTCCTTCAGGCTCAGAGTCACGGTTCTCACTCTTCCATAGATCTTTAAGCTCTCCTTCCCCTTGGCTCTTCCTCCTCTTTCTTCTTTTTCTACACACACACACACACACACACACACACACACACACACACACACGAGGGGGGTGGAAGAGGGAATTATTCTCTGCATGATGAACAGTTTGCTTGGTTTTACTGAAACCTCTGTTGAAAGTCCTTCTCAGAGCTGGGCCTGGCAGTGCACATATTTAATCCCAGCATTTGAGAGGCAGAAGTAAGCAGTTCTCTGAGTTTGAGGTCATCCTGGTCTACAGAACAAGTTCCAGGACAGCCAGAGCTACACAGAGAAACTCTGTCTCAAAAAAAAAATCTCTATTATTCCGATCCTGGCTCATTTTTTAGACTCTCAGACTACTAATCCAGTTGTAGAGTTCCTTCAAGATCAGTGCCCCTTTCTTTTATTTCATCCTAGCCTCTTCGCAAACAGCCAACTGAACAGACCTTGGTTTGCCTCCTCTGAATTCTGGCTTCAACTAAGTGTCTGCTCGCTATTGCCACTTGTATCTTACAGCAGTCAGCCACAACATCAACTATCCTTCTAAATGGGAGCTGAAGAGATCTTTGATGTGGGATGTCCTATATATGTGTTGCTTTTTATTGGTTGATGAATAAAGCTGTTCCTGCCAATGACTTAGCAGAGTAAATCCAGGCAGGAAATCTGAATAGAGATATATAGAGAGAGTAGGTGGAGTCAAGGAGATGCCAGCCAGCTGCTGAGGAAATAAGGCATTAAGTCGTAAGAGCTAGCTAGAAATATGCCTGAGCCATTGACCAAACAGTGTTGTAATTAATAAAGTTTCTGTGTGATTATTCGGGTCTGGGTGGCCGGGAAACAAAAATGCAGTCTCCATTACAGAGCTTAAATGAAGGGACCCCTGGAGGACTGTGCTGGGCTGGGAGGGCAGGGTGGGACTAGCATGATAAGGTGAGGTATGCGGGATGAGGAAGGAGTTCTTGTTTCCTCTAAGTTTAGGGGTGTAATGCATTGAAGACGTCCTTGTAAGATGAAGTTCTTCAGAGAGAAGACGACCTGAACACACAGTGAAAAACTTGCATCCATGATGTAGAGGCCTGGGAAACATTTGTGCTACAGAGCCACGCTTAGAACCCAACTACGCTAACACTATAGCCTTGGACTTCTGTTGACTTCAGGCCTGTGAGAGAGCACATTTCTGCTGCCCAGTCTACAGTGGTTTTTACAGCTGCCAATGGGCTGCCAGGAGTTTCCATCAATACCCATGATAGTGAGGCCCCTAAACATCCCTGCGTCTTCAACTCAAGATGCAGATGATGAACCACGCCTCAGCAGAGACAGAACAGCCTCTCTCTTCCCTGCTCTTCCAGTGGCTTCCATGGGCCTGAGCAGAAGCTAAGGTCAGGGGAGGTAGGAGAGGGCTACAGTGATCAACTTCCAAGGCACAGAACAGAGGAAGCAGCTCTGAAGGATGCCCGTGGAGAACAGTGAACAGCTGTGCCTGAAACACCGATTCAACCAAGACTCTTGTTTCCCACCAAGTCTGAGTCTTCTGAGCTGGTACCAATCCCAGTGAATTGAACGCCATTCTGCTAGACGCTCAGGCAAACATCTTGCAGACATCCTTGACTCTATTGGCAAATTCTATTTTCTTTGCCTTAGATTTATTTCCAGAATTGCTATATAAGGTGTTTGCTGTGTAAATATGAAGACCCAAGTTTGCCTCTCAAGAAACCACACAAACACACACATACACAGACATACACACACACACATGTACACACACAAACACACATACCACACACAGACATACACATCATACACACAGACACATACATACACACACCACACATACACACACTACACCACACTTATACACCATACACACAGATACATACACAGGTACATACACCACACATACACACACCACACACACATACCATACACACAGGCATACACACTCATAGACATACCACACTTACACACACAGGCACACATACCATACACATGACACACATAGACATAATACTATACACACAGACACAGACATACATACCGCAATACACACCACGCCCACAGACAAACACACCACACGTACATACACCATACATAGACACACAGACATACACACCACATATACACATGCAACACATGCACACACACATTAAACACACCAACACACACTACACACATACAACACACACAGACATACACACATCACATATAGAAACACACACACAAACATACCACCACACACACCACACACAAACACACACAACACATATACAGACACACACACACACCACACACACACACACACACGTGCACACACACAGTAAGGTGACATGTTCTTGTAATCTCAGGTGTGTGTCTGTGTCTGTATTTGTGTGTATGTGTGGTGTGTCTGTGGTGTGTATGTCTGTGTGTGTGTGTATATGTGTGTGTGGTGTGTCTATGGTGTGTTGTCTCTCTGTGTATATGTGTGTATATGTGGTGTCTGTGTGTGTATATATGTGTGTGTGTGGTGTGTCTATGGTGTATATGTCTCTCTGTGTATATATGTGTCTGTGGTGTGTGTGTCTCTCTGTGTATACGTGTGTGTGTGGTGTGTCTATGGTATGTGTCTCTCTGTGTGTATATGTGTGTATGTGGTGTGTGTGTCTCTCTGTGTATATATATGTGTATGTGTGGTGTGTCTGTGGTGTGTGTGTCTCTCTGTGTATATATGTGTGTATATGTGGTGTCTGACAGGCAGATCTTTAGAGCTTGCTGTCTAGTCTGTGTAGCTTAATTAAGACTACAGACCAATGAAGAGTCCCTGTCTCAAAAAAGAAGGTGGTGAGGAATGACCCCTAAGATTGATCTCTGGCCTCCATACATACATGTACACCCACACATATGCTTATGCATCCACACACATGGGCACTCTCACACATGTGAACACATGTATACACACACAAACATATATGCAAAAAAAGAAAATGTAATATTTAAATATTTCCAGAATCAAACCCGTTCTATGCCCTCTATTTGTTCTAACACAGATCTAGTTCTCAAGTCTGCCTGCAGTCATCCTCCTGCGCTCCAGGTTCTACCATCCCAGGGGACCAGCAGCTCCTCCTCCTCCTCTTCTCTACCACCACCACCACCACCACCACCGTCACCATTACCACCGTCACCACTACCACCATCACCACCACCACTACTACCATCACCATCGTTACCACCACCATCACCACCACCACCACCACCACCACTACCACCATCACCACCATCATCATCACCATCACCACCACCACCACCACCATCATCATCACCACCACCACCACCATCACCATCACCACCACCACCACCACCATCACCACCACCACCACCAACACCACCAACACCACCACCACCATCACCACCACCACCACCACCACCACCACCACCATCACCATCACCACCATCACCACCACCACCATCACCATCACCATCATCACCACCACCATCATCACCATCACCACCATCATCATCACCACCACCATCACCACCACCACCACCACCACCACCACCACCACCACCATCATCACCACCACCACCACCACCACCACCACCACCATCACCATCACCATCATCACCACCACCATCATCACCATGACCACCATCATCATCACCACCACCATCACCACCACCATCACCACCACCATCATCACCACCACCACCACCACCACCACCACCACCACCATCACCATCACCACCATCACCATCACCATCACCACCACCACCACCACCACCATCACCATCACCACCATCACCATCATCACCACCACCATCATCACCATCACCACCATCATCATCACCACCACCATCACCACCACCACCACCACCACCACCACCACCACCATCACTACCATCACCACCACCACCACCACCACCACCACCACCACCATCACCGCCATCACCACCATCACCATCACCATCACCACCATCACCATCACCACCATCACCACCATCATCATCACCACCACCACCACCACCATCACCATCACCATCACCACCACCACCACCACCACCACATCACCACCACCACCACCACCATCACCACCATCACCATCACCACCACCACCATCACCATCACCATCATCACCACCACCATCATCACCATCACCACCATCATCACCACCACCACCATCACCACCACCACCACCACCACCACCACCACCATCACCACCACCACCACCACCATCACCACCACCACCACCACTACCACCATCACCACCATCATCATCACCATCACCACCACCACCACCACCACCATCACCACCACCACCACCATCACCACCATCACCACCATCATCATCACCAGCACCACCACCATCATCACCACCACCACCACCACCATCACCACCATCACCACCACCACCACCACCACCACCACCACCACCATCACCACCATCACCACCACCACCACCACCACCACCACCACCACCACCACCACCACCATCACCACCACCATCACCACCATCACCATCATCACTATCACTATCATCATCATTGTCATTATCACCACCACCCTTGTCATTGCCACCACCATTACCAACACAAACATTACCACTACACCACTCTCCTGCCACCATCATCAACATCACCACCATTGTATCATCATTGTCTTCACTACCATCACCACCAACATCATCACCACCACCATTGTATCATCATGGTCTTCACCCCCACCTCCCAAATCCAACCTTTCTACCCCTTCCCAGCATAAGCAAGCCATTTCAGGTTGGGGCTGCGCCACCCTCCAGGAGGTGCGGCTTTCTGCCCCCACTCCAGCCTCCTCACCTGCTGGGCTTCTGCCTTCAAAGCACAGACATTCTCTCCTGTTGTCTTACAGGCAAATTCTCTTTAATGGCACTCAAATGTAGGCAAAAGTTATTGACCCCCACATTAAAATAAAGCCTTGTGGCCTTCTCTGAATATGTAAGTTGGACACATAAATAATGCATTCTCATTTATTAGAAAGTCATGCAACTTGTAAAATTATAAGGAAGAAAGTAGAGGATAAAACAGCTGAAGTCCTGACACCCTTCCACAGTCATTATTAATATTTATGGGGCTGAACTTTCACATGTCTTTAGGCAATCCACATCTGTATCCCATATTTTATATAAATAGACTTTATTATACATACCTTTTAAACATGATGTGCCACTTTCCCCTGATCCTCAGACTTCCTGTTTATTCTGTCTCTGTTCTCTTCCCCTCCATTCCATCCTTTACACGACCCTGGACCTAGGGGGCAAGGCTAACATCTCGGAATGTAAGCGTTCGTGTTTGCTTCCCTGCTTCATTGTCTCATGTGAATGTTTAAGGACATGTATTTGGTTTCGTGCTCATTTACATTATGAAAGTTGGCCCACACAGTATTCGCAGCTTCTCTAGCTCCTGAGAAAGAACTTATTAGAACAATATCGACACGCTGTTTGCCAATTCCTGCATCGTGGTATAAATGTATCACAATTTACCCAACCAGCTGCTATTGATGAATATTCAGAGCATTCCAAACACTCCACATGCCATGAAGAGCACCATGTTCTTTTTCAAATGGATAAGCTCCTTTACAATGGAGTTCTCCATGAAGTGGATTAGTCTTATCGTGAGTGTACCCTAAAATTAACACACAAACCGCCAGGTCATCAGGTTCTAGGATTGAGAACTGTCATTTTACCATCATTACAGGATATTAATGAAATTCTGAAAATTCTGCATAATTGGAAGAGAAACTGCCAGCCTAGCCAAGCTGCAGCTGCCCTGCCTAAACCAGCCCACATGAGCATGCGCGGCAGGTACGTTCTCCGTGAGCCAGCCTAAGGCCTGCCTACATCCGGAGACTGCTGACGTAGAGACACCTGACCAGAGATGCCAAGGAGGAAAGGGCAACGCAGCAGAGTGAGCCCCTGAGCCAATGGGACCTCCGGAGGGGGTATAAGAAGCCGGCCCGTACCCTCAACAAATGAGTCGGCTCTTGCTGCTCACCTGAGTCCCAGAGTCTACGTTGTTGACTGCATGCCTTCTCACCCCTCCGCAAGGGTGTCGGTGCAGGGTAGCCCCCAACACATAACTTTTTTATCCATGATGAGGAACAATTTATTGGAAACCAAATCCAAACAATAAAAGAGTATCATGACCTGAAGAAATGCAAATTATAAAACCATAGATATGCTGGTTCATCACCTTAGTGACCAGTTCAAGAGAATCCACACTTATATAGATGCACATGCGCTATAATGTAAATAGATGCAGTTTCAACACCACAAATACTGCCCCCCCCCCCAGCTTCTGTGTGCTAAACTTTCTTCACTCTCTCCAGTTCTTCTTTTTGTTTTTTATGGTATTCCCAGCTTGGTTTGCACGTTCTCTCTGCATTCATATTTCGTTCTTGTCAGGTCTCTAGCGCCTTGTCCCTGTCCCACACTTACCCACCCTCTCCTGTAGGTGGAAGCTGCTCATTCGTTTCCATCATCCCAGACCTGAAATAGTCACACAGAAACTGTATTAACTGAAACACTACTCAGCCAATCACTTAGGCATAGTGCAGCTAGCTCATATTACTGGCAAGGTTCCAGCAGGCTCCTGTGGGCTTCTTTCTCCTTCGGCAGCTATATGGTATCTCTGTGACTCCACCTACTGTCTCTATAGATCAGATTTCCTCCTGGCTATATTTTGCCCAGCTATAGGCCGAAGCAGCTTCTTTTATTAACCAATGGTAGTAAAACATATTCACAGCACACAATTCTGTATTCTGTCAGTTACGTTTTAAATAAATGCTGATTGGCTAGTAGCCAGACAGAAAGTAGAGGTGGAGAAATGAGAACAGGAGTATTCTGGAAAAAAGGAAGCTCCCTCCGCAGTCCTGCCCAGACCACGGAAGAAGCAAGATGTGACCTGCCCCGCTGAAAGAGGTCCCAAGCCATGTGGCTAACGTAGAAAAGAGTAATGGTTTAATATAAGCTACAAGAGTTAAGAAGAAACCTGAGCTAAGTGGCCAATTGGTTATAGCTAATGCAGAATCTCGGTGTGATTCTTTTGGGGCTAAACGGCTGTGGGAACTGGGCAGGACAGAAACCCCAACAAGCAGACCCCCCTGTTACACCCCGACACACTTGTTTGACCTGTGAGAAGGAGTGAGAGCAGATTTTCTCTTTCTTCCAGTTGAGAAGCAATGCTAACATCACGTATTCAGGACTTTATTCCTCTCCAAATATGGCTCCAGGCATTTGGTAAAACATTGCCTCAGCCAGGTTCCATTTGTATTGGTGAGTGATCTGCTTGTCCACTGTAAACTATGAGATTCATCAGCCTTGGATGAGCAGAATCCTATACTAAAGAAATATGTGGAATATACTCTACTCTCTGGAGAACCCAGACTAATCCATAGTTATTGTTAGTTATTGTTTGTATACTTTCTGTTTTGCAAAACTTTCTTTTCCTGGTCAGGTTTGTAAGGAGAGTGGACTCATGTTGGCTGCAACCTGGTGACAAAACACCACCGTGTGATTTGATGGTGCCTGAGCCCTGCTTCATGGCTGAAATGTACTAGGCACCCACGAGCTTAGTTTGCTCATTTCTGTCTGTTCAGTTATCAGCTGGGCTATGTGTCTTGATCAACTTTTGCGTTAATGTCTATGCACATTAATGATCATGTGGAAGGAAGTTTCTGGAAAGGTCATCAGGTGGCTGCTTTATACAGTATATTTCCATCCACACTCAGACTGAAAAATTAGTCTAAAATCAGTAGAACCAGGAGCAGACATGGAAATTCCTTCCAGGCACTATCAATTAAACAGACAGCCATCTATGGAGGCTTTGTGATGGAACTTCCCTTGCTCAACTTTGGTTGGTGCCTCTGGGTCTCATGTGAGTGGGAAATAAAAACAACACCCAGAGGCCCAGTAAGATGGCTCAGCAGGTACCTGATGACCTGGTAGAAGGAGGAACTGACTCCCATAGGTTTTCCTCTGATATCCGCATACATGCTAAATAAGTGGATAAATTTCCCAATAAAAGAATACCGACTTTCTAATGAGCGGAGTTATTTAGGGACAATTGTACCACACTGAAGTCAAATGAACAAACACTGAGTCTGGTTTTTAACAAATATTCTATAAAAATATTTTGCCTCCCCTCAGTTCTCCAAGGCAAGGTTCTAACTCACTCCTTTTTACAGTCTCTACGTCCTTCATGATGTGACCAGAAAGAGGGTGTGCATTCCTGAGCAAAGACCCCTCTGCTGAGTCCTAGCATGCATGGCATCTTTCAGAGAAAACTTAGAATGTGGGAGCCCTGGCTTTGCTGCTGGTCTCATTGCTCAGAAAGCGCTAATTGATATGAGCTGAAGGCAGATTACCCTGGCCTTTGTTAATATGATATTCCTGGTCTTTTTCACCACAGAGAAAGCACTGTTCTAATCAAAAGGCAGCTCCAAGACTTCCCAGGCAGGGAAGAGAAAAGCACTACTAATTTGCTGAGTGTCACACCTGCTTGGCTCTTAATTAGGCCAAGGGAAGAAGGTAGTGATGGCAGGTGTCCTGTAGGGAGAATAGGATACAGTGGAAGCGTGTCTGGTTCTCACTATTGCCCAGGAATTCAAGCAGCCCACTGGACAGAAGACAGTCCTTTCTTTAGTCCAAGTTCTTATAGTTAAATGTGATCACTTCCCCCCTGTGAGAAGCACTTATCTCAAAGTCAGTATTCACTGATGGACACATTAAAAATATTATTGAGCAAACAACGTATGACAGGCACCTTTCTAGGTGCTGGTGTCATGGCCAGGAGAGAGAGAGAGAGAAGACTCTGCTCTCCCAGTAATGGACACCGTTTAGGAGACAGACATGTAATGTAATCTGTTACTAATAGGAGCTACCGAAAAGTGCAGGGCAGGGAAGTTGGTAGTGTTTGGACAAGAGGACTATTTTAGATGGTGTGATCCGTGGTGGCCTCTGGAAGAGACAGCGTTTGAGCAGAGATCTGACTTCAATGAGGAGGGAGTAATGTGATATCATGGGGCAGAGATTTCACAATAAAGTAAGAAGTACACAGACCCTGGAACACGGTCTGCCTGGGTGTGGATGTGGGAGGTAAGAGGACATTGCTCGGACCCTAGATGGTTGACATTACATTGCTCAGTCATTCTGAGCTGCATGACTCACTAGAAGCCTGCTGGATTGAACATTGATGAAGACTTCTCCCACCCAACCCTTTGACATTCTCAATTCTAATCTCCAGCATTGATAAATGCATCACAGAGAGGTTCATCCTCCAGCCTCATACACAGACTTACATTAATGAGTGCATGCAATGGGCATGTATACACATGGTAGATGTATTTTTCCTACTCAGGGAAGCTGACCATCTTCTCCAGGTACAGCACAACCTGATATTTCTGACAAAGACCCTCATCCCCACTTCCCCATATCCCAGAGAACTAGGACTTTGCATCTGTATCTCTTTCCCTAATGTACACAAAACCAAAGGCAGCTGTATCTAAGTGCTGAGCTCTGAGGTTTGCTGGGCCTGACACACGGCTTCAGAATACAGCTGAGCCAGAATCTTACCGTGGGAACACTCGAGGTTAAATGAGAGAAATTCAGTTGTCAAATCCCCTTCCTCAGGAAGCAAGAGTATAATTGATTCTTCTATAATGTAGTTGCTCCTCACCTTACAACTACTCCCATCCCATTTCCTGGCCCAAGAAGAGTTCATGAGTTTCGATCATCTTTGCATTCACTGGGTATGGAAAATGAGGGGCATTTGCCTTATAGAGTATGTCTCTCTCCTAATGGGTATTCTGTAGGTCTGGGTGCAACAGCCTATAACTGTGCTGAATTTATGTTGTAAAAATACTGAATAATAACAGATTAAAATTTCAACAAATCTGAATAAAATGTCTCTTCTCCAATTTCACTTAAAACTTATTGTCATCAGACATAGCTATATTTTAGCTTAGTAGACAATGTTGGATAAAAGACTAAATTCTGAAATGATAGAAATGATAGCATTTGGTTTTGTTTAGTACAAATTAAACTGAGTTATTATTTTTTTATTCCTTCAGTTACATAAAAATCTCATCCTAAAACCTCCAGTATTAATTTTATTTTTTTCCCACTAGAGAGTGAAGGTAGACCTGTATGTGTTGACACACACCCAGAGTCACTAGAGAGTGAAGGTAGACCTGGATGTGTTGACACACACTCAGAGTGAGAAGGATGATGAGCTCTGGGCCAGCTTGGGTGGCAAAAGGAAGTCCTCCAAAATAAGAGGTGCAATTATTATTTAACTCTTTATTGGTTTGATTTATGACTTTAAATATATAAATATAGAGGTTATGGTATTATTTCCCAGTGGCAGGGGGCAGGCACAGATATGACGAATGTTCATGTAGGGTCCTGCAGACCAAGATGAAGGTTTGGTTTCTAGCCTGTTGTTACCTGTCAGAGTGTCTGAACAGTGTCATGACCAACTTGAAGCCCATTTGTCATACTGAGATTTAATGGAGACTTACCCCACCCCCTCAGAATTCCCGATTCTAATCACTAGTGTTTTTAAACACATCATAGAGATTCTGGAACTGTCTCAGCCCACGTGCTCACAGTCAATGAGTAGGCTGCAGGTTTAGTTGAAATAAAGAAGGGATTCTCTCCCCCGGGCCACACTTTCCTTCCAGGATGCCTTGACTATTCATGCAGTGGATGGGATGGGTAGTTATCTAGGAAGACCGTATGTCATATTCAAATGATATGCTTCTGTAGTCTGTCTCACCTCAATTCTGGCTCCTCCCTATTGCAGAGTAATCCATGGATACAGAGCATGAGACTCTTAGTCTCAGGGTCATATGTTTGAGCCCCGTGTTGGGTGACAGAATTGCAAGGAATCCATGGATGCTTGGGAAGAAAACTTCTTTATTAAGGGATGAAACAGGGAACACACATGCTCATGAATACAGTAGGAAGTGATGCCTTTGCCTCTTCATCCACCATGGAGAGAGGGAGGAAGCTCCAGACCAGGTCACCCAGAGGTGCATCAGGAAGCCTTTCATGTCCAAGCACAGGAGAGCATTTGACCCTTGACCTCAGTTCTTACCTGGTTAGGTATCAGAGAAAGTCACAGTCCCTGCCAGGTCACCTTCAGAAGTCATTGACTAAAGGGATCGAGCTCACATCACCTCCCTTATTTTGCTGCCTGACTTTGAATGGTTCACTTGGACTCTCTCTGCCCCTCAGGGGGTGAAGTGTCTGCCTCATGAAATGACTGAAGTTTAAATGAGACAAGCTCCATGCAGACTTTAGAGCAGGGTCCAGGATATAAATACAAAGTACTGTTTGTATTATTTTCTTCTTACTGGATATCACGTGATAAGGCTAAAGAGAGCAGGGTTTGGGCTCCCTGAATATTTGTTGTTTCTTTAACTGAGCAATTCGTGGAGAAGTGGGGTTTTCAAACTTGGCAGTACTCAGGCAGGGACTGGCTAGTTATCTTTGTGGGGGATTGTAGACTCACCCACAGCCTAGGAGGAAAAGCGAGTTCCTGGTGGAGATACTAGGACTCTTACTATGAGCACAGCTTCCTGTGGGTACCCAGCACTTGTGCTGTTTGTCATCTTATTTTGGAAATTAAAATGTATCACAAAAATCAAATAACAGTAAAGGAAAACAATTTACTACTTATTGTGTAGTTCGTAAACCAGGAGCCTTGACCTGTTAGAGGAACAGTATCAAAAATATATGCTAGACTGATATCTGTAGGTTAGCAAGATCCCCAAGTGAGTTTTATGCACATAAAGAGTATAGAAGATGCCTTTACAACAGTGTTTCTGAAGTCTGACAAAGCTTGAAGACATGTTAGGTGGAAGCACTGGGTACCCAGGTAGAGAGAGAGGGGGAGGGAGCAGGGAAGAGATGGGGGATAGGGAGAGAGAGAAGGAGAGAAAAAGAGACAGAGAAAGAGGAGACAGAGAGACAGAAGAGAGACCGGCAGAGAAAGGGAGACTTCTGTATCTATTTGCAAAGTCGTTTACACATAAACTCATATACACAATGGAACTTCAATCCTTGCTGATGTTGAACAATACCACAGAACTATGCTTGCTGTTATCTTTCATACGGACTGGTCTTCACCCAGACACCATCCCTCTGTGGGCAGGCTTTTCCACCTTGCCCTTGTCACACAGCGCAGTTCCCCAGAACTGTCACCGTCATCCCTCACCCTCTCTCCTTCTTCTCAGGGAACCTTGCCTTTCACTTCAGATAACTGTCCATCTCCAGCAGGGAATTAAAGTTCACAAAGAAGAGACTTGCCATTCTCTTCTCTGCTAGGAAGTAGCAAGTATACAGTAGACATCAGCAAATATTTATTGGGTGATGAAATGTATAAATGTACTTTGATGCTTGTATTCTTTGTATTCCACGGCTCCTCCAGTTTTCTTAATTAAAGTCTAGATGCTTCTTAGGATGTTGTGCCTTTGCTGCCTTCTCTGTGAAGTCGTCCTTATAGATCTTCCAGCCCCAGAGGGACGACTGCGCCCCTCCACTTCCTTGGTATTTTATGTATTCTTTTGTCCTATTATTTATCAGTTGGCATGTTTGTCTCAGCTTCTCTATATGTATTGAACTCCTCAACATCAAGAAGCAGTGCCCGTTCATCTCTATGCCACTCCTCTCCATACCTGTGGAAGGAAAAGAGTGTATTTTCTACCACACACACAGACACACATGCTCGCACACACGCTGAAACCATACACACGTTCAACAACAGGATCTTTCAGATTCCAGAGCTGTGGCTGAGAGACTAGTGTTAAAAGTATATCAAACAAATTTAAGGGCCGCCATTCCTGAATCCATAGCCCCATATTCCAACCTTCCACTATGATCAGTGTTAGAGGCCATTGCCAGGTGTAACGGCGTAAATGAATGCAAACAGATTGTAAAATATACACACAGCTTTAATGGGGAAATTAGACTTACCGTACCACGGTTCCTGGGGAGAACAAGAAGCAGAAGGGGCGGCTGCGCGCACGCCCGGCAGATTTATAGGTAAACATTCTCCCGAGGCGGACACTCCCCCTAAGGCTGGGCTTAACCCTACAGCCAGGACTTAAAAGTGAAGTTGGTGTGTTTAGAGTTGGATGGGAGAGACCTGTTGCTGCCAAAAGACCACGGGGTCCCCAGTCAAAAAGGAAGCCCGTGGAGCAGTCCCTGACTGCAGTGCAGCCTCCCGGTCCCCAGGACAGGGGTGAGTTGCTCAGTCAGTCAGCACTTCAGCTGCTCTTTCCCGACCAAACACCGTTATGTCCTGGTCAAGCTCTTCATGGGAGAAAGCAAAGCACTCGTTCCCACAGCCCCGTCTCCTGAGCCGAACAGCAGAGAAAGGGTGGAAGGAGACAGAACCTGAACTCAGCAGAGAAAGAACAGAGAAGGAGACAGAGCCCGAACTCTGCTGCTTTCCTTCTGCAGAGCTCTTCAATGCGTGTGGCAAAGCCTTTTTCTCTTTCTTTCTTCCTTGCTTCCCTTCTCCCCCAGTTGCCTGCTCTGGCTCAGGAAGTGTGCTTTTCAGTGGGATGCTCAGATCTGGCCAGTCTATAAGAAATGCGCTCCCTCTATGTAGCCGGATGGATGAAAACATACGGTGGCTTCAGATGTTGGCTCTATTGAGTGTTTGGTTCACAAAACTGGAGTTATCCTTCCCAATTTGGGATGTTTGCTTTTAGTATTCGGGGGCAGTGCTTCATATACTTACTAAATATTTTCTATTGGAATGCATCCTTCCTGTCTTAGGTTAAGATGAAGACAGTGTGCTCCCCCCCCCCTTTATGGCCACTAAGTATCCAAGTACTGGATTTTGTAGACACACCATGGAATTTATGAACACCTGGTCAGGTGGGGTGGGTGAAGACATTCTAGTGTCAGATACTGTGGAAGCTTTAATATTGATTTGAAAATTAAGAAAAGCAATGCTCGTTTGTGATTAATTCGCAGAATACATCTAGTCACTGGACTTTATTTCCTTTGTCCTTACCACATAAAAACGTTTTCTGTCTGGCCATCCTAAATACGTCCCAAGTATAAGTGATGAGATAAAGGAGTCTCAAATATGGGAGGGAGATGTGGCCTTTGCCCTGATTGCATCTAGTAATGCAATGAGCATTGGTTGTCCTCTATTTAATTACCTGTGATGACTCCTGACGCACCGCAATTGTTTGTCCTGGTAACAAGCTCCAAAATTAGAATGGGAACAACTCACTTAGACAGCTGCCACGGAAAATAAGCATGTGAAAATGCTCCCTGGTCAAGGTAACAGGGTAGAAATAGCAAATCCACATGGTCATGTCACACCCATTTGGTTGTTCTATTTCGGGCGTAGTTGACATCCCAGCCACAGTAACTGAGAACCTTGCCAGCTGTGGAGTTGAGATTGCTACTTTGTATCGGGACAGCAAGGATAAACATGCAGCCTGAAGTGTGCTAATCGCAGAGCAATACAGCAACAAGCCTTGAACAATTTGGGTCAGCTCCTTACAGTGTTTAATTACAGTCATGTATCTGTTTAGGTGACAAGCTAATGTGTCCAAGCACAGACAAATTAACTTCTGTCCCTCGGCTGCCAGGATCCATGAGAAAGCTGCCATGTTGGCCCCATCCATGCAAGGCTGAATAAAACTTAATGATAATTATAAACACAAATATTAAAATATGTTCAGTGTGAAGTGCCTCCTGCAGGATTAGGTATTCAGGGAAAGCTATCTGACTTGAACAATTACAAGAATGAACATCTGTGCGCCTCTTAAAAAAATCTCATTATAATAAACTATGTTTAGGACATTTTTAGGTCTATCATCCATCTCATCTTCACGCAAGCCCAGAATACTGTTACATTTATGGGCGCACTCTGACATGTAACTATTACAGAAAGTCCACAAATAACATGGTGCTGCACATTCTACGGGCTCAGGAAGATTTGTAATGGCCGAACCCCACTGCCGGCACAACCCTCCTCGTTCCATCTGTTCGTCCCTTCCAGCATCAGCTCCAGGAAAACACCACTCCTCTGGATGTCCACTGTCTTGCCTTTCCTACACTACCGTCTCATTGAAATAACGTACTACACAGTCTTGTAAGACAGGCTTCTTTGACTTAGTAATAAACCACATCAATGTTCGTCATGGAGAAAAACTGGTTCCTTCCTCACACTGAATATATTCTGTTGACTGAATGTGCTCTGGCCTATTTATCTAGTCACCACTGAAGGAGATCTTGGTTGCTTGGGATTTGCTCCCAGAGTTTGGCAGTTGTGAATAAAGCTGCTATTAACATCTGTGTCTTAGCTTTTAGTTGGACCTGAGTTTTCAGTTTCTTTATACAAATACCAACAGACATGACAGCTATACGGTCTAAGAAAAGGCTTGGGTTTGTCAGAAACTGCCAAACTGTCTTTCAAAGTGTCTCTGCCACTCTGCCTTCTCACCAGCAATGAGCGAGAAACCCAGCTTCTTCACATTCTTGCATGATTTGGTGGTGTTGGTGTTCTGGGCTTTGACCACTTCAATAGGTCCACGAGAACGATTTCTTTGCGTTTTGGCCTGCAGCCCTCTGACGCTGCCTGATGTTGTGCACTGCTTCATACACTTAGTGACTAACTGTGCTTCTTCTCCAGCGAAGTTTCTATTAACCTGGGACATTTTCAAATGAGGCTGGTTATCTTATTGTTGAGCTCCTTTGTGTTATAAAATATAGTTGTACACATTATTTTATCTATTTTAAATAGGTATAACTGAGTAGTGTCTGTGTGTGTGTGTGAGTGAGTGTCTGTGTGTGTGTGGTGTGTGTGTGTATAGAATGCATGTACTGGAGTATACATACACAGGTGGTTATATGTATATGGTGCCCATGGGTCCACTTCAAGTGCTGTTGTTTCTCGCCTTGTTTTGCTGCGTGGTTTTTCACTAAGCTAGCTGGTCGCTGGCCCTGGAGCTGTTTGCCTACACTCCCCAACGCTGGGATGGTAGGCACACCACTATGTGCAGCTTTTTACGTGGTTGCTGGGGGGTCAAACCTGGGTCTCCATGATTGTGTGGGAGCGCTTTCCTGACAGAGCTATTTCAACAAGTCAGGGCTGGGGAAGAGGTTTCTTCAGTAAAGTACTTGCCAGGCAGTAATGAGGGCCCAGTTGCAATCAGGACCAACGTTGTTGAATTAAAGTGTTATCACCTCAAAAGAGAGATTCCTATAATTTACCTAAAACAAACCCAACTTCTCCGCCTCAGTAAGCTGCCATTGCTCAAGTTTGAAGGTATAACTCGGGAGGAATTTCCATGAAGCAGGACTTTTGAAATGCGTCCATTCTGGGTGTTGACTTTGTTTGGCTGGGGAAAGGGATTTTACTGCCTGTTACTGCAGATCCTCCCTGTCTGCCTTCTAAAATGTCTGTGTAGAGCAGACAGGAGCAATTGCCAGATTATCCCTGAGATGACTCACCTGGCCTTTTAGGCTAGGAAAAGAATCAGGTCTTCAGGCTTGCACTTAGTCAGGAGCACAGAGTCATTGTGTAATTGTAGGGTTTGCAAATGACTGTTCAGGGGGCATTAAACCTGAGGTCAAAGGACTCTCAAAATATGACATCAAGTCATTCAGTGTCCTTCCCTTTCTTCTTTGTGAGTAGACGCCAATTCCCACTCCTCTCAGCACGCCTTGTGGTAGCATCCTCTCTAAGAGCTGCACCAGGGACCCTCAAATTGAGGAGGAAAGGGGCATTATAAAAAATACCCTGTTTCTCTCCACAGAACCCAATGGGCAGTACATCCCCATGTTCCCAGTATGTGAGGTCAACTGTGTTGCTAAGTGACACTAGGGGAAGTCCCTGTCTCAAAATTCCTGCTGAGGAAAGAAGCCCAGCAGGGGACAGCAAAAGCCTTCAGAGGGACTAGGAGATGGGCAAAGTCAAAAGGGATGATGCCCTTGGGAATCTTTAGTCTGGAGGAGAAAAGGGGGCTACCTGGTGTCTAAATGCAGAATGCATTATTATTCGGGAGGCACAGCCAGCTGCAGGAAGACTTTCCTACTGAGGCTAGCACGGAAACAACGGGCTCCCGCTTGAGGAGGAGGAATATATATGTACAAGGAGGGGTTTCCTGACACTTGTGGTTATAAAGTATGATAATGGGGTACTGGGAGGCTGTCACCGCTGCTTCCCCACAGGGTTTTAAGAATACAACAGATACCTCTTGGTAAAAATGGTTTAGATAAAACCTCCCTGGAGGCTGGAGGATGCATCAGATGACTTCTCGGGGGCCCTTTCAGCTCTATGTGTTTATCATTTTAAAACTGGACTGCGAAGCTTTTTCAGATAAGCCCCATCCGGTAAACTCGGCGCTATATCATTTTTCTCCTCCCACCCCCAAGCTCCATGCAATCTTATTTTCTCTGTTTATCCCTTGCTTTGCTGATGCCTGTTGACACATGCTCTTTAGTTATCATGCTCACCCTGCCGTGGGTGCTATCCAGGCACACAGACTCTACTGACGATGGATGGTCTCTTCTCAAGGACACAGAAAAGATGGCCTCCCTGTGCAGGCTCTCCATGCTTGAAAATGCAGTCAGATTTATTTTAGCAACTTTCCCTTTTCCGTTCTTTCTTTTCCTTCCTTTCTTCCTTCCTTCCTTCCTTCTTTTTCTTTTCTTTGGTCTTGTTTTGTTTTCTTTCATTGACTTTAGCCTCCATTTAAGATTCTAAACTATTTCAAAATACTTCAGTCGCACACGGGGAAGCTCTTAACATATCCCACAAGGTTTGCTGGTTTTTTGAAGTCCCACATCCCATTTACAGACAGCGCCATCTTGAGTGTCGTGAGCCAAAGGAGACCCTGGTAGCTGCTGCTGGCTTGTCATCTGTCACAGGAGGCAGACGTGAGAGCGTGGAGTGGTGCTTCACCCCGTGAAGGGCTCTTCTGAAACCTGTGCTCTTCCAGTTCCAGATGGCAGCCTGACTTCCATAACGCAAACATTAACAAATTCATGTTGCCTTCCCAGGACAGCCCTGAACAAAAGGAGGTTGAAAATTAAGAGGTTGAAATTTATAAAGCCAGGAAATTAGTCTAGGTCACCTGAGGATTACTCAGCTGAAGATGTTTGGAAACTACAGTATCTCAGCCGATGCCGACAGGGGAAACTCTGCTAGACTTAGTAGAAACAACGTAATTATTGGCTTTAAGTACAAATGCTGTATGCAAAATACACACCACTTACGTAAGTAGCAATGTGTAAGCAGA
This sequence comes from Microtus oregoni, assembly GCF_018167655.1. Taxonomy (NCBI): domain Eukaryota; kingdom Metazoa; phylum Chordata; class Mammalia; order Rodentia; family Cricetidae; genus Microtus; species Microtus oregoni. The sequence goes on from NW_024543979.1 coordinate 6,934,847, forward strand.
TAAATGCACTAATTTGTAAGATGGGGCACGTTTTTACTTATAAAACAGTAAGTAAAAATCTACTGTTCACACATTAAGACTTGAAAGAAGTGCCCTGTTTTAAAAATATTTTTGTTAAATTCATTTTGAGTTCTCATATTCACCGTGGGAACAAATCTTGGGCGATTTCAGTTCTTCGCTTGCATTTCCTAGAGACATCAGGAGCCTCCGGACACTTGAAGAGATATTAAAACATCAGGCAAGAGCATCTGGCCCACAGTCCTGGGTGTTTTCCAGCCTGGCAGCCACTTGCGTGTCTGTCGTCCCATCTGGTCTCTGGTCATCCGTCCACATGTGTCACCGCGGTATCCTCGGCCTCCTTTCTACACAGCAAACTCACATCTGTCGCTGTCTCCCAAGCACACGCCTCTCTCTCTCAGTGGATGGGAGCGTCATGTGATTGCTCCCACGGTGTTCTGGGCATTCAAAACCACTTGAGGCTCTTCCGTGTAGATAGGGTCAGCTATGTAGTTTGTGGGGCTGAATGGGAAGCAAAACTGCTCTACTGCACGTTCAAGAAATCTGAGACGGTGACAGGAGACTTTTGTGACAGGACATGATGGTACTCACGTATGACAGGACATGATGGTACTCACGTATGACAGGACATGATGGTACTCACGTATGACAGGACATGATGATACTCACGTATGACAGGACATGATGGTACTCATGTATGACAGGACATTATGGTACTCACATATGACAGGACATGATGGTACTCACGTATGACAGGACATGATGGTACTCACATATGACAGGACATGATGGTACTCACGTATGACAGGACATGATGGTACTCACATATGACAGGACACGATGGCATTCACGTATGACAGGACATGATGGTACTCACATATGACAGGACATGATGGTACTCAAATATGACAGGACATGATGGTACTCACGTATGACAGAATTTGACATTCATATAAGACAGGACATGATGGTACTCACGTATGACAGGACATGATGGTACTCACGTATGACAGGACATGATGGTACTCACGTATGACAGGACATGATGGTACTCACATATGACAGGACATGATGGTACTCACATATGACAGGACATGATGGTACTCACATATGACAGGACATGATGGTACTCACATATGACAGGACATGACACTCATATAAGACAGGACATGATACTCATGTATGACAGGACATGACACTCGTGTAGGACAGGACATGACACTCATGCATGAAAGGACATGACACTCGTGTAGGACAGGACATGACACTCATGCATGACAAGACATGACACTCATATATGTCAGGACATGACATTCATTCACTGACCAGATTAAGTCACTGGCATGTTGCCTGTGCACACCCTATGCCAGATTCCAGCAATGACCAAATACCTACTCCTAAACAAAGCACTGGTCCTCTGTCCTTGGGGGCTCGGATGTTTCTGGAGAGTCTGTCTCTGCCACCAGAGCTCCCCTCTCTCTTCTGTCTCCTTTTCTACTCCAGCAAACTTTCCAACTCCATAGCATCCACTTCTGCGACAACTTGACTTTTTAGTTTTTAAGACTAAACTAAAAATGTAAGCTATCCAAACTCAAAAATACTTTTGGTTTTGGCTTTGTTTTGTTTGGTTTTTCTTTTTTTTTTTTTCTTTTTCTTTTTTTTTTTTTTTGGTTTTTCGAGACAGGGTTTCTCTGTGGTTTTGGAGCCTGTCCTGGAACTAGCTCTTGTAGACCAGGCTGGTCTCGAACTCACAGAGATCCGCCTGCCTCTGCCTCCCGAGTGCTGGGATTAAAGGCGTGCGCCACCACCGCCCGGCTCATGTTGTTTGGTTTTTCTAGACAGGATTTCTCTGTGTAGTCCAGGTTAGCCTTGAACTCAGAGATCTGCCTGCCTCTGCCTCCCAAGTGCAGGAATTAAAGCGATAAGCCACCACAACCTGGCCATTCTTTTTAATTTTCAATGCTGTTAATCTACCATTACTGCAGAACATGTTTTTGAGATATGGAGGCCCTGTGTAGACGCCCCATTTTTGTTCTCACTGCGGCTGCTCTGCCCTAAGTGACTTTAGTTGCTAATGGAGTTGGGATGGAACCAATGGGGAACAGAGATGGGGATGTCTTCAAATCACTAGCAAGAGGTGACATGTGCTGACCAAGCCTGTGTGGTTGAGCTCCTCAATCTGTCACTTATAATGCTGTACTTACTGCCTTATCATAAGCTTGGACACATGGCAGCTTCAGTGATTAGCACAATGAGAAAATCATGACTCCTGGCTCTTTATGCCCTACCCAAAGAATGTCTAGGTCATCAAAATAACACACACACATCTCTCACACACACACATACCTCAAAAAAAGGTGTTTAGTCTGAAATTTATTAGCTCATCACTGAATTTTAGCAAAATATTAAGACAGTGATGATCTTTTATATATATATGTGTGTATGAACATAATATATTATATATTACTATATATTATATAACTATATATACCACATAATATATAATATTATTACATATAAATGTTTCTATTATATATAACATTATACACACATATGTATGGCATATAATGAGCTTGTTAATTATTTGGGAAGAGAAGGGGCATCATGGGGTCTTTAGGGGAGAGGCAGGGTTAAGAAAGAGGTCAGAAACCAGAAGGACGAATGCTTCCAGGATTTTGTGTTCAGAAATAGACAAGGATGTCTCTTTGTCCCGGGGTCATAGTTCGGTATCAGTGTGTACTCGGGCAGCTGTGGCCACAGATTACCACTAAATGCAACCTGCCTGTTGTACTCCCAGGTCATCAGCATTCAGCTGGTACTGTAGCATAACGCGGGAAGGAACGCCACATCGAAGAGAAGATGAAAAGCACACCCCGAGAAGGAAATAAAATGCCTTGAGTCTGTTTGCAGACTCAAACACGCGCATCGATCTTTCCGACTCCAGGTTGAGCAGGACTTAGCACACTCCCGGATCAGGCATGGTGTGAGCATTTTTGGCATAATCTGGCCGTGGAAAAGCTAGTCACTCTGAAGAAGCCATTGAGTCTTTTGGGTAATGAATTACCCACCCACCCGCAGCTCAGCTGCTGGATCGGATAGGACTACAGCCTCAGATCTAAATTGTGTTATGTGTAGATGCTGGGGCTTAGCCTTTCCTTCCTGCCCACGTCAGACAGGCACACTTGATATTTAAAGCAAGGCTGCTATTTTTAGTGGGTTGGTGCACATCTGTCGGCCTTCCTCCTTAATGGCCTGCTCAGTAGAAGAGACGAGGAAAGGAGGCTAAAATCATGTTGTTGTTCAATGCCATGATTAGTTTTCTCAGGTTGACAGCCAGCCTTAACAAGATTCTCCTCTTCAGGAAAGGCTCTTTTGATGAATGGTGTCCCTGTGGCTCTCAACTGAACCACAGAAACAAGGAGGTGAGTTCTATCACTGAAGAGAGTCTCTTTCCTTCTAGCTCAGGTGTAATTGATAAAATCCCACAACTTATATGCCCCGAAGTACAGGTCCAAGACACAGGACGGGCATTGTTTTCCTTCTCCCCCCCTTTGTCTTAACTGAATTATCCCTGGCTCCGCCCCTTCTCAACGTGAACTTGGTTACAAATGATAACACAGGCGGGAAGCAGTAAAGTTTATTAAAGTCAAAACCATTGTAGAAGAAAACGAAACCCTCTAGATCCCAATTACAAAAGGAAAAGCAAAGTGCTACATTGCCTAGAAAAACCAAGAAATGAGGTATACACTGAGAGATCCCAGAGACTCAGGTTGGTATAATTTAAAAAAAAAATTGAAACTATCATCTCCCAATAAATTATATAAAGAAATAATCTCATTGTCTCTGCCTGTTCACTAGCCTGGAAAGAATTAAACTTGACTAAACCTTAAATTTCTCTCTAAAAGGTATCCAGGCCCCTGCAGAAGCCTCCTCCTTTGTCTGCTGGCCTGGGTACACTGCTGCTCCCTGGGCTGTGTGCTGACAACTCACCTTGTTGTCCTAGTCTGGCTGAGTGGACAGTCTTGAAAAGGAAGAGCTCCCCTAGGATGCCAGTCTCTGAAGGTTTTATTTAAAGTGCCAATGGCTGGAAGGGAGAGCTCTGAAACTAAGACGAAATCAAAGCTGGCTGGGCTGCAGCTCGGTAGGATAGAATGCTCGCCAAGCCTGCACGAAGCGCTAGGTTCAGCCAACAGCCCTGCATAGAGAAGTATAGCCACGCTGGGCCATATGAGAGCCGGTCTCAGAGGAGGGCACGCTCTATATTGATAACATGTATTTCTACTTATGGAGAAGTATATCCATAATACATAAATTCATCTCTACACCTTGCCTATGTGGTGAGATCTGCAGCAGTCCCAGTGTATTGAACCAGTCCAGGAGGAGAGGCTGAGAGATTCTCATCTGTGGTCTCAACCCTGCACCTTAGGAAAACAGGAGCATTTCTTACTTTTTACATTTGAACTTGAGTATAAATTTAAAGACATAGCTTCCACAAAAACAATCTAAAAATTTTGAGAATATAAAATTTGAAACAGAAAAAATTTTCTTCACAAAGGCAGCACCTTACATTATGGTATATAATTCAATACGCCACAGAAACCGTTGCTCTGTCAGCTCACCGGGTGGTATGGTTTCTAGTAAACCACAGGAATGGCTACTGAGGTACCAAAGAGAATTATGGTTAGGTTAGCTTTCACCAAGGGTGCCGACTGGACCACAACATCCTATTCCATTTCATCATAGACAATTTTGTTCCAAAGAGCACTGACCAACCGCCTACAATGTGGCAAGAGCATGAAGAGGCACAGTCTGACCTTGGGGAGCATGAAGAGGCACAGTCTTACCTTGGGGAGCATGAAGAGGCACAGTCTGACCTTGGGGAGCATGAAGAGGCACAGTCTGACCTTGGGGAGCATGAAGAGGCACAGTCTGACCTTGGGGAGCATGAAGAGGCACAGTCTGACCTTGGGGAGCATGAAGAGGCACAGTCTGACCTTGGGGAGCATGAAGAGGCACAGTCTGACCTTGGGGAGCATGAAGAGGCACAGTCTGACCTTGGAGAGCATGAAGAGGCACTGTCTGACCTTGGAGAGCATGAAGATGCACAGTCTGACCTTGGGGAGCATGAAGAGGCACTGTCTGACCTTGGGGAGCATGGTCTGACCTTGGAGAGCATGAAGATGCACGGTCTGACCTTGGGGAGCATGAAGAGGCACTGTCTGACCTTGGGGAGCATGGTCTGACCTTGGGGAGCATGAAGATGCATGCTATGTACAGTAGAGCTGAGCCATCCAAGAAGCACATTCTCCATCCAGAGCCTTCATAGTTCATTTGATGATTTGAATAAGAATGACCCCCATAGGCGTGGGCTTGAATGCTTAGTCCCAGTTAGCATAACTGTTGGGGAAGGATTGGGAAGTGTGGCCATCTTGAAAGGGGTGTGGCCTTATAGGAGAAGGTGTATCACTGGTAGTGAGCATTGAGGCTTCAAAAACCCATGTCAGCTCTCCCCGCTCTCTTTCTCTCTCTAGTGCCATGCGTCTTTCCTTCCCATCATGGAGACCATGGACTAAACTCTCTGAAACTGTAAGCAAGTCCACAGTTAAATGCTTTTGCTTATGAGCTGCCTTGGCCATGGTGTCTCTTCACAGCCAAACAAGAGCGATTAAGACAACTCGGGACCAGAGTGCGTCTTTCTCACATGGTGCAAAACACACCAAAAAGGGAGCATATCTCTCTCATCTTTGCTGGAAGTCATTTCAATGAAGAGATGAACGCTCTAGATGGAAGGTTGTGCTTCTCTTTGGGAGTTGTGGTCCAACCAGCACCCTTGATGAAACAAATCTCCATTGTGAGTGTGAGAAGACAAGCCATGTGTCAAGGGACACTCTGTCAGGAAAGACAGGTCTGGGACTTGGACACTGGTGCTGGCAGTCAGAAATTTATTCTTTACACTGTTTATTGGAGGTACAAACCTTGTCTTGACTGTTTTCTCAAAAGATCTTGGTGTCTGCAGTGCCCACAGGAGTCATTCTCAGGAAAAGCCACAAAACACCAGCTGTGTGCAGCAGCTCCTGGTGTCACTGGCTGTGGTGCGTGCAGAGAGCACAACACCAGCTGTGTGTGGCAGCTCCCGGCGTCACTGGGTGGTGTGTGTGTGTGCGGAGAGCACCTGTTTCATGAATTGGAAATGCTGACAACATTTCTGACCAAAGTCATAATTAAGATGCAATCAACAAACCTTAAGTAGCATGTAACTGGGCAGTGGTAGCGCACACCATTAATTCCAGCACTTGGGAGGCAGAGGCAGGTGGATCTCTGTAAGTTCGAGGCCATCCTGGTCTACAAGAGCTAGTTCCAGGACAGGCTCCAAAGCCACAGAGAAACCCTGTCTCAAAAAAAAAGTAGCTTGTGACATTTTTATTGGCTCTTAAGTTAAACTCCCCAAAAAGTTTATTTTTAAAAAAATTTAACATCTTTATTGAGATCAAACTTAAGTATCAATATATTAATGTTTATATTATTAATAGTATAACATATACTGTCTATATATTGCATTTATAGGTTTTAATATATAACAATGTCTTAACCATGCACAGTTGACTAGAAAGGATTAATTTTGAATCTAGGTGACTCTTGCTCCTTTTACAGATCAAAGTAATACACCAACACCGCCAAAACTTACTGGAGAACTCGCTGTCCCCTATTTTATGACAGGAACATTTCACATCAAATTAAACATGGATTTAAAAATATTTATAATTATAAATGCCATATCCTGACAAGAGGAAACAGATTTTCTATTTAAAAGAGTGTTTATGTGTTGGCTGACGGAATATCTTCATCAGGAAGGAGGAGCATCGGAAGTGGACCAGGAACTTCACACACAGAGCAGTGGGCTGTCTTCATTTCCTTTCCAGTCGCTGTGATTAAAACACTCTGCCAAAACCAATGTGTGTGTGTGTGTGTGTGTGTGTGTGTGTGTGTGTGTGTGTGTATGAGAGAGAGAGTGAGAGAGAGAAAGAGAGATAAGCAGGCACAGATACAGAGACAGAGAGACATAAGATAGTAAGAGACAAATAGAGAGGCAGGCCAACAGACATAGAGAGACAGAGACGACAGAGAGAGAGACAGAGACAGACAGACATGGGAACAAGGGCCCTGCATATCAGAGCAGGGACATTTCCTCTACAGGCAGGAAGCAGAGAATTACTGCATTGTTGCTCAGCTCCCTTTCTGCATTCAGAGTCCAGGATCTGAGTCAGGAAATGATTTCACTCACAGTGGGTGGGTCTTCCTCAATGAATGCAATCAAGATGATATCACATGGTCATGCCAGAGACCCATCTTCCAGGAGCTTCTAGATTTTAGGTTGACTCTAACATCACATGGAAGTGGTTTGGGATTAGATGACAATTTCTTAATATGGGGCACATTTGGTTAGGTTTCATTCAGCTAACTGTTAATTTCAACCTTAAAGATGAACAACCCAAGGGCATCAGAGGCCACTCTAGATAGAGAACAAAGCTCCCACCAAACTGAAAATCAACAACGTGAACAATATTGGTCACTGTAACTTTTCTTTCTGGATGCACACAGTAAAACAAGTTGGCATTTCCTCTTATAAGAAAATAGCCATTTTTTAAGGGCTGTGGAGATGATTCAGTTCATAACGTGCTTGCCAAGGACTTCAGCTCAGACCTGACAACCCATCAAAAAACATGGCATCGAGGCATGTGCTGGTGATACTGGCGTGCTGAGGTGGAGACAGGCCTAGCCAAGCTGCTGAGCTCCAGACAGTAGAGATGCCGACCTGCAAAATGAAGTCTGGAGAAATGTCACTGTGGTTGGCCCCTGACTCATGTGCGCACACACACACACACACACACACACACCCTCACTCCCCTCCATACAAACACTCACTCATACACACTGTGGTTGGCCCCTGACTCATGTGCACACACACACACACACACACACACACACACACACACACAAAACAATCCCCCTCACACACACTCATACACACGTGTATCCACATGCACCTGTACAATATACTCATACAGATAAAACAGTCATTTTACATAGAAATAGCATCAGAATTTAACCTCTTTCTATCTACAGTATGTTGAATGGCAGGGCGTGGCCAGCGATGCAAACCAGAGAGAAAGAACAGTTAAGATAGTGTCTAAAACTGAAGCTGTCCCATGCCGACTGAGTTTGCATAGCCAGAAAGTGTGAACTTGGTCACAGGGCAGTTTCTCACGAAGATTAACAAACGGGAGGCCATTAATATTCACAGGAAATCAAAAACTGTATAAAGGAGAGAACAAAATGGTGGCCTGCTAGGGCTTGCTGTTTCACTCTTAAAAGGGTTTTTGAGGGCACTTCTTTCCATGGCCCCAACTTTGACATCTTGCCTGGAGGGAGGAGAATTTCTTTTCATTTTCTCTATGATGCTATAATCAAAGGGAGAAATATACGAGGAGCCTGATAATTTTAGAGTCTTCATTTCAGACCATTAAAGCCGTATTGCATAATTTCCTTTCTAAAGATTGGAACTCTCCAGAAAATGAGCAGATGAAAGGTCTCAGCTCTCGAGGATGCTCGCCCGGCCACTTATACAAATGACATATAATAACATGCATTCTAAAACTAGTCCTTTTCCTTTAGTATCTCAAAGCACTATGAATTGATGCAGTCTGGACGAGCCATCAAGCCCCTGCGTCGCTGGCCCTTCGCTGCTCGCAGGGCCGCTGCGGCTGGAGGCTTACAGAGTTGTGTTGCTCAGCCACGATGCAACCCGGCAACGCTCATCACATGAAATTAGATTCCCCATCAAAAACAAAACAAAAAAATTTGTGTGTGGCTGAAATTATGATTCCAGGTCCAGGCCTCCGGCTCAAGCATCAACAGTGAAGCAGAATTGATAAAACTGCCGAGTGGGATTGCATTGTTTGATCTTCACAGCCCTGGAATAACATCGCCTAAAGCTACAGTTCCTATAAACTTACTTTGCACAAACGACTTAGCCGGTGCAGATGTATTGACATGGAGTGCCCATGAATGACATTAGGGCTACTTAGGAAAGAAAAAAAAAAGGGCAAAATAACAGCAAAAGAACGCAGCAATTGGTTCTGAAAATTACCTTTTTCCAGTGAACCTCTCTGAAAAATTACCTTTTTCTGCTGAATCTCACTCAAAAATTACCTTTTCCAACTGAAGCTCTCTCAAAGTGCCTTGATGGCAAGCAATGTGGTTTTAAGTTGAAAATGTCACAAGGCCATGAAAAGAAATTGATAGAAAATTTCAGGGTTCCTTGTTGATATTTGAAGCAGCCCGTGGGTTTTTGTTCCTTAACACAGATCTGCTCCGCTGTGTCCCCACTTTGATTTCTGTATTGCCAAAACCAGCGTGCTTCCAGGCTTAATGGCTTCCTTGAGAAGGGTACCGAGGTGATGTGGTTATTATTACCCAGCTTCCGTTGCCAGTGGGAAATTGGTAAACAGATGTTTTCAAAATCTCCATTCACCTCAGAACTCTAAGAAAATGCAGTAAATAAAATGTTGAAGTTTGTTCATCCTTTCAAACAAACCCTAACTGTGCACTTCAGGGGCAGTTGAGAGGAAACAGCCAGATAAGTCCAAAGATCTGTCTTGGAAGAAGCCACCATCTTCATTGTCCTGGCATTTAGGCCTGACTCATGTTTCAGCATGGCATTGGACGAGTCCTGTGGGTTGAGAGAATGGACAAGATCATGTCGGAAGCTCCTTCCAGCTGTGATATTCTACAGTTTTCTTTTAGTCCAGATGTAAGGAAATGTGTAACAATGGCTATTGTTAATTTTCACTATTGCTCTAAGTCATCAGCTTTCTGTGTGTAGATGTGTACATTTGTATGGGGTGCACACACTCGGGCTGTGTGTGCATGTGTATGGGGTGCACACACTCAGGCTGTGTGTACATGTGTATGGGGTGCACACACTCAGGCTGTGTGTACATGTGTATGGGGTGCACACACTCGGGCTGTGTGAACATGTGTATGGGGTACATACACTCAGGCTGTGTATATATGTGTATGGGGTGCACACACTCGGGCTGTGTGTATATGTGTATGGAGTGCACACACTCAGGCTGTGTATACATGTGTATGGGGTGCACACACTCAGGTTGTGTGAACATGTGTGTAGGGTGCACACACTCAGGCTGTGTGTGCATGTGTATGGGGTGCACACACTCGGGCCGTGTGTACATGTGTATGGGGTGCACACACTCAGGCTGTATGTCTCCACTGAAAAACAAAGAAACACTTTCTCCAGAAAGACACTGGGACTAGTTGGGATGGGCTCAACCAGAACCGGACTTGGGAAACTTCCAAGCAGTTGGCTGCCTTGACAAATGCATTTTTCCTTTTTATCATTGATTATTGTTTTTTTCCCATCTGTCTTTCTTTCTGTCTGCCTTTCTCTAGCCCAGTTCTTCTCCCTGCCCCTTGTCTTTGTCTTCTCTGTCTTCTTCTAATTCACAGCCTTTTAACTTCACCTTAGAACTCCAGACAGGAGCCACTGGTGACTCACAATGAAACTTTGTGAGCTTCTGTGTCAGGTATCAACCCAGAAGTGGCTTCTTTGAAACTCATGAAATAATTAGTATTAAAGGTATGCCAAATTATTATTTTGACTAAGCTTTGATCTTCAATATTGAACGAGATCAAATTCTGTTAAATCCGAGATTGCATAAATTTTGGTGTATGAGAATCCCTAATCTTCTATATTTCAAATTAGTTTTAGGATTAGAATTTTATTATTAACATTTTAATAGTCAACTTTTAAAGTTTGACACTATAGAATAAATAATAATTTCTTCATTTTCTCAGTCATCAAGTTGCCCTTGTAGTTGTTAAAAAATGTTTTTAAATAAAAAAGAATTCTGTCACTTTGCCTCTCCCTACCTTCCCCCGGCCTGTGCCACCTGCCCTCCCTCAGACCTCACGCGTGCCCCCAGTCCATACCAACTGCCCTCCCTCAAACCTCACACGTGCCCCCAGCCCATGCCAGCTGCCCTCCCCGAAACGTCACGAATGCCCCCCACACTCTCAAGTTGATAACCTCTTTTTATTTGATTATATTTGTTACACACATGTGTGTGGTTGTATGTTTGCACAAATATTCTAAATACAACCTGTGGAGTACATTTTTGTGTGTAGGGGTGTGGAGATGGTTTTAAGAATGATCACTATGTATTAGACAATCAGATAAGTGGATGCATCCCTGGAAGGAGCTAATCCTCCTTCTCCAAGCAGTCTTTAGTGGCCTGCAGTTCTTTGTCTAGAGGTGTGACCTTCGAAATTGTACCCCTTTCACATAAACATGTCCACTGCTCATTGATATTGCCATTGTTCCAATCTTGTATGAGCAGCCACTTCTAGGAAAGGCTATATCGTAGTAGACTTCCCAGTTGTTAGGCCCCTCTTCCTTGATGCTCCCTGAGCCGTAGATGAAGGAGCCGTGATACAGATTTATCCACTGGGGCTAGACTCCCAATGATCCATTGATCTCCGCATGTGTCCAGCTGTAGCTTTCTGCAATGGCCTCCATCTGCTGTAAAGAGAAACTTCTCTGATGAGGGGTGGTAGCTACCCTCTCTGTAGGCATAGGGATAAGGTTTGAAATGTAGGAAGGGATTACTATCATGGCACATTTATGCAATACTGTCTTAGAGGCTGAAGCTCGTAGGACTGGTTGATGGCTCCACCCACCTTGGCAGCTTGCAGAGTGTTTTCCCAAACCATGGAAGCTAGGCCACAAGACAGAGGCTTTCGGCTCGATCCAACATGAGTCATCCAAGTTGTGTGTCATACATATGTGGGGTCTTCAGCAACAAGGGCCCACCCTCAACACTGAGAGCCACCAAGAGCTGCATTGATGGTCTATAATGTTTGGGAGTCTCTTGGACAGCCCTGACCAGCCCACCTTACAGGATGCTTGGTTTCTGATGTCTGTGGGGATTTTGTTAGTTTGTGGTTCTTTTGGAGAGCATTGTCAGCCCAAGTGGTTAGCACTTAGGCATTCGTACTGGCCTGCCCTTGGGGTCCTGACAGGATAAGTCCTCAGCTGCCGCCACTAAGAGCACCCCCTGTGCACATTCACTATGTTCCCTTTTAAAACAGCCCTGCCTGCTGCCCACCTCCCATCTCTCTCTTTCTCTCTCTCTTCGCTTCTGCTGCTCCTGTCCCCAGAGACTGGTCTCCCCTCTCCCCTTCCTCAGTTTTTCATTCCCTTTCTCCTATGATTCTTTGAAGCCTTATCAAACAACCTTGGTGCTGTCTCTTGACTCTCCTCCTCCTGTATTGGCCTCGCTGCCTCTCCCCAGATGGAGCTTCCCCCGACATTATTTCTTTCTCCATTCATACTACCTGCATTCTACTATCCCCTCCCAAGCGCCTCCATGCACCCTATGGTCCCGCCATGGTTTGCTGGTCTCTGTAATTACTCCTTGTTATATGATCCTATCTGAGGCCAGGAGCCTCCAATTAGAAAAAACATGCAGTGTTTGTCCTTCTGGGTTTGAGTGCCTCCCTCAACATGGTCTTTTCTAGTTCCATCCATTTTTATTTGTAAATGTCGTGATTTCATTTTCATTTAGAGCTGAATAGTCTTCCATAGTGTGCATATATCACATTTTGTTATGCATTCATCAGCTGAAGCACATCTCAGCTGGTCCCCTTTCCTGGCTGTTGTGAGTAGAGCAGCAATGAACATAGCTGAGCAAGTGTTTGTGAAGTAGGTGTGGAGTCCTTCAGCCATTCTCTTGCTGGTAGTGAGCCATGCTGGGACATCCCAGGCTTTGCACAAGAAGTGCTCTACCTGTGAGCCATGCCCACTCCCTCTGTGGTCTTCCTCTCACATATCTGTGATACTAATGAACACTCATTTGATTTTCTTTTTGTTCATTTTTTATTGTTTTTATTGAACTATATATATTTTCCTCGGCTCCCCTCCCTTCATTCTCCCTCCCCTTCTACCCTCTTCCATGATCCCCATGCTCCCAATTTACTCAGGAGATTTTGTCTTTTTCTACTCCCTGTGTGGATTAGAGGCTCAGGCTAGCACTGCAGAAAACTATTCCTTGGGTTGGAGGTTTTCCTTCTAGTACTTTGTGTAGGGCTTGGTGTGTGGCTAGGTATTGGATAAATCTGGTTCAGCTGTGGAATATTTTGTTTTGTTCATCTATGGCGATTGAAAGTTTTGCTGGATATAGTAATCTGGGCTGGCATTTGTGGTCTCTTAATGTCTGTATAACACTTGACCATGATCTGGCTTTCATTGTCTCCATTGAGAAGTCAGGTGTAATTCTGATAGGTCTGCCTTTATATGTTACTTGGCCTTTGTCCTTTGTAGTTCTTAATAGTCTTTCTTTATTCTGTATGATTCGAATTTTGATTATTATGTGGTGAGGGGCTTTATTTTTGGTCCAGTCTATTTGGTGTTCTGTAAGCTTCTTGTATATTCATATGCATATCTTTCTTTAGGGTATGAAAGTTTTCTTCTATCATTTTTTGTTGAATATATTTTCTATGCTTTTGAGTTGCACTTCTCCTTCTTCTATCCATATTATTCTTAGGTTTGGTCTTTATGTGGTGTCCCATACTTCCTGGATATTTTGTGTTAAGCTTTTGTTAGATTCAACATTTTCTTTGACTATTGAGTCTATTTCTTCTATCATATCTTCAATGTTTAAGATTCTTTCTTCCATCTCTTGTATTTTGCTGTTTATGCTTGCATTTGTGGTTCCTGATCTTTTCCCCATATTTTCTGTTTCCAGAATTCCCTCAGTTTGTATTTTCTTCATTGTCTCTGTTTTGTTTTTCAAGTCTTTAATTGTTTCTTTTAGCTGTTTGATTCCTTTTTCTTGGTTTCCTTTAAGGGATTTGTTGATTTCTTCCAGTTTTTTTTGTCTTTTCCTCCACTTCTTTAAGGGAATTTTTTATTTCCTCTTTAAGGGTCCCAAACATTCTCCTAAAGTTATTTTTAGGTCATTTTCTTCTGCTTCATCTGTACAGGGGTGTTAAATTCTTGCTGTTTTAGAGCTACTAGTTTTTGTTGGTGCCGTGTTGTTTTTTGTGGTATTGTGTTCTTACCTTGTCTACACACATTTTCCTCTGATTGGTGTAGCTGGGGCCATGTCTCTGGTGATCACTCTTTCATGTGCCAGTGAATCCAAAGCTCAGATGGTTGTTCCTTGAGGCAGAGTTGGGCCATCATTCCAGTCTCCTCGGAGGTCACTCAGCTTTCCTGGAGGTCACATGGCACTCCAGGAAGAGGTTGTGTTGCAATCCCCGAGGTCATTCAGGCCTCCTCTTATGGAGGTCGCTGGCTTGGGCCTACTCCAGAGGAGGTGGCTGGCTCAAGCCTGCTTCGGTAGAGCTCACTGGCATGGGCCTGCCCCCACAGATGTCCCTGGCTTGGGCCTGCTCTGGTGGAGGATGCTGGCTCAGGCCTGGTCCTGTGGAGATCACTATCTCTGGCCTGCTCCCGTGGAGGTCGCTCTGTCGTACCTGCTCCCATGGAAATTGCTAGCTTGGGTTTGCTCTGGCAGAGGTTCTGCCTCCGGCCTGGTCCTGTGGAGGTTGCTGGCTTTATAAATGCAGAAGCAGGAAGATCTCTGTGAGTTCAAGGCCAGCCTGGTCTACAAGAGCTAGTTCCAGGACAGGCTCCAAAACCACAGAGAAACCCTGTCTCGAAAAAACAAAACAAAAGAATTTTACCTTATAGCGTATCTCCAATAATTCAAAAACACAAACCCAAAAGGTTATTGTGATGAAGTGCTATATGCCTATGAAAAAAGAATAAGGAAAGGCACTATGAACTGTTACAGAGTAACTTCCCAGAGACACTTTTAAATGAAAAGAAAGGAAGAACACATGAAGGAAAGAAAGGAAGGAAAGTACAACGTTACCTTGGATATTTGTAGAGAAAAGAGATGCAAGAAATAAAATCCTACTGTCTTTACAATAAGACACAGCAGAGGATAAAACAGAAAGCAGAGAAATTGGTCTGTACTCTGTCTGACCACAGGGTTGCTGTGAGGTGAAAAGAGCCAGCAAGGAGTGGCTTTTCCTTCTGTGAGATTTTTTTACTCATTTGACAGATGTTCTATATATTTAATAAAGGGAAATAAAAATTGGGGGTAAGAAAGTTCACTCAAAGAAAGTTCAAACACATAAAGCTTAACTATATCAAAGGAAAACAGAGAAGGGGTAGAGGAGCAGAGAAAGAAAGGAGAAGGGACATAAACACATAAACTCATCCAAAACTACATAACTAATGGGTGCAAACTTTCTTTTATAGATCTTCAATGTGTTGAGGGGACAAATTACGAAGAAATAATGAACACTTTTTATACTTGGTTTGTTTTGTTTAATCCTAGCTTAGGTGGCTACTCTAAAACCATTTCACATATATTCTAGGGTTAAAGAGATGAAGAAAGGTATAGTTGGAAGCCAGAGTCCCACCGTGGAAGGAGAAAGACTCAGATATGGGGCCAGGGCAAGGAAGAACTCAGAGGGCGGGATATGAGCCAGGGCATCAAGAATGACAGGATGTGTCTGTGTGTCTATGCCTGCACAGAGCATGTGCATAAGGGAGGTCTTGGCATGGTTGCATGAATTCCCCTGTATCAGTATGTTCATTTTAGGCCCTGATTATTGAATTCAATAAATTCAATAAGCCAAGAATCCAAACACCCAAATTGCCACAAGCATGCCTAACAGCCAGGCCTTGGAATTAAGCATGTTCAGATAAATGGCTGAGCCCAGAGATGAATAGGATGCATAGAAAAGAAACCTGGGACATCTTCGTAGGTCAGAGAGGAAGATGATCAGAGGGGAGAGGAAGGATGGGGAGAGGGAGATAAATTTGGGGAATATAAGGTTCTTGCTTAAGTCAGAAAGCAAAATATTAACCAGTCAATATGAACTAAGAGCCAGCAAGCGCCAACACCCTGCACCAAGACACTGAAGATTTGTATCAGTAAATAATTAATGCTTGATCCCAAATCAAGGGAGTGCAAGAAGTTTGCATGCCTTGAAGTATCTCCAAGACCACTTTTAGGTCGCAAGTTAGGAAATTCAGTATTAATAGTAGAACAAGTCAGAACACCTTGACAGGATATCCAAGTTCACATTAGCGTGAGGACCAGATGCCTGCTTTCTGCTGGGGTGTCTCAGGAAGGAAGCGACGACAGCAACCACACTGTTCTGTTGAAAATCTGGTCATGGTAAGGCACCAGATGAAGCTAACATGGAAACTGTCCTATTTAAAGATGAAAGGGAATATATTCTTCATCAGGTTACCGCTTCCAGTCTTCCGGGCAGAAATGAAGGGTTTTAGTTAGCTGCGCTATTAGGCTGCGCTCCCCAGCACGTGGGCCTGCGGCACGGAAAGCTGTGTGACAGAGGAGTATCCTTGGCCTTCCGTGGTGCCCCGTGGGCCCTAGTGCAGCTTCTGCCATCCATGACAAGAGGTTGCCGGGGGACGTTGCCAGGGAGAGGGAGACGGAAGGAGGAGGGCGGGGGGAAAGGATGCGTCTAAACTGTAAACGGCAGAACCCATTGCTCCTGTGAGGACGTCCACAGTGTGTCCCCTGAAGCTCAGTCCGTTCACTGATGACCTGAATTCCTGCCTGTATTCACTTTAGACAAGGAGATTTCAAAAGGTGAAAAAAGACAAGAATCACCACAAGTTGGACTGTATTTCAAATTCTGATCTTCTTCCCCATCCACATTCCACTATTCATTTTTCAGAGTCCTGAATTGTGGGCTCGGGACATCCTTTCCGTGGTTTAGGGCTGAGTTCAGAAGGACCGGGACTGAGGAGCAGGCTAAGCACTTTGCTCTGCAGCCAGCGGTGCTTGATGTGTATATACTAACCTATTTATGCTAACTAACTTAATTTATCTGCGGTTTTGAGATTATTGAAAACCATGAAATGCATGCACCACTTTCGCAGCAGGCAGAGGATCTCCACTGGCAGGAATTCAACATGCCCTTGGAAAGAAAATGTGTTGTAAAGGCAGTGGGTGTCCCATTCTGTTGGCACTGCTTGCGCCAGGTTGATTGACAGCGCGCATTTCTGTCTGGAGAGTTACTATTGTGACTCTGCTCTGCTATAGGGTGTGCATTGTATCTCAGCCGGGGCAGGAGACTTGTCTGATACTCCGCTTAGCTCCTCCAATCGCTGCTTTATGGATTTTGAAGCTCTTTTACTGAGTAAATACACATTTGCAATCATTCTGTCTTCTTGCTTTATTGAGTTTTTATTACAATAAAATTTCCCTTTTTATCTTTAGTGTTACTCTGCCTTGAGATACATTTTTCTAATACTTTTATTGTTTGGTAAATAATTTTGTTATTTTCCTTATTTCTGTCTTTTTATTTGCAGTGTATCTCTTATAGACATCGTGTATTGGCGTCTTGGTTATTTTTATTATTGAATTTGACAATGTTATTCTTTTTTATCTGTTTTGTTTTGTTTTTCAAGACAGGGTTTCTCTGTAGCTATGGAGCCTGTCCTGGAACTAGCTATTC
Organism: Microtus oregoni; assembly: GCF_018167655.1. Taxonomy (NCBI): domain Eukaryota; kingdom Metazoa; phylum Chordata; class Mammalia; order Rodentia; family Cricetidae; genus Microtus; species Microtus oregoni. The sequence goes on from NW_024543979.1 coordinate 6,952,451, forward strand.
TAGACCAGGCTGACCTCGAACTCACAGAGATTCGCCTGCCTCTGTCTCCCAAGTGCTGGGATTAAAGGCGTGCGCCACCACCATCCTGCTGACAATGTTATTGTTTTATTTGGAATGTTATAGTCATCCACATTTAAATCAGTGATTGACGTGTTTAGATTTAATCCAACCATTATATTGAATGCTATCTATATCTATTTGGTTGCTTCTCCTTTTTCACTTTCTTTTGGTTAATCAAAAAAAAAATGGCTGCCCAAGTTGAGTGTGCTGTTTTAAATTTTTTAAAGTAAAAATTGAAGGACACAAGCTATAGTTGCTGTCATGAGTCTCCAATACTGACTTCCCTGTCCAGTGTCCCTCAGCCTTCCTCAGAGCTGCCGCTGTACCCTGTACACACGGTGCGCTGTTTAGTGCGCTCCATTTTCATCATCAGTTAGTCCACGCCTTCAAGATCCCGTAGTACATATAATCATCTCTCCAAGAAAGTCATTGCAAGCATAGCCTGTGAAACTAGCCAAACGCATTTGGTAATCACAAATTCTCACCAAGACAGAAGCAAATGCGAAGCAAGGATCTTCAGCCTTTCCCGTCTGCCCACCTCACCGTATTTTCCCCTAAACGTTAGCTGTTATCCTCCAGCTTCTGCGATACCGTTGTTTCGTACAGCGTATCCATAAAGGAAAAGCATGCTGTGGTGTAGTAAAACTAAAACAGAAGTATCCTGCTACTGCCTCAGACATAAGCCTGTTAAGGCTTTTACCGTACGTATAAGCGTATAAGCGCGAACCATAAAAGTAGCAGAATTTCTCTGCGGTTGGTGTATCAGCGGTAGCACAGCAGTTGACCTGAGGTTAGTTCTACGGATCAACTGACCCACGTTGGGGAAAGAGGATGGCCCAAGATAGAGAGGGGAGAGCAATCCTTGAAGCTGCAATGAAGACAGAGATGCGTCCCATGGTAACTTCCGGATTCAGCTTGCACTGTCTCCTTCCCCAGTAGAAGCCTGAGAACAGAGTCAAGTGAGGAGGGCGGCGCCCTAACGGGACCTGTATTTATCCATGTATGTAGCTATGTACATTCGTCTGCCGTGTGCTCAATTGTGGGTCCTTCTTTCCACGCTACATCTTGTGTTCTTCCTGAGATTTTTAATTACCTGAAGTGTGAACTCAAAGAAATGAGACATGTATATCAAATGCGACTATTAATACATCCAACGCAATACAACTCAGTCTGGCAGGTCAGAAAACCTGATCCATTAGAGAACAAAAACCACAGAGAAACATTCCTGTTTACATGCACACATTCTAGACTAGGTATTCCTCCTACATGGTGTCCTGCCACTTGGTCAGCCCTACCTCGACGTCTGTAACTCGAAAACCTCAACCTACTTTCAAGTAAACCTTTATACGTCGTCGTTGCCGGGGCTGGTCCATCCATAGACTGTGTTAAATAACACTCTCCCTCTCCTGAGCCCCAAGAACTGCTCTCTTGCCTCTGTGGAAGCTGTTATCACATATATTTCCGGGTATCCCCTCTGTCCCCAATTTGAGGACAAATTCACAGCACATTCGTTGCAATTCAGAGAAGGGAAAGAGCAGCAAGGGGCATATAAGAAAGAAAGGAAGATGTCACCTCTTGTTCAGCTGAAAACGGGAATCCCTCTCAGTTCCGTGTCTCTGGCGAAGACTTTCCCCCTTGTAGTTGCGATTTAGGTGGTTGGCATCCACACGCGCTTCCTGTGCTCATTCACTCTCCCAAGTGTCTGGAGGTGCGCTTGATGCCATCTTTTCTGTTGTTCTTGTCTGTTCGTTGATTTATACTTTTTATATTTATTTTTATTTCTGAAATTATAATACATTATAACATCCCTCCCTTTCCTCCTTCCAAATCCTCCTATATACTCCTCCCTGCTCTCCTTCAAATCTATGCCCTCTTTTTTTTTTAACTAATTGTTATTGCATGGGTATATGAAATGTATATCCATGTATGTTCCTAAATATGATCTGATCAGCATATGTATTACTTCTATGTATGTTATCAGGGCTGACCATTGGGCCCTGGACAGCCAATTGGTGTGCTCCTCCCTGGGGCACCACCTCTCCTGCTCAGTTGCCTATAGTTCTTTGTGTAGGGATTCAGAACCTTCACGTCCACCTTGGCATGTCCAATGGAGGTGTACTTGTTCAGCTCATGTTTGGGCAGCCACGCTGGCGAGATTTTATCGTATTGGTTTAGACATTACTGGGAGACACAGTCTCATCGCAAACTCACAGATCCACTGGGTCTTACAGTCTTTCTGCCCCTCTTCTGCAATGTTCCCCAGGCCTTAGCTATGGGAGCTATTTTGTAGATGTGCCCACTGGGGCGAGACTCTGCAAATCTGCATTTTAACAGGCTGTGTTCCTGCAGGAGTCTCCATCTGTTGCAAAAGAGATGTTTCCTTGATGAGGGGTGAGAACCACACTTATCTGGGGGTATAAGGGGAAATGTTTGTAGATTGTTAGGGATTGTACTGGTTTCGTAAATTAGTGGTTGTAGAGTCTCCTCCAATGGCCATGGCTTCACCTGCACTGAGTAGTTAGCTAGGTTTCCGGTTCCAGGCATGGACTCCCTCTTGGTCAGTTAGAGAAGTTCTGGTCACTGCCTAGGTATGGTGCCCCCACTGCACCATGGACATGACATGTTGGTCATCTGATGTAGTTCATAGGCATCAATGCTTGGTAGGACTAGGTTGTCTCCATCCTTTGGAAGCTGCATGGTGCCTTTTGGAACCATAAAAGCAAGTCCTGAGGAAAGGGCATTCAGGTCCCAGCCCAGGGGTCTCTCAGCCATGTTTCTGAAGGCTTACCTTCCACTTCTGGGGGACAACCAAGGGCAGCAGAAATGGGCTGTTGTGTGGACAACCCTGGCCGACCTCTCCAAAGAGGGCTTCTCATTGCTGGTGTGGGTTTTGGTTAGGTGGTCGTGGACTCTTAAAGGGAGTTCCATAAGCCTAGATAAGGAAAGCTCATTGGAACCGAATATATATATTTACATACAGAATTAAATGTATTATAGGGTTGGGGTTTTTGGTAAATAGTGTGATTCCTTGTGACTTTTTATGGTTGTTTTACCCTCTTCCCTTCTCCTTTTGTATGGAACTCTCTCCCCATCCCTAATAATCCTTCCTGTTTCTCATTTTCTCTCTCAGATTACATGGACCATGCTATTTCTCTTCACCCTCCTCCCAACTCTTCTGTACTTACTACCTCCCTGAAGAAGACCTCCTTTCCCATTTCCTGGTCAGATCGCTTATGCTGCTAGTCCACCCTATTGCTCTCTAACACCCCGTCCTGTCCATGGTCCTGTTTACTTTCCTTGTTTCTGTGGCTTACCCCAGTCCATGTACTCACACCTGAAGACTTGGAGCTAGGAGCCCCAAAGAGGGAAAACGTGCAACGTTTGCCCTTCTGGGTCAGGGTTACTCACGAGGTATAATCTTTTCTAGTTCCATCCATTTGACTGTAAAGTTCATGATTTCATTTTTCTTTACAGCTGAATAGTATTCCAAAAAGTGTGTGTGTGTGTGTGTGTGTGTGTGTGTGTGTGTGTGTGTGATGTTTTCATTATCCCCTTGTCAGTCGGAGGACATTAAGGTTGTTTCTGTTTCCCAGCTATAGAACAGAAGAGCGTCAGTGAACATGGCTAACTAAGCAAACATCCTACATCTGAGTAGGATGTTGAGTCCTTTAGAATATGCCAAGGAGTGGTATAACAGGGTCACATAGAGCAGCACACACATACACACATGTGTATTTGTATGTGTGACAGTGGGGAGGAAATAATAGTTCAATAATCAATTTGTTTTCGCTTACATTTTCTACTATGCATACCCGTGAAGGCAAAAACATGATTTGAAATGCCCAAATAAGGTCTTTAAAAAGCTCTTTCAGGAAACATGAAATACACAATTGTAGATGGAGAAGATATGGTCTAGTTGACAATTTTTTTACATTACAGTTAACTATTATTTATTATTACAGTCAATAGTAGGACAGATTAAATAAAACGTACAAACAATGCCTTTTTAGAGCACAGACTAGCAGATTAACACCAGAAAGAGTCTTGCAGTATCTGTAAGACCTTTGTCCCTCGGAACCTCAGAGCCAATCTAGACAAATCTTGTTTCCAGGACAAAGCCTTCAGTGTAAAATGACTTCTATCTGATCCTAGTCTATTCCTGCCTGGCGTCCACCTATTCCCATTTAGTGAGGAGAATGCATGACATGCATTTCCACAGGAAACACATTGGTAGAACAGAAACACGCTCTGGTAGAACTGTTCGTAAACGCAGCAACTCTGGCAGTAGAAATGTATAGAACTATTTGATGCATGATTAATAAAAACTCAGGGTCAGAAGTTGGGGTTCAACCTGAAGATCTAAAAAGCAAAACAGCCAGTCACTGGCTCTTACCTCAACCTCAGTCTGAAATAGCATCCTGCATCCTGGAATCTCGATGAGACTCTAGGGCTGGGATTAAAGGTGTGCACCACTGTCATTAAAGGCATGTATTACCCAGTTTCTATGGAAACTAGGGTGGCTCCTGGGATTAAACATTCGTGTCATTGTGGCCCCTGGGATTAAAGGTGTGTGTTACCATAACCTGGTCCGTAAGGCTGACCAGTGGGGCTGTTTTACTCTCAGATCTTCAGACAGTCTATTTATTAAAATACAATTGAAATTCCACTACAACTATTCATAAATCCGGCACTTCTGACTGGCAGTAGAGATGTATATTGGTACTGTGTGGAAGGCCTTCAAACAGGAAGGAAACCTGACCACCACTCATGTTCAGAACGAGTATGTGGTGTTACCTTACGGTGGGCCATATGGATATAAGTGCTCTGGCAAGAGTTTTCTTGGAGTAATTAATTATGTTTTCTGAAGTTGCTTTTCTCTGCAACTTCGACTAGCCATGAGTCTCCAAAACATGCTTAGCTGACATTCTTAAATGCTCAGATCCGGACTTTTACTTGTTTCTGTGGAGGAAAAAGGAGCATCCTAAATTGACCTCACACCAAGAGCAGTGATAAACCAGTATAGCTAGCTACCAGACCCTGCGCGGCAGCAGATCACCTCCAAGCAGGAGCCATGGAAAGTGAGCCTGTTGTCTGGAGGACTGTGGAGCAGTTTGGGGACACAGGGACCAGGAGGGGAGACCTCACTCCAGATGTATGTCTTCACTGAATTGAAGAGATTGACATCTAAATTCAAGGACACTGTAGTGGCTGGAAGTTCCAAGGAAGATTCCAGAAGATTAGAAACTACATGAAGACAAACAGTTCCAGAAATCAGCACAACAGTCCCCTGGCCTTTTGATAACCACTCTCATGCAGGGTGTAGTAAAACCTCTGTTCATAAGCAGGTCGTGCAGGGGTGTGGTGAATCCTCCACTCATAAGCAGGTCATGCAAGGGTGTAGTGAAACCTCCACTTGCATTGCAGGTCATGCAAGGGTGTGGTGAAGCCTCCACTCACATGCAGGTTGTGCAGAGGTGTGGTGAAGCCTCCACTTGCATTGCAGGTCATGCAGGGGTGTGGTAAAACCTCCACTTGCATTGCAGGTCATGCAGGGGTGTGGTGAAACCTCCACTTGCAGGTCATGCAGGAGTAGTGAAACTTCACAAGATGGCTAAGGCACCAGCAAGGAGCTGCAAGCTGCAAAACTCCCCAGATCTGCACGAGGAGTGGAAAAGGCTTAAAATTAAATAAAGTGTGGTCGTGGATGATGACCACCTGTGTTGCAGAGATCCCTTTGGGGTCACAACTTGGTTACAGGAATGAATTATCCTGTATACGACTAGAGGCGGGCCTGAAAGAGAGGGGCTGCTCTCTGCCAGTGACTTGGTCTGCTGAAACAGAGTGCGGCACTGTGAAAGTCAGACCACGGCCAAACCAGACTCAGCAACGTGGCATTGACAACATCCACCAAGGCATTTATGCAGCTAACAGTACCTTCTGGACAGTGGGAAAATCAGAGACAATGAGAAGGAAAAGATCGGGAAATAGAGTAGATGCACCAACAAAACGATAGATGTTTGTAGAAAACACAGACCTCACTCAAATAGTTAAAGGAAAGCATGAACACAAGGACCAAAACGGAGGATTTGAGAGAACCAAAGGAGACCTCTAGGTGTGAAAAATACTAACACTTGAAGTAGAACGGCCTCAATACAGCAGAAAAGACGACCTCTGACAGATGCGTCTGTAAACAGAAGAACAAAGTCAGTCCTTCAGGGATCCACAAGGCAAGGAGCTGATAACATGCTTAGTGTTAGAAAAGGAGAGAGAAAGGTTTGCCACTCTCTAAAGTTTGCTCCCATTGTGATACAAACTTCACGAAGTTGAACACACACCAAGGAAACCGCAAGGCAAATAATAAATTAGTGAATGTCAGAAGAAAGATCTTAAGAATGAGCAGAGAAGGGCCCTATGACAGACTTGAGGCTTGGAATAACAGTTTAAGCAAGGTTAAGAATAAAATAACTCAAGGCTTATGACACAGAGAAAGCTAAAAAAACAAGCAAAGCACAGAGCGAACAAGAGCAGTAAGAGCTGCTTCATATGTCACGTGATATATAACTATTCAAAGAAAAACTGATAACCTCAGGTGCATACTCAGGAGCCTTAACTGATTAATTAATTAAAATATGCCAACAACAGTCAATAGTTGTGACAATATATGATACCAAAAATGCTCAATTAGTCAAGAAAAATGAGAATTAGATGGGAACAAAAAAAACCAGCAAAACAGTCAAAAGGAAACTAAAGCGCATCACGGTGACAGTCAATATAAATACACTACCCTCTGAGTTCATCTGGGTTAAATAAAAAGCAGCATCCAACTGCATGCCTTTTACAAGGAATTTGCCTTAAATTTAAAAGCACAGAAATGATGAAAGGTCTTCCATAGAAGCAAGAGCAATACCACAAGGAGACTGAGCTGGAAATAACAGCAGAGTGGCCAGCAGGAGATAAAAAGGCACCGCATAGCACATGGAGCGAATTCTCCAGATAGACTACAAACAGTCTACATACAGATTACATACAGTCTACATGAAGACTATATACAGTCTACATACAGATTACATACGGTCTACATACAGTGCTGCATAATACCAGAACTGCAAACTACGCAGAATTATATAAAAACAGACAATTGCAACGGAGTTTCAATGCTATTCTCTCAGTAATAAAGAAAAGGAAAAACAGTATGGAAACTGAACAACACTGTTATCCTATTTAGCGTGTTGTACCTAATTAGCATACAGTCAACAGGCTCTGAACCACAAGATAGAATGTTCTCATGTGCATATGGTGTAATCAAGATAGGCTGTATTCTGGGCCAGAAAACAACTCACAGGAATTTCTTTTTGAGACAAGGTCTCTCTCATGTGCCCGACTCTACACAGCTTAGGAATGCTCAGCTCATGGTCCTCTGGCCTGCTCTCTGCGGTGCTGGCATCACAGGCATGCATCGTGATGCTCAGTGTTTGTGGTGCTGGGCACTGTACTCAGGGCCTCCTTATGCTGGGTCAGCACGCTCCCAACTGAGCTGTCTCCAGTCCCCGCAACAATAAAACATAGTTACTCAAATCATATAGAGTATAACCATGACACAAGAAAGCAAGCTAAAAACTCTAAAATCACAAACATTGGGAAACTAAGTCCCATGTTTCATAGTCCTTCATGTCAAATAGGAAATTATGAGGGACATTAAGACACTTTCACTGAAGATAAGATACAATGTTCCAACATTTTCTGATATCGCAAAAATCATACATGGTGAGATTTTCATAGCTCAAACTTTTGTCTAAATTCTGATTCACTCAGTGAGCTCTCATCTTCAGGTGGGAAAAGAAGCACAGAGTAAATACAGGTAGAGCTGTGATCTGGCCTTCAGGAGGCTGAGGGGTTGGCGGCAGCAGAAGCTGCAGAACCAAGGGAAGTGTGCTGCTCCCAGCTTTGCCCAGCAACACCACTGTGCAGCGACAGTGACCAGGGCAGAGACTCCCGGGTGCTCAGCTGTGGCCCAGTCATCTGTATTAACCTCCACCACCCAAGGCTTGGGGAATTATACAAAATGGCGGGGGTAAAGAACATAAGGGCTGGGAAATGGGAAGGAGAGCTATGGAATGTTGGCTTCCAGATATGACATGGCAATTGAACCCATCAGTTCACGGCAGACTTGCACAAGAGCATGCCAGTCAAATCCAGCATGGTTAAGGGGAGGCCTTGGAGGCTACTCTGCTTGAGGAGCGTCTGGCAGTTGACGGCTGCTGAGGGAAGGATAGGGATGTAGCTGCTGGTTGTTTGATCATGACCCTCTGGATGGCCTCACATCCATGAGCACATGAGCAGCACGCATGGGACTCAGTGGGTTACTAACAACAACAAAAAAGAGGATGTGTGGCTGGGAGGGAGGGGAGACTAGAGACAGCTGGAAGGAGGTAGTGGGGAATGAATATGATGAATATATATTGTACAAATGTATGGACCTTGTAAGTTATAAAAAATAAACTATTTCTGTCTGGTGGTGATGGCACATGCCTTTAATCCCAGCACTCAGGAGGCAGAGGCAGGAGGATCTCTGTGAGTTTGAGGCCAGCCTGGTCTACAAGAGCTAGTTCCAGGACAGGCTCCAAAGCTACAGAGAAATCCTGTCTTGGGAAAAAACCTATTTTTTAATAGACTGAGACCAGGATATTGCATTTTAGAGTCCACACAAGCTGAACAACAAGATTGACAGGAGAGGCAGAGAAGGGGGATCACAATAATAGATGAACTCAGCGAGACAGAAAACAAATTATAGAAAACCAATAAAACCAAAAGCTTTTCCTTTGAAAATAATCAAGAAAATTGATGAACATCTAGTCATTATCTATAAGAAACCTACAATGAAAGTTTTTAATTATCCTGGTCCTGATTATCCTGATCTCAGCGGATCCATAAGCAAGAGGAGCGTGTACTGGAAGCAGTAGAACCCCTATTCACAAACAACTTTAGAAGCCGCACAGAAAAGCCTAGATAATCCAAAAGTGATAAGATAAACAATAGGCTGCCGAGACAAAATGAATCAGCAAAGTCATGAGAATTCAGCCTGCAAGAACAAAAATTATTTTTAATATTTAATAAAATTTTGTATTTAAACATCAATTAGGATATGAAGTTACTAAAATACTGTTTCAATGGCATCAAGAGTTTAAAACTTGCAATAAAAACACCACAGAAATCTCAGTCAATTGTTGACAGTTGGTGAGAAATTGTTAAATAGTTCGAGTGTATGTGTGAATTGAAAGATTCAATATTTTTTAGATCAATTCTTCCCAAACTTAACCACGGATTCAATGCAGTCCAAGTTACAACAGCAACAATCTTTTTAAAAACATGTCTGTATTGAAACTTAAAGGAAAGGAAAGGGAACTATAGTAGCATTTTTGGTGAAAAATGAAAACCAAAGGAAACCAAGCGCCTGGGTTCACAGCTTCCACACATGAGAGCAGGGCTCTGGTGTAGCTGCCTGAGGACAGACACACCTGCGCAGAGTCGTTTCCAACAGGATCAACAAATTGTGATGAAAATTTGGGCATCTACCTGCAAAATATGTATTTCCATCTGCACTGTATGGAATACACAGTATTGCCATGAACTGGATCATAGACATAAGCATTATACTGTGTAGAATTTACTATGAGACACTCCCATCAAGGCTCTGGGACCATCACAAAAGAGATACAAACGTATTGTCAGAGATGGAGGTCAGGGAGGACCCTGATGTCTTCTGTATGTGTTAGGATTGCTGCACACATAAACCCACAGCAGCTGTCAAGGCAGGCAGCATTCTAGTGTAGAATCAGAAGGGGTTCACACAACTGCTGGAACTCCAGAACTGTCTGCTGGAGGTTCACACAAGGCATCTTCAGCCTCTGGAACTGATAACAAAACATATAACAGGGGCTGTTGCTAGGAACAATCAGGAAAAAAAGACACAAATTTAAGACCTTTGTTTACTTGGTTGCTTTCTCCCGAAAATAAAAGACTAATTCCAAACACTGACAGAAGGAGTAGACGGTGTATGGTGACCTTTGCAATTGCAGGAAAAAATTAGATGGTGTTTTGAGGAAGAAACTTGGAAATGTGGGGGAAAAAAGACCCCGATCTTTTGTACCAAGGAGGTCAGATATGTTCAGAAGGAAAAAAGAAAAAAGATACAAGCTTTCACAGTTTACAATGGTTAGACAATGCAATAATATATCCCGCTAAGAATTAAGAGGCCACCAGAAACCCAGCAGTATGGAACACTAGGGTGAAGGCATAGAATGTGCTGCCAGTGGGACAGCCCTATGGACACCCATTTGTGCTAACAGGGAAAGTCGACTACAAAATTAAATCACAAAATGCTCACAAGACTTGTGTTTATGAGAAAAGGTCAGGAGAAGAAAAAATAAATAAGTTATTAAATTTTCTGTGTTATAGAAGGTTAAAACAGTGCTAAACAAAGTATTAAAAACTGCAGAAAAAACTGCTCTCTCGTTGTGGGGAAACTGATCATAAAGAGACATTCAGAAGTTCATTTTAGTTGGGGCAGGGCCTACCATGTAACTACAAAGACCTGAGCTTAGATCCCCAGTGTTCATGCCAAAGCTTAGCATGGTCTTGAATGTAGCAAGTCTGTCTCTGTCCTACCAGCCAGCTCCCAAATAAATCACACAGAGACTTCTTATTAATTATGAAAGCTCAGCCCATAGCTTAGGCTCATTTCTAACTAGCTCTTATAACTTAAATTAACCCCATTTCTAATCATTTATGTGTTGCCACATGGCTTATGGCTGGTTACCTTTTCTCCTCCAATTCTTACTTCCTTCACATCTGGCTGGAGACTCCTCCTCCTTCTTCCCAACATTCACTCTGCTCCAAAAATCCTACCTAGCTATTGGCTATTCAGCATTTTATCAAACCAGGCTGAGTAGCACATCTTCACAGTATACAAAAAGATTGTTACACATTTCCCCCTTTTTGCCTGAATAAGAAGAAAGGGATTAACTCTAACATAGTAAAATTATATACATAAGAACAATTATTAGATATTGTCTAAATAGAAAGGAAAGGTATTAACTTTAACAAATGAAACTATATACAATAAGAACAATTATCAAGTAAGAATTTTTACAATGTCTACTCTATTTGTATTTGATGAATTTAGAGAAAATACTCCATTATCTATTCTTTTAAGATGAGTCCAAAGTTTTGTATGTAATTTTTCTTTCATCATAACAAGGAAAACTATATCTATGACTATCTACTCTTTAATTCCATCAAAGACCCCAGAAGGATATAATTATACCTAAGTAAACAGGAAGTGTAGAGCATGCAACTTCCAAAACTATGAAAAGAAAGAAGCATCTGGCTGCTTGGACAGTTCTTCTGCAACATTGGGTGTTGTAAGAAAAGGGGAGGGCTACATTCCTGGCACCCGGCCGCCCGCAAGGCTACCTTTATACCCGAAATAATTACACAGAAACTGTATTCTTTTAAATACTGTTTGGCCCATTAGTTCTAGCCTCTTATTGGCTAATTCTCACATCTTTGATTAACCCATTTCTAATAATCTGTGTAGCACCACAAGCTGGTGGCTTACCAGGGAGGATCTTAACCTGCGTCTGTGTCTGGCGGGAGAATCATGGCAACTGCCTGACTCGGCTTTCTTTCTCCCAGCATTTTGTTCTGTCTTCTCTGCCCACCTAAGGGCTGGCCTATCTAATGGGCCAAGGCAGTTTCTTTATTTAACCAATAAAATTAACACAAAACAGAAGACTCTCCCCCATCAATTGGGTCATCCATCTTCAGTCTAAAGGCCTAGAATGTTTGATAGACTTTTCTGTGAAACAAGAATTTTGAAGAACTGTCCTACCTTATCTTGACAAAGTTCAGCCATCTTTGTGTGTGTGTGTGTCCTCAGACAAAAGCAGTTTCTTGCCCAAATGGCTGGTTTTGCCATATTGAAAATAAGCTCCATGTGGAATTTCTTTGATGCCTATCATCTTCTCTGAAGTGTAGATGAAAGTTTCTATCCCACCTGGTCCCATAGCTGTTCAGTCCCAAAGAAACACACAGAGGCTTATATTAATTATAAATTGTTTGACCTACTATCTCAAGCTTATTATTCTTATAGGTGACTCTACTAACCTGCATTTCTTTATTATGCTAAATAGTTTTAATAACTTTTAATGACTAGAATTTTACATTATATTGTTAAATGAACTGCATAGGTACTGAATATTAAACAAGAGTGAAAACATATATAAAATATGTTCTAACAAAAATAACCTTAAATTTGTATCAGTATACAAAATCCATACCAACGTAAAATATTTGAGACTAGTGGTTGTTCAAAAGTAGACTCAACAATACACTCTTTTATTTCATCTTTTTATTCTATATATGTCTTTTAGCTTCAGAATGAGATCCCTAAATCTAATCTCCTTTGTTTAGTTTTTTTTTCTGACCATGACCAATAATAGTTTGTAACCAACAATGACAAATATCCATAGCCCACCAAATGACCAAAAACCACACACCCTACCTCTTGGGAATGTGGGTTTGTGTTCTCTCCCTGCTTCCTATTGTCTGGAAATGCTGGCATTTTGGGGGGATTCTGAGAAAATTGGGATAATGGTCATGTCCTGGCTAGAATAGTCCATGATGCTGGACCATCTCAGTCTTGAGGCTGTTCTGGATGTAGAACTCTGAGGAAGCTACAGAAGAGGCATTCTGAGAGGCTGGATCACCTGGACCACCCATTTTCATTGGTGTCTGACTCCTTGTTCTGAAAACATATAAACTTTCAAAGATAACACATATCTGCATTAACACAAGTATGTACACAAGCCAGCTAAAGACAGTTTTTTGTTTTATGTTTGATCAGGTAAAATATGTCACCTGTCTTATTGTTTTTCTTAGGTTTTTTTCTTTATGTCTATAACCAAATCTGCTCTCTTTCAACCTTGAAGGAATCCACAACCTGTCACTTTCTGTGGAAACAAAAGCATAACTTCCTCCACAATGTAACAAATTTTTTGACTTCTATTTTGAAGTTAAGACATTTTAAAAATGTCTAGGCTGGTTTATTTCAGCAGTCCTTTCAATCCCATGTCTCTCAGCAGGTGCCATTTGCTTACCAGGACCAAACGCTTCAAAGGCAACACAAAACCATGAGAGATCCAGACTCCCTGTGCATTTGTCATTTTTATATGGCATTTTTTATTATTTATAAATGGTTTACCTTTTTCTCTGACTTTCTATGCCCGTGTTTTCCTTTCTTAAGCCTACGCACATTTTTAAACATATTATAACCTCGAGAGGTTTTGTTCATCCGGACCCTCTTTACCTTATATCTGTAATCTTTTCGGTCTGCATGAGCAAGACTCAAACTCTGCACAGCTTAGGGCATGGTGTGCTGGTGCTCAAGCCTGCAGGCAGCACCAGGGAGACTTGTCTTTGAATGCGGCCAGGCTGAGGGGCTAGGAAGCTGATTTGTCTGTTTTTGTGTCTTTGGATCATTTTTTAAAGCTTTCTCAGGCCTCATGTAGAAATATGTCCCTAGACATTGGACGCCATATATAGTAAGTCTCTCTCTGTCCCCACAGCTAACCAAATAAACAACACAGAGACTTCTTATTAATTAACAAATCTTGGCTGATACCTTAGACTTGCTTCTAACTAGCTCTTATATGTTGATTTAACCATTTTTATTCACTTATGTGGTGCCACATGCCTCATGGCTTGTTACCTCATCTCCTACATATTATACTTTCTCTGCATCCGGGTGACAACGCCTTCTTCTTCCCAGCATTCTCCCTGTACCAAAAACCCTGCCTCGTTGTTGGCAGTTCAGCTTTTTATTAAGCCAATCTGAGCGACACATCTTCACAGTGTACAAAAATATTATTCTATAACATTCTGTCTGTGACGGTAGTACAAGGGGGTCAGAGACAAGTGTACCCCTGCAGTTTGATAATGAGAGACCCCATGTGGAATGACTCTGGAAGATACCCAACATCAACCTATGGCCACCCTATGCACACACATGTGTGCACGTTTTTATTCCTATACACACACACACACACACACACACACACACACACACACCAAAGTTGGTTAATCTGGTAGAAACATTGTTTTGGTTTTATTTAGTAAGATTTAAACTGCCATATTTTGATACACATATGCATAGTGTGGTGCCTTAGGGTTTCTATTGCTGTGAAAAGCCACTGTGACCAGCAACCTTATAAAGGAAAACATTTAATTGCGGCTGGCTTACGGGTTCAGAGGTTTAGTTCCTTTATCATCATGATGGGATATGGCATTGTGCAGACAGACATAGTGCTAAAGAAGGATCTGAGAAGAGTTCTACATCTCGATTCATAGGCAACAGGAAGTGAACTGTGTACCACATTTTGAGCATAAGAGACCTCAAAGACCAACTCCACAGTGACACTCTTCCTCCAACAAGGTCACGCCTACTCCAAGAAGCTCTATCTTCTAATACTCTAACTCCCTATGGGGCCGTTTTCTTTCACACCACCACATACAGAAATTACCACAGTATCCACACCACCATATTTATCAACAGTTACTGGTTTGTGGTTAAAAAAAAAAAACTATCTAAAAACCTAACTTTTTCATTGTGCTTTAAAACTATTAGCTATAGTTCTCACGCCGTAATTAAATCTCTGGACCTACACAGCTAGAACCTTGAACCCTGTGCATCCACCTCCCCTTTGTCCACACACTCCCTGACTCTGGTGGCTTACCTGGAGGCAGGAGCGGATGCAGGGGTCATGGAGGAGAGCTGCTTACTGATTTGATCACTGTGGCTTTCTCAACCTGCTTTCTTATAGAACTCAGGGCCACCAGCCCAGTGGTGGTCCTACCCACAGTGGGTGGGGGGGGGGGGGGGGCGGAGGCGGGGCCCTCCCTATCAATCACTAAGAAAATGCTCTTCAGGCTTGCCTAAAACTCAGTCTTCTGCAGGTATTTTCTTAATTGAGGCTCCCTCCTCTCAGATGACTCTAGCTTATGTCAAGTTGACAGAAACCAGCCAGCAAATGTGGGCAGGTGTATCATACCGACAGAAACTTCCACACAGCAAAGGAAATAGCCAAAAAAGTAAAAGGATTGCCCCCCCCCATGGATTGGGAGAAAAGATTTGTGGACTCCCTAACACATACAGAGAACTCACACAAAATAATAGGAAAACAAACACCCCCCCCCCAAAAAAAAGAACCCATTCAGTCTAGTAGGAAATTTAAATTGCCAATTATTTATGAATGCTGGTATGAAGAGAGTGCTCATGACGTTTTAAGTCCTGGGTTGGGGTTGTTGCTTTATCACTAAACAGTGCGGTATCAGGAACATCCAGTAACCTATTTATGTGTGCAAGAATAACGGTGAGTCTCCCAACCCCCTCCTGGGCCCAAGTGTGGGAATTGTAGGAGACAGCACACGTGGGTCTCTTTGGTGAACTGAGCTTTGGCTATGGTCATTTAGCCCTCCTTTCAACCAGGTTTCTACCACGCTGACTTCCTAAGGCCCTTGAACTTGAAATGCAGCCAGTTAAACATTCCGAAACTTGAGAAGACTATCTGCCGATAAAGTCATATAAATTCAAATCTATGTATTCACCCACAGGACATTGGAACTTACATAGGTGATTCCTAAGGTGAAGATAAAGAATCCTGAACAAAGCTGTCTCCATTTTGTTTGGGGGAAGAACCTTGGGAGGCAGAGAGATCAGTTTTTAAAACCCAACTTTCCTCTGAGGTGGAAGCCCACCAGGGAGTGAGCAGGAGAGAGCCCCTGGGGCTGCTCCTGTGGAGGAAGAGTCCTTCTCGGATCTCTCCAGGAATATCCAGGGCAGCGACAGCTGCTGCACAGCTGCGGAGGGGGTCATGGTCACCTGGACACTCTCAGCAGAGGCCGACTGAAGATTTACTGGAGATGAAAAGGGCCTGGCCACCCCGTAGGCTCCAGCCACAATTCTAGACAGCTTTCTTCCTAAAACCTCCCACTGTGTCTTGCTCCCTAACGGTGGGATTCTGCAAATTTACCAGTCTCAAGACTGGTACCGTCACAGCATAGCCCTCACCATTTCCAAAAGAATTGCCTTGGCTTAGACTTTATAACTGATTGCCTTGTCAGTCGGTAAGAGGGTTTTCTCTCTCCTGAAGCAAAACTAATGATTTCCGGTTTGGTTGCCAGATATCTTTGGATCTTCTAAATTCATTTATTTAGCAAACATTGATATCACACTCCATTGATGCCAAGCACTGTTCTCAGCACTACACAAATGTTACCCATTTCATCCAACATGCTGTTGCTTCTGTGTGACGGTGACAGCCCCACAAAGAGGCTGCTGCAATTGTCAGAGTCTTTACTGCGAACAGAAGACAGCCTCGTCTGCCCACCCATCAGTTGGCGGGGGTGGAGATGGGGGGAGGGTACCCCACAGTGTGCACTGGGGGCTTTATCCTGTTGGGAAGGAAATGGCTTTCATTTCATCCGCAGGGAGTCAGCCCATTACAAATGTTTCCCTCGCATTGATCCCACTTCAGGCACTGAGGGGCACTGCCCACCCTCCTCTTTCACCCCCCACCCACCCTTTCTGAAGGCTTCCATGGCAAACACAGCATCTGACAGGTCTCAGTGATGCGGACGTCTGGTTTTCAAAAATCTTCAATCAAATTTCTGTCCCTCGAGCCCTCTTTCTCTCTTCATTCCTCCTTATTGGCTAACACCTTTCTAATAATCAGGTGTCCAGAGCTGTGTCATTTTTATCACTTGGCGGGCTTTGCTTCCAGGAGATGTTTACTGGGGCGCTGGGGCTCGTGAGACCGTCCGTCTGCTTTCCATGGACATCTGTTTCCAACCCTTTCTCTCGGGGCTCTTCAGTCCTTTCTGCTGTAACCCGGACTTACGTTCTCCCTTCAATTTCCACATGTCCCAGGTTTTCTCACCTTGCCCACCTGGAAAGCACACCCATGCATGTAGGTTTATAATTTCCCAAAATTCTTAATTCTCCACTTGAGGTAAGAAGAAATGGATGAGATCACATTTCCTGAGCCCTTTCCACGGCCCAGGCACCACACTAAGCATGTTCACACATGATCTAACAGTAAATCATAATCTGTAGCTACTGTTTCTACCCGCCTTTTATATATAAAGAAAGCTAAGGTTTAAATAAATACATATAATACCAAGTTGAGTGTGGTGGAACTCATCACAGGATGAGTTCATGGTCACCCTCAGATACATTTGTCTCATTCTCAATGAGACAAAATTGGTTTACAAGAGAGCTATCAAAAAAAGTGGAAGAAGAAGGAGGAGGAAAGAGAGAAATATAATAAAGATACTAAGTATGCAGACTAGAATTTGAACCCAAATCCAGAGATTAACCATTAAACTGCATGGTGTTTAATACACACCATATGTAAAAAATACTGAATTTTATTTTCATTGCTATTTAGGATGATGAAAGGGAAGGAACCAGAATTTCAATTTAGTTTCATCTTTCAAAGGTACAGCAGAGGTTAAAACAGGGTTCCTTTACAGACACACCAACAATAAAGTAATAAAGGAATTTCAGAGATAATTTAGCTTAAATATCTCGCTTGAAAGGTGAGGACCCTGAGCGGTAGAGAATTCAGAGGCTCTTTCCACCCCATGATTCTGCCTTCCTGTTGAAGGGCGGCTTCCTGGGAGCTACCCCCAGCCTCCGTGGTTCTCTCTGAAGCCATAAGGCCAGGCCCACAGTACTGTATCTAAGGTACAAATGAGCCCTGCACTTCTCCTTCCGGGTGTTCCCACTACCTCATCTGTCTGTCCATCTGCCCTCTTTGTTGAAGAGCAGGTCAGAGCCTTGCCTTGTGCCCTGCTTGGCATGGAGAACAGAGGCACTGCCTTCTCCCTGTGGAGAAGCGGCACAGCCCTTCCCTGCTTCTCTCTGCTCCCTCAGCTGCTCTCCTCCTGTTATCTCAAACCAGCATTCTCAAAGGACTAGGTCATTTTCTACAAGTCCCAGAGGCCCTGGAGAACCACCCCAGGCCAAAATGATTCCCCCCCCCTTCCTCTGAAAGGTTCCCTGCCCCTCATTTACCACTTATCATATGCTGCCCCGAATCATTGCTTGGTGCTTTTGTCTAAGAGCCTGGCTTGCCTTGAGGGCAGAGATCAGATCTTATTCATCATTGTATCCACCACACTGCCTAGCCTAAGGCCCACAACAAAATAGGTGTTCTATAAATGCTGATTGATTTATTGTACGTGGGAATGAAAATGACTTCCTTGCTTCTTCTATGGAGACCCAAGCAAAAAAAGAAACTTTTCTGAGACCTGTGAAATAATTGGGAATACACGTTTTAAAGGACTCTAAGGAAAAGAAATCGGAGTGTGTCTGTGGGTAGTTACTGTACTTACGTGAACACCAGTGTGTCTGTAAGTAGTTAATTACTTATGTGAACACCAGTGTGTCTGTGGGTAGTTAATTACTTACGTGAACACCAGTGTGTCTGTGGGTAGTTACTGTACTTACGTGAATACCAGTGTGTCTGTGGGTAGTTAATTACTTACGTGAACACCAGTGTGTCTGTGGGTAGTTACTGTAATTACGTGAACACCAGTGTGTCTGTGGGTAGTTACTGTAATTACGTGAACACCAGTGTGTCTGTGGGTAGTTAATTACTTATGTGAACACCAGTGTGTCTGTGGGTAGTTAATTACTTATGTGAACACCAGTGTGTCTGTGGGTAGTTAATGTACTTATGTGAACACCAGTGTGTCTGTGGGTAGTTAATTACTTATGTGAACACCAGTGTGTCTGTGGGTAGTTAATTACTTATGTGAACACCAGTGTGTCTGTGGGTAGTTAATTACTTATGTGAACACCAGTGTGTCTGTGGGTAGTTAATTACTTATGTGAACACCAGTGTGTCTGTGGGTAGTTAATTACTTACGTGAACACCAGTGTGTCTGTGGGTGGTTACTGTACTTACGTGAACACCAGTGTGTCTGTGGGTAGTTAATTACTTATGTGAACACCAGTGTGTCTGTGGGTAGTTAATTACTTACGTGAACACCAGTGTGTCTGTGGGTAGTTACTGTACTTACGTGAACACCAGTGTGTCTGTAAGTAGTTAATTACTTATGTGAACACCAGTGTGTCTGTGGGTAGTTAATTAATTATGTGAACACCAGTGTGTCTGTGGGTAGTTAATGTACTTACGTGAACACCAGTGTGTTGTGGGTAGTTAATGTACTTACGTGAACACCAGTGTGTCTGTGGGTAGTAGGATGGGCTGACCCTGCTCAAGCTGACATTAAGCAGACAAGACAAATGAAAGACCCCTACAGACTTGGACAGGTAGGGATATTTTTTAGACCAGTTCTATATATAGGTATGCTTTGAAGATTAGGTTGACCACCATCAGATTGTGAAAAGTAGGAAAACCTGGAAATCACAATCCTGAGACTCTACAGGTAACGCTCCTTCTCACCTGGCTTTGTAAATTCTGTAGGGATGTATGGACTGTCTTCCTGACCTTCCTTGTTGTGGTAACGTCTTAGACCATGAGGAGCCAAAGCTTCAGTTTTACTTGTAAGAAGGGCTAAGAGACGCTCCCTGGGACAGACCTTTAATCAGGAAGAATATTATTTTTATTGTTTATTTTTATCTCCCCACGATTGACGAAATGCTTTGGGCTATCTTTTTCCAATATCATCCCGCAGGCATGTGTCAGCAGTGATCTTGGAGGCAGACGCTGGGTTGGTCAATACTCACCACTATGTATTTTCGTTAGCAACTATTGAATGAACGGGACCTGGCCATTGCCTGTGTTCTACAAGAAGAAATCCAGCGCCAGGAGAGATCAGAGCGGCAGCTCACCCGGGATTTCAGCCACGAGGAAACTGAGAAAGATTTGGGGACTTGTCCACAGACACACGTTTTCAACAGTCAATAAAAGTAATTACTTTTATCACAGAAGAGGTTCATTGTCACCTGACAATTACCCCAATTAACAATAAATTTTAAGGATGTTTTAAAAATTATTCTCTAGTAGAACTAACTGCCTACTACTCTCTGGGGGTAGGACACAGAAATTACATCAATCCATAGACGGTGAAACTTAATAATGAACACAGACTTTCAAGGGTATGATTGGAGGGGTGGGCTGAGCCCTGAGATTACTGTTTGCGTGGAAGACAAATGCCCACCATGCAGTAGTGTTAGCTTGTTGTTGACTTTCCCCATCTTTGTCCCTGTGGCTATTCCCTCTCACTGCGGCTTCCTGCTCCTCTTTCAAATGTTCTGTGTGCCACTGGCATCTTCCCTCTGCTAGACTGGAAATTAAGTCTATACTTGATATTACTTTGATACTGCGGGTGAGGTTCCGTCTGTTAGCATAGGCAGACCCTTCCATGTAAAGTTACATTTTGACAACGCTTGCACCGTCAAGCAAGTGGAAAGACATCTCTAGAGTCCTGAGATCACCTCTGTGTAAGGCCGGATGAAGAAAGTGTGATTGGGCACGTTTGGGTAATATTGTTATTAAATAAGGACCTGCCAGAGACATAGCCTGTAGTTTCCCTGTTCTGCTCTACAGATGACAATGTCCTCCTTGAAGAATAAAACACGCTCTGGTGACCTTCCTCAACAGAAACAGAAAATTATATGTCCCAATTTCCTTGATAGAAATCCTGTTTTTCTTGACTGGGTCTGCTCAGGTGTGACCTTCCTTCTGTCACCTTCCAGCCACTGAGCCAGCTAATTGAGGTCAGCCTTTCCCCAGGCCCCATGGTTAGCCTCCTGTCTGTTGTCTGAGTGGCAGTTCACCTCCAGGCATGCATCATGGTTATCCTAAGGGTCTTATGATGTAATCATATTTCCCATCACTCTGAAAAACACGCTCCAGAGATGGGCCTCTCCTCTCACTCCAAAACCAGTGCCGCTTGTGGACTTTTATTTTGCCCAAACTACCATGTGCCTTAAGTTTTAATCCCCAAACAAGTTTAAAATTCTTACCTCCTGAGAAAAGCATAGCTCGCAATATCTCCTCAGTGGCCACAAATCTCCCTTTCTTCTTCCCAGCTAAATGCATAAAACTGCAAAGTGATCCAGTACTGTAGCTTGGATTTACATTCAGCATACTGCTGTTTCATCTTTTCTGCTGTACTCCAGAAAATGCTCTCCCTGACCCACTGTTGAAATGGGAAAGTTTATGTAAACGCGTCTTGTTCACATAGCAATAACGTGGAGTTCAGAACACGAGGTCACCATGTAGAGTGACCTGCTTTATAAATGGAAAACGGGATATAGGAGCTGAGGTATGCAGTGTCATGGTCATCCCTTCCAACATTCCAGCCTCACTTCCATGCACATCTGTGCACACACACATACACACATCTGTGAATGTATATACTTTGGAAATGTATATGTATATATATATGAAGGTATATAAGAAAGACACAAATGCCTTGAAAGTATCTAAATAGTGTGTCCCTGTACATCATGTTTACCTCTTCCTTAGCTCTTATATTTCTCATTGGGTTTTCATGGCTCCGATATTCACTCCAAGATGTCCTGGTAGAGTCCAGGAGCCACATCTGCTGGAAAGAAGCATTTTTGAATTTGTGATTTAAAAACACACCACTAGCCTAAGTATTAAGGATGGACGGTGGCTTCAACACCAGCAGTGCAGACTTGCTCTCCTCCAGCAAGACAGACTGAACAGAGTGTTTCCCTCCTGTGTGAACCCCCATCGCATCCATTAGGTTCAAAACTGTGTCTGTGTCAAGACAGAATGTTAGAGAGGAGCTGTCAGAGCTGCGTGGATGGGAAACAAGCCTGTGTACAATATTGAGGGGGATAGTTTAGTTGTTTTTTAACCAAACAGAGAAGAAAGCTTTCCAAGCTCATCCTCACTAGTGGGTTAGGTCCCGCCGCTGATGAGATTCCTCTGTAAAGAAACCTTATTACTAAACATAAAGTCATCACTAAAAATCAATCGATAATTCAGAATTTCCAATGCACCATGACCCAAGAGTTCCCAGTTCTGAGATGTAAGACTGGGTCAGAAGCAGCAGTTCCCTGCACTTCACAGAAAGAGAGGACATGCTCCAGGTGGTGGTGTCGCACGCCTTTAATCCCAGCACTCGGGAGGCAGAGGCTGGCAGATGTCTGTGAGTTTGAGGCCAGCCTGGTCTATAGCACTAGTTCCAGGACAGGCTCCAAAGCTACAGAGAAACCCTGTCTTGAAAAACAAAAAACAAAACAAAAAATGAATGAGAGAAGAGATATGCCAGCAATGCAACATGAACCATAAAAAACACTTAAATTGACTCTGAGATCTCCAGTGAGACCAAGAGCACACGTCCCCCTAGTGTGTCCTGTGACACCGATGATATGTCCTGTGTTGTGTACCCTGTGACAGACACTGGCAACAGGCTCCTGTGTAGTGTACCCGGTGACAGACACTGGCAACAGGCTCCTGTGTAGTGTACCCGGTGACAGACACTGGCAACAGGCTCCTGTGTAGTGTACCCGGTGACAGACACTGGCAACAGGCTCCTGTGTAGTGTACCAGGTGACAGACACTGGCAACAGGCTCCTGTGTAGTGTACCCCGTGACAGACACTGGCAACAGGCTCCTGTGTAGTGTACCCGGTGACAGACACTGGCAACAGGCTCCTGTGTAGTGTACCCTGTGACACCCATGACATGTCTTCTGTAGTGTACCCGGTGACAGACACTGGCAACAGGCTCCTGTGTAGTGTACCCGGTGACAGACACTGGCAACAGGCTCCTGTGTAGTGTAGCGACATTTGGAGCGCACCCTCTGACTCTGCTCATTGCAATTCTGTGCTCTACTTTGCTCCTCATAGCTGTTTTTAAATATGGCCAAGGAGTTTCCTTGTAAATTTTACATAGCTAAATGTTTTCTATAGGACTTACTCATTTGAAAAACAATGGCATAATTTCAGTAGCACATGCAATAAAAGAAAAATAGTATATGGAGTAAATGTTGAGTAACTGACAGGAAATATTTCGGATATCTTCATATTATACTTATGCTAACATAATCTTATATATCATATTTTAATTTCTTTATTAAAACTAGGAAAAATGTTATTAGTTTTTATAAGAGTGTGTGTGTTCTTTTGGGGGGTATGGATGTGTGTATGTGTGTGTTTAAGTGTGTGTGTATGTATGTATGTGTTTGAGTGTGTATGTGAGTGTGTGTGTTTGAGTGTGTGTGTATGTGTGTGTTTGAGTGTGTGTATATATGTGTGTGTTTGAGTGTGTATGTGTGTGTGAGTGTGTGTGTATGTGTGTGTTTGAGTATGTGTATATGTGTGTGTTTGAGTATGTGTATATGTGTGTGTTTGAGTGTGTATATATGTGTGTGTTTGAGTGTGTGTGTGTATATATGTGTGTGTGTGTTTGCGTGTGTGTGTATATGTGTGTGTTTGAGTGTGTGTATATGTATGTGTTTGAGTGTGTATATATGTGTGTGTTTGAGTATGTGCATCTACACTGGGCTTTTTCACATGCACGTGTCTGGAGACCCAGATCCAGACTCAGGTCTTTATATTTGTACAGCAAGCCCTTTGTCTGCTGAGCTGTCTCCTCGGCCCAAAGGTTATTGCTTTTAACAAACACATCAACTAATCAAGGATGAGGTATTTTCCTGAAGTCGAGACTGTGTGGGTCTCCAGTATTCAAGGACGCATGTTAAATCTTTAATTGTCTCTAATTAAAGATGGTTGGAAATTTAACTTTCACAATTATCCCAATGTTTTTAAAATCCTATTGATCATTCTCATGAGGATTAGTCTACATTATAAATTTTTACTTCTAGAAATATTTCAAAGAATATTTTCGACTTGGGAGAGCTCATTATCAGAAACCTGGACACCAAGTCTCATGTAGTGAGCACCCCTCTGTCGGTGGATGTTTGCAAAAGGGGAAATTCTTGTTTCACGGGGCAGAATAATGCTACTTTACAGGAGACTGGAGAATATTTAAGTTTGCAGTTACCAAACATTTTCAAGACACAATTCTTTTTACTTTGTCCTCTTAGGTTTACTTTTTTTTTCATTCTTCTACACATTTTTATTACTTAAAAAAAATACCAATCCAGATTCCCATTCCCTCCCCTCCTCCCAGTCCCTTCCCTCTCCCTCCACAGTCCCTCCCCCTACCCCTCCAACCCTAAGGGAGTGCCATGCACCTTGCCCTGTGAAAAGTCCAAGGCCCTCCCTACTACGTCTAGGTTGAGCAAGGTTTACATCCAAAGAGAATAGGATCCCATGAAGCTGGTATATGCAGTAGAGACAGATCCCAGTGTCACTATCAGTGGCCCCTCAGTCTGACCCAGCTGTCAGCCCCCTTCAGAGGGACTTGGTTGTTCCCATGCTCATTCACTTCCAGTCCAGTTGGAGTTGGTGAGCTACCATTAGCTCAAGCAAACTGTCTCAGTGGATGACCCTCTCATGGTCTTGAATTCCTTGCTCATACTCTCCCTCCTTCCATTCTTCAACTGGATCTTGGGAGCTCAGTCCAGTGCTCCAATGTGGGTCATTGCCTCTGTTCCCATCTGTTGTTGGATGAAGGTTCTATGATGATATTTAAGATAATCATCCATCTTGACTATTCCATTCCCTCAAGTTCTCCTCAATTCCTGCCCCCCTGCTCCCAAATTTTTGTCTGATTCCAATTTCCAGGTGGGTCTATATATGTTTTTCTTTGGATTCACCTTATTACTTAGTTTCTCCAGGATCCTGAACTATAGGCTCGTTACCCTTTGTTTATGACTAGTATCCACTTATAAGTGAGTACATACCATATTCATTTTTTTTGGGGGGGGGGTCTGGGTTACCTCACTCAGGATAATGTTTTCTAATTCTGCCCATTTGCATGCAAAATTCAAGATGTCTTTATTTTTTACTGCTGAGTAGTACTCTAATGTGTAGATGTGCCACACTTTCTTTATCCATTCTTCAGTTGAGGGGCATCTAGGTTGTTTCCATGTTCTGGCTATTACAAATAGTGCTGCTGTGAACATAGTTGAACAAATGCTCTTATAGTATAATTGAGCATCTCTTGGGTATATTCCCAAGAGTGGAATTGCTGGATCCTGAGGTAGGTTGATTCCCAGTTTTCTGAGAAACCTCCACACTGATTTCCAAAGTGGTTGCACAAGTTTGCATTCCCACCAGCAATGGATGAGTGTTCCCCTTACACCACAACCTCTCCAGCATAAGCTATCATTGGTGTTTATGATCTTAGCCATTCTGACAGGTGTAAGATGGTATCTCAGAGTTGTTTTGATTTGCATTTCCCTGATAGCTAAGGAAGAAGAACATGTCCTTAAGTATCTTTTGGCCATTTGAAATTCTTCTTCATCAGCTGGATGACTGCAGTCAGCCACCACTACTGCTGCCTTGACTTCCATCCCTTTGACAAAGTTTATGGTCACATGATATGCATGCAGACACATTTGACTGCTGGAGGAAGACGACTTGTGAAAGGTTTCTCTCAAGAGTGGATGGTCCAGTGTTCTCATTGGTGTGGGTGAAGCTTCATGCCTGTCTTGGTGATGGAATCAGGAAGTTCGTGGACTATTGTCTACATGTTTCAGAAACCTGTGAATGGGCATGCGCTGTTATAAACCATATTTTGAGCATTCTGAAGAGAGTCTCTGGGTGTGTCTGTCATATCAATGGCAACTGCTCTTTATTTGAAAGTGGAAAGTAATCATAGTTATTCGAGCAGTTTTCTCTAACCCCTTTTTCATGATGACGGCCATGATGGGACTCAATGATATTTTTATTTCAGTCACTCCTGATAAAAATATCAAAGAAATTAAAATTTCTTTAAATAAAAAAAGAAAAAGGGAAAAAGAGAGCCATCCAGTTTTGGAATTCTCAATAAGCAATGAGACTCAGTTGTACTTCAATGTAATACGTAATGATGACTGTATTCAACCCCACCACTTTCAGAGCATCTACAAAAGGAAATAAACCTCAATGGCATGGCTCTGTGGGCTAAGGGAAAGTACCTCGAGGGAAAAAATGAGGTGAAAGTTAATAATGTATGAGCACTTGACAAAGAGGTGTTCTAGGTTATATAGAAACGTAGGTCCAGGGGCGTGGAAGTGTGCTGAATCTGGAATGCTAAGTTCCATATGCCTGGAAGGGGTGAGCGTGCATGTATTAAGGAAGAAAATAAAATTTAAGGCCAGTGAAGCAGTACACACTGGATTATAAGATGTTAAGTTTATTGACTTTAGTGTGCTTCTGTGGATAAAAATGCTCTAAAGTCACAGTTGAACACAGAGGGGAGAGGAGAAGGTGTGGGGAGGGATATGGCTCATTTCCTTATGAAACGTGTTTGCTCTATGGCCTCCTCCTCCTCCTCCTCCTCCTCCTCCTCCTCCTCCCCTTTTTACCAAAAAGTAGAGATCTTAGGTTTTAAATTATTCTCATACAATATATTTTGATCATATTCTATCAATTCCCCCAACTCTTTTCAGATCCTCCCCTCCTTACCCACCCAATGCCACGTTCTTTCTCTCTCTTAAAAAACAAAACAAAACCACATTAAAGAACCGGGCATCTGTTTTGTGTTAGCCAATTACTCCAGAGCATGGCGCCTGCCTTGGAGTGAGGCAGACAAAAAATGGATTTCCCCTCTCCCAGCAGTTGCCAATTGCCAACAGCTTCCTGGTTAGAGATGAGACTGTGCCCACTTAGTCTGTGGTTTGCTCCTGGGTCAGTGCTATATTTCCGGCTATTGGTAGTCAGCTCTTTGGCAGACTACATGGAAGCTGTCAATACAGAATTCCACAGGTGGCAACAGGGCCTTCAACAACAAAATAGCTGCATTTTTCTTATGATTCCAAAGTCTGGAATTGGAAGACAAAGGTTCCAGAGAAGAGAGCTTCTCCTGAGGCCTCTTTCCTAGTCTTACAGACATCAGCATTCTCCCTGGGTCTTCATGTGGCCATTCTTCCACGTGCAAGCATCTCTGGCTCTCTTTACCTCTTTACAAGAATGATAACCTTGTGACATCAGGGCTCATCTCTATGGCCTTGTTTAAGCATTTTTAAGGCCCGTCTCCAAACATGGTCACATTTGGGGTTTAAGGTATGAACATGTGAATTTGGGATGTAGGTGTCATAGTCTGAAATGAGAAATGTCCGCCACAGCCTAGAGATTTGAACACTTGGTTCCCAGTTGGTGGCAATGTTTGGGGAGGGTTTGGTGGTGTAGCCTTGCTCGAGCAAGGCTAGCAGTACATCAGTGGGAGTGAGGTCCCTCCCGTTCCTGCTTGCCCTGGGAGGTAGGTGCTCTAAACTTCCTGCCCATATTCCCGTGCCACCCACTGCCACGCCTCCCCACCGTGAGGGACTTTTCTTCCTCAGGAACCGTGAGCCAAATAGACAGCTCTTTCGACACGTTGGCTTGGTCATGGTGTTTCTGCGTGGGAACAGAGAAGTACTTGGGTACCACATGTAAGAGCACCTGCCCTGGAGGAGAGCTGGCCAGAGTCTGAGTCACAGAATAAGCGAGGCTGGCCCAGCGCATCCCTGCTCCTCACCTCCGCTCACCCGCAGCCCGCTGGATTGGCCTTCTGACGCAGCAGCTCCCAGACTCAGCCTCCTGTTGCAGTCCAACATCATCTTTTGGCCGTGAATGCTGACGCAAAGACATAGACATCGGAAAGCCGACACAGGCAATTAGCAGGGAGATACTTCCAACACAGAGACGTAAAATTTCTGCCTCAAGCTGAAATCAAATGACCAACACTTATCTCTAACCTTCTTATTCAAAGCATTCATGTCCCACATTATGGTATCTACGATGGATTTCCTGTATGTCGTAAACACACGTACTGTGTAATTTCCACGGTTTATAGGCGTCATCAGAGTAATCCACGGACAGCTGCCGAACATCGTCTGATTCAGAACCCCTCACTTGTTAGTGTTCAGAACGAATCCTTCCACAATAATTAACACGGTATGCCTGTGCATATTCACACGTACAGATTAGGTTTTTAACACTCGGCCACACCTCATGCCGATGCCTGATGGGCTAGCTCCGTGCTGACCCATGGCGTTTTCCTCGTTATTACCCAATTAAACTCCTAATGGCCACATCAAATGAGTCTGTGTTCATAATTATTTTAAATGTAAGTTGGAAAAGCTATTAAAAAGTAGGTGATCATATTGATCTTTGAGATTGATTTGGGAGCCCAGCCTCTTAAAGTTTATATAGAGGACATTTCTGCCACTTAGCTGTGAACGGCAGCATTTTACCAAGGCTGTAGAATTTCGGCACGCGTCTGCCTCTTCAGAGTGGAAGTGCATACCCGCGGATAATTGGGGGCAAAGTTTAAATAACTGGTAATTGTTTTATAAAGTGCACTTATCAACGTATACTAATAATCCTGCCCAGGTAGGAATAGAAAGTTTTGCAAACAGAACTCATTTTTAAATGAGAAGGATTGTTAAAAGAGAAAGACTTGTGAACCTTTAAGGTGTCCAGGGAAGAGCAGCCATCTCTGATGGACCCAGCGTGGCTGGAACTCGACCCTTGTTGAGTCTGTGATGACATCTAGTGTATGATGACATTTCTTTTGAAATCTTTCTGTTTAGGTTATAGCCACCTTCTGAGTGCTTCCAGCCAGATATCAGCTTATGCATGTTTTTCACAAAACATTTTGCAGTTGGAACAGATGGTCAGTTTTCTGTTTTCCCAGCATGCAACTTTTTAAAAACTTGGCATTAACAGAACAGTGCTGGAAGGGCTGACGAGAGCCCTGGCTGCTGCTAGGGCTCCGCTTACCACTAGATGTCCCATAGACTAAGCAAGAGGAAATCTGGGGCACACATTTGCATTCTTCCCTGGCAATGGTTCTGATTTTAGGCTCTAGGCTTCCAAAATATCTGCTCAACCATTTTCTGCCGAGTTTCTTTCTGACACAAGCCGTTTGCAGGGGTGTGGGGTGTGCAAGGAAGCCCAGCGTGCTTGTTGCAAGGCTTGTAAATCATTACAAAAGTATGCTTGGAACGGACTCACACATAAACATAGCTATACATGTGCACATCTGTACACACACATTTACATACACACAACTTCCTTCTTGCAGAGATGAATCTTTTAATGAAGCCCTTTTTGCTCATTGAGCAGGCTCAACAGGCTGTCTTGTTGTAGATTACTTTCTTAGCAAGAAGGGCAATGTGTGGCTATAACAAAACAATTACGGCTTTATTCAGAGGAGTCGTTCACACCGTGTTATCTTTCCTGACTGCTAACCAAATTGAAGTTGAAACTTGACTGTCTTGTCAGTTTGGGTGATTATTATGATGACTTAGAGCAGTCTGGTGCCCTTCTGAAATCCCATCTCCTAACAAGGCGTAAAAGTCCCCGCAGATACCAACAATACGTGCCAAGGGGTGATGTGGGGGGTTGTCTTTGGGGGGAGGCTTCTTTGGGAGCATCTTTGGCTCCCATCATTCCAGAATGACCCTCAGACTGGGGAAATCTGACACAGCATCCACCACAATCCCCAGAGCAGTCAGTGAAGGGAACGTGGGAAGGAGCGAACCCTACTGGTGCACAGTAAGGATCCCTCAGGCAGGAGGGCAAACACAGTGCTTTTGCTGGCACATTGCTGGCCTGGAGTAGTATGTTGGCAGGATGGGGACGGCTGTGTGTCAGGTCTCGGGACAGCTCTCACCAAGGTTTACGTTCTCCGGGTTCATTCTGCTTAGGGTCTGATTGAATATGGTTGAAAAAATAATAAAAATAAAGATAAACTAAAAAACATTGTAGTGGAGAATATAAACAAATAGAAAAAAATTAAATATAAAAAACTATTAACTCCACTATCTTACAAAGCAGTATCTTTTAAAAGCCTCTGGGCTCTGCGTCAGTCTGCTTTCTGTTGCTGTGATAAACACTATGGCAAAGGTAGCCTGGGGAGGAAGAGGTTTCTTTGGCTTATGCTTCTATGTCACAGTCCATCACTGAGGGAAGCCAGGGAGGAGGACCCCAAGGCAGGAACCTGGAGGCAGGAACCTAGAGGCAGGAACGGATACAGACCGTGGAGGAATGACGCTTTTTAGCTTGCTCTCCATGTTTGGCTCAACTTTCTTTCCTGTCTACAGACCATGTGCACAGGAGTACAGCCCACGACCATGTGCACAGGAGTTACACTGCCCTGGGACCTGGGTCCTGCCCCATCGATCATCAATCAAGAAGACACACAGACACACGCATAGGCCAGCCTGACAGGGGCAATTCCTCAGCTGAGGCTCCCTCTTCCCAGAAGACTGCAACCCATGTCAAGTTCACACACACGCACACACATACACACATGCATGCTCACAAACACACACATACACATACATACACATGCATGCATGCTCACACATACACATACACACGCATGCATGCTCACACACACATACACACATGCATGCATGCTCAGACACACAGACACACACATAACATACACACATGTACACACACATGCATGCATGCATGCATGCTCTCTCTCTCACACACACATGCATGCATGCTCAGACACACAGACACACACACATACACACATGCACACACACATACACACATGCATGCGCTCTCTTTCTCCTTCTCTCTCTCTCTCTCTCTCTCTCTCTCTCTCTAACACACACACACACACACACACAACACACACACAAATCCAAATAGGCTCTCTGTCTGGCACATGTGATGCTGTAGGTTTATTTATTTTGTCAAACACGTGGAGGACATAATTCCAAGCTGAATGAATGACCTTCCAGGTGAGAAAACTACAGCCCCGCCCCCAGCAAGAAGTCTGCTTTGTATCAACTGAGGGAGTAGAACCCTCCTACAACCACGGCTCTGTCTTCCCTTTGACTCGCTCCAGCTGTTGCACCCTTAATTTCTAGCCACAGTCAGTGATAAGTAAAGGAAGTGTGATGGACCCCCAACTTTCTCAGCTTCACAGAATGGTACCTCGGGAACTTGAAGGTTACCCTCTTACCATAACCCAAAAGGGACAAATTAGTCTCTCTTCTGGGGTCCAAGAGCTGAGGTCATGCTTTTAACTGACTTCTGAATCACTCTAGATTCTTATCCCCGAGCTTCTGTCTTCTCATAGCAGAAGAAAGAGGTTGGAAGGGAAAGGAGGTTGGACACAAATTCAATCATTTACTCACTAGTGGAACAAAATTTGAGGGTCTCTGTGTTGGGCTTTATATGAGACTGTTTCTGTCCTTTCTCCCACTGCTGCAGGAAACTACACTCAGAGAAGAAATCAAAGGGCAGCTTCTAATGTGACGGCGTGAGGAAGAAGACGGGGTGTTGACCATGGGAGAAGAAAGGTAAGAAAAAAATCCTCCTTTCTGCTTGCTTTTCTTTAATTATCAGTTACATGTGTATGTAAACATATATACCCGTGTACATATAAACATATAATAAACATATATAAACATATACACATGTACATATAAACATATATAATGTGAGCTGCTGAGCTGATTTAGTGTTGCTCATCTGTACATGTTTGTTGCAAGGGAGAGGGCCGCTTGATCGTCCAGCCGCCCAACTAGCTTAGCCCCAAAATAACCACACAGAAACTGTATTAATTAAATCACTGCTTGGCCCATTATCTCTAGCCTTTTATTGGCTAACTCTCACATCTTGATTTAACCTGTTTCTATTATTCTGTATATTGCCACATGGCAGTGGCTTACTGGGAAAAATTCTACCCAGCGTCTGTCTCAGGCGGAGGATCCATGGCATCTCTCTGACTCTGCTTTCTTTTTCCCAGCATTCTGTCTTCTCCGCCTACCTAAGTTCTGCCCTATCAGGGGCCCAAAGCAGTTTCTTTTTTAACCAATGAAAGCAACACAAAGACAGAAGGACCTCCTACACCACGTTTTCAGGGCTGACAAGTTGGAAAGCCATTAGGTGCTCATCCCTAGGGAAGACTGACTCTCATCTCAGCAGTCATGAACTTCCTCTAGGGATGGGTCTGTGGGATGTCCCCTGTTTGGTGGCATGTCAGCTGTAGTCATTGCTCAGGTCTTGCAGAGCAGCTGGTCAGACATGTCTGTTCTGTTGTCTGTCTGTCACCCACAGAGAACTTGTCCACTGGAACCAGGCATCCATCTGTATATTGAAGTCTACTGACTCTCTAAGATGATTTTTGCTCACTACCTCTCACACAGAACTCCTTTAGACTGATTTGGTTTTATGCTTTCTGGTTTATTTTCTGTATGCTCACTTACTCATTTTAAAGATTTTGCTTTGCTCGTGTGTGTGTGTGTGTGTGTGTGTGTGTGTGTGTGTGTGACTATATGCACACACCAGTGCAGATACCTCAGAGGTCATAAGAGAACATCAGATCCCATCGAGCTGGAGCAGGCAGAAATAAGCCACCTGATGTGGACGTAAAGATTAAATGTTGGTTCTCCTGACCAAGCAACAAGGACCTTACTTGCTGAGCTGTCTCTCCAGCCCCAATCTTTATTTTTTTTAAATATGTTATTTGAGCAATGACAGTTCTTAGTTGTTTCCTCAAAACTAGTTCTATCCTATTACATAGTACTAATGGAGTTGCTTTTCCTCATGAATATAAGACAGTGGTGCCCTTTAGGGCAGGGCCCTTTCCATAAAGATCCAAAATGTTTCTACTAAGAAAAGTTCAGTTTAGGCTATTTGTCAAATTGAATGACTTAACTATTTTTAATGATTTCACAAGGTTGTAGCAAGGCCAATGTGACTCCCTGTCATGCCTTGGGTCCACTCTGGTGCTCCATCTCTTTGGTGGTATCATGACTGACACCCTTGGTTTAAACAATCTTTAAAGGCACCAGATTAAGTCTGAACAACCTGTGTTGTAGTTGTTTGTTGCAAGGAACCACTTGTTTGTCACGGCTGCCCAGAACCGAAATAATCACACAGAAACTATATTAATTAAATCTCTGCTTGGCTCATTAGCTCTAGCTTCTTATTAGATAACTCTTACATCTTAATTTATCCCATTTCTAGTAATCTGTGTATTGCCATGTGGCAGTGGCTTACAGGCAAAGTTGTGGCATGTCTGACTCTGGCAGCTCCATGGTATCTCTCTGACTCTGCTTTCTTCCTCCCAGAGTCTAGTTCCATCTTCCCCTCCTACCTAAGTTCTGCCCTATCAACAGGCCAAGGCAGTTTCTTTATTCATTAATGGTAATCAGTTGTTAGCAGTTCTATCTGGGGAACAGCATCGACAGATTGTTTCTACAGTTCAGATGCAGTGCCCCCAAAATGTTTGTGTGTTGGGAGTGACGGAAAGTGTGTGCTTCACTAGAAGTGCACCATTGGGTCGAGTTAGCTCTCCTGAGGTTGTGACAGGAGCTTGAGTCTGATGTCTTTCTGTGTGGTCTCTGTCCCTTCTACCACTGCTGTGCTGCCATTGGCCATGAAGCTGCCAGAGCCAGCCTGATGTCGGACTGAGCCTCAGGACTGTGACGAATTAAACTTCTTTTATTCAATCAGTGCTCAGCCTTAGGTGTTGGGCTATAGTAGCAGAAGATGAACAAATACAAGTGCAGTCATCCGTTATTACACTAATTTTAAGATTCATTGTCAAATCACAAGTAGCCCAAGTTCTAAAGTCTAAGGAAAAATAATTTTATTCAAAATGAAATTGTTCCAGATGCTGAAGTAAAAAATGCATCAAGAAATATTGCTTCAGGCAAAAACAGTCACAAAACTTGATTTAAATTTTTTAGCAGACTGTTAATTCTTACATCAGAAACTGATGATTGAGTGGCATTGCTTTTTGGTTAATTTTATGTAATAGGCTAATATGATAGGAATAATTACACTTATAATTGAGTTATTTGGTCAAACAAAACGATGACAGTACAAATTTCTACAGCCCTTGTATGTAGGGGAGCCCTGTCCTGACTGATCTGGAATGATTCCACTCTGTTACAATAGCACTTCTCCTTCCATAGGGCTTTTCACGTTGAATAGACTTTTTATCTTTGGTTATCTCCGGACTTAGTCTATCTATAAAACTCTATAAGGAAGAGACCTTACTGTGTCCTCATAGCTACTCCTAAGCCATTCCAAAGGACATGCCCAGTTAGTATCCAATAAGTATCCTATGGAGAAATAACAAATGAATGAAAGAATGTGTGAATTAATGAACCAAAATTTCAGAAGCCAAAGGTTCCACTCTATTCCTTGTGAGGTCTGTTGACTAAATGTGAAAGACAGAAGTCAAAGAGTGAAAACTGAGCCCGTCGATAGATCAGTGTGTCATCCCCCTCCAGATAAATCACTCATATTGCTGAGTGTATGTCTATCAGATCCATAGAGAAAGTTACTTGTCTGATTATACAATGACTGTGCAGTTATTTCTGTGAACATAACTGTAAATTTTAGAATTTTAATGCAAGCCAGATAGTCACATAGTCATATGTAAATGGAGATTGCTTATTCCTTTCCCGACTGCTCAGATCCTAATACTCACACAGAAACTAAGTTAATTACAACACTGTTGGGCCAATGATTCAGGCATATTCCTAGATAACTCTTGCATCTTAAATTAACCCATTTATATTAATCTGTGTATTGCCAC
Organism: Microtus oregoni; assembly: GCF_018167655.1. Classification (NCBI taxonomy): domain Eukaryota; kingdom Metazoa; phylum Chordata; class Mammalia; order Rodentia; family Cricetidae; genus Microtus; species Microtus oregoni. The sequence goes on from NW_024543979.1 coordinate 6,987,192, forward strand.
AAGGTTTGGCTTACTGGTAAAAGTTCCAGTGGTGTCTGTCTCCTTCAGCAGCTACATGATATCTCCTTGAACCCGCCTCCTCTCTCTCTCTCTCTCTCTCTCTCTCTCTCTCTCTCCCTCCCTATCTATCTATCTCTGTCTCTGTCTCTATCTCTATCTCTATCTCTATCTCTATCTCTATCTCTATCTCTATCTCTGTTTGGATTTGCCTCCTGGCTTTACTCTGCTAAACCATTGGCCAAAACAGATTTATTCATTAGCCAATAAAAGCAACGCATATACAGAAGGACATCCCATATTATCTCTCCTTTTTTGTCTAAATAAAAAGAAAAGTTTTAACTTTAACAAAGTAAAATTACATAAAACAAAACAGGTATCAAGCAAGAACTACAGTTACAATATTTCTTTATGAGTCTAAAGTTTCATATCTAATTTATCTGTTATCATAACTAAGGAAAATTATAATTCTAACTATCTATTCTTAACTCCATCAAAGATGCCAGAAGGATATAATATTACCTAAGTAAACAGGAAGTGCATTGTAAGCAACTTCCAAAACTCTAGAATTGACAGAAACATCTCACTGCCTGGATAGTCACCCAAAGTTCTTCTGTAACATTGGGGCATCCATCTTCAGCCTACAGACCCATAGTATCTGGCAGACTTTTCTATGAAGCAGGAAATTTGAAAGACTGTTTCACCTATATTGGTAGTTTGTCAATCACTTTCTTCTGTGTCCTGCAGAATGTCTGACAGACTCTTTCATGAAGCAGTAACCCTGAAGGACCATCTCACCTTCTTTAGACAAGTTCAGCAGTCACTTTTCTGTGGGTCCTGCATGTCCAGTTCATATAGCATACCATTAAGCAGTCCAGGCAAGAGCAGTTTCTTGCCTAACTGGCTAGCCTTGTCACCTTGAAGGCAAATTCCATAACGAGTTTCTTCAGTGCCCATCAACCTCTTTGAAGTAATTGGTGCTGCCAGAAGCAGAAATGTCTCACTGTATAGAAAAGTCTAAGTTCTTAAAACATTTTAAATACCATTTTCTGTAGGTCTTTGAAAGGTTTGAAGAATACTTATCCATCTGAAATATTTCTCTGTACATCAAGAAAAATCATTTACTTCTTTTAATAACTGTCTATATTCTTTTCCTCTCTCTCCCAAGCCTACATACATTTTAAAACACACTGTGTCTCATTTAGAGGTCTTTTATATCTGAATCTGTTCTACTGTGTATCTGAAATCCTTTTCTGACAAGGAGCATTTAAAGTGGTAAGCAGAGTGGTTGTGGTGGCCTTGGATACTGACTACATCTCTCTTGGCTTTTTAACATGGCGGAGGTACATTCACTGCTAGCCCTGGGACCACTGGGTGGAAGCCGTGTTTACCACCTCAACTCTGGGAAGCAGTTGGCCCATGCTGCCACCAAGTAACTTGTAGCATGCTGCCCACAAACCCCATTCAAGTGCTCAGCCTCCTAAAAGACCCAGAGTTGTTCATGCTGCCAAGATGAACCAGGAAGCCATCTCTCAAGGAAGCCATGCAGTTTTTACTGATAATTCTGAGTCAGGAAGTCTTCTCTTAAAAGAGCCACACCTCTGCTTGTTCAGCAAGCAGAGCCTATGTGGCTGTTTGTTATCTTCCTGTTTTATGTTTATGGGTGGAGGAAAGGGCATCAGAACATTGTTTAAACAGAATAGCACACAGTAGGTACATAACTTCAAACTGTCATCCACCTGTGCGTGGGTGGTGGGGGCTGTGGGCAACTAACAGACAGACAGCTGCATAGGCTGCTCATAAGCAAGCCTTGCTTATTGCCTGTTTTTCCAGGACAGAGATTTATTTTTCCCCTTTGGTAAAAGGAGCCAAGCATGAAGGGAAGCGGAGCCTTTGTTGAGACAAGTCCTCCGTGTTCCTCTTATATTGTCTGAGTTTCCAGTGTGCCCTCATCATTTTCAGAAAAGAAAAACTGGGAAGAAAAATAGAAATGTAATCTGTGTTATTATATTTTAATGCGATGGTCTACTTTTCTGTTTGTAGTTATTGAAGTTTTTGTCTTCCTTCATTAATCATTTAATAAATCACCACCAGTGTATGACAGATTTTACCCATAACACAAACAGCAGGCAGCGAGCAGCTCAGTTCACATAGGCCTACGCTACCCCAGTCTACAGCGCCCTGCCCTGCAGGCGTCAGCAGAGCGACCAATGGAAGGGAAGCTGCGTCTCCCACAAAGCCTCGAAAATAAGTTTCCTTCTTTTATCTTCCTACAAATCAATTGGAGCCCTTACAGCAAAATCCCATAAAATAACATCAAACACCACTTCTTAGTCTGAAAATTTGTATTATGGCTATAACTCTCTGAAGTTTTATGACTGAAGTTTGGAGAAAAATGATTTAAGCGATATCTGCTAGACATCAGAGCTTCAAAAATTCTCTCAGTTTTTCTTGACACATAAGCTGCTCTCCACTGTATGTTTTTGGAACTTTTTTCTTGCTTTCAATCCCCTAACCCAGTCTGCTTGATAAAGGTTATTTAACTACAGTTTATACAGTTGAATTAATAATCTATAGAGGGTTGCTAACTTGCAATTGATAATTCTACTTTCTCTGTCCTTTTCTCTTTTTTAGTCTACTGAGAGGTATGCTTTTAACAGAACTTTTAGAATCTCAAGCATGTTGACTTTATTTTAAAAATCACTATGCTACACGTAACACACAAGGCAAAGAGAACCCGCGATTCCTGCTGAAGGCTGAATGTTAGGAAGAGAAAACAGGAAAGCTTCATGGTAGAAAAGTCCTCTGTGCACAGAGAGGACCCAGGATGCCTCCCTTGATGGGCGCAAGGCCCCTGAGGAGGCCTCCCCATCACTGGGTGTAAAGGTACACACAGGGATTCTGGTCTTTACACGCCCATTGGCATTCTTGGGGCAAAAACTATAATCATTTACATTTCTTTTAAAAAAACACATAAATTTTTAGTTTAAAAAGCAGCAGGTTCCATTTTACTCTCTCGTGGTGAGGATCTACTTCATGATAGCCATGTTGTGTAAGGTCTATGAAAAAGGAACTGCTCATTTTAATTAATATGTAATCCCTAGCTTCATCAAGTGATCCTGAACTCAACATACAGAGATCCCTCTCGCTTTTTGAAAAGATATTTTTCATGTGTGATTATTTTGCCCTTAAAGGCTAGAAGAAGACATTTCCTCTGAAACTGGAGTTAGCAGCTGTTAGAGGATCTGTGGGTTCTGGGAACTGGGAACTGATCTCCAGTCCTCTACAAGAACAGCAAGTGTTTTAACTGCTGAGCCATCTCTCTAGCCCCTCCTTCAGCTGTTTATCTCATTCTCTGTGAGGAATATTTTGGGTGAGTCTTTAAGACAACAAAAACAAATAAATGACAAAAAATAAACAACAAAACAAATAACAAAAAACAAAAATAAATAAAATAAAAAGACAATATGTTGTTGTTAGCCACACACCTTTAATTTCAGCACTCAGAAAGCAGAGACAGGTGGATTTCTGGGAGTTTGAGGTCAGCTTGAACTACATATCAAGTTTAAGGCCAGCCCTCACTATACAGCAAGCAAAGTTTTTTTAAAAAAAAATATTACATATGGTATTGTATAGAGTCCAAAGTAAATTAATATAGCTACTGTGGGTTCTTAAATGTCATTTCCTATCCATTGCTGTCTAAGTTTGATCAAAAATTCTAGATAACAACAGATTACCTCTCAGTGTTCCTTTAAATGCTTGTGAGAAGCTCCCAGACTCAGAGAGACAAGCCCTGGGGCTTCTCTAACACGACTGTCGGGGAGGGAGAGATGTGAAGCTAGGAGGAGTCTGGTTGGAAGAGAAAGGGGAGGGTGGTAAAGGGGGCGTGACCATGGCCGGAAGACATTCTATACATGTATGAAAATGCCACACGTGCCCATCCTTCTGTAGAAGTAGTACAGACCTGTGGCTTTCTAAAGCAATCGAGGAGCCTTCACCAAGTGCAACTCCATGGACTGGAGAGAGTTTCCCGTACATGCTGAGCAGTGCAGCATGCAGGTGGTGGCGTTGAGTTTGTCAGGGACCCAATTCTTCATCACACCTCAATCACAGCAGCAAACAGTTTTTAAAGAACTAGGGAACAAGCCTGGGAAGCATATTTCAAATAATTCTAGTCTTCACAGCCCAGCAAACGTGCATAAATTAGAGTGCTTGGGTGTGCACACACACGTGTGTGTGTGAGGGGGGATCAGGGAGTATGAACAAATATAAATATTTTGGAGGACTAGGTAGGAGGAAAGTTGTGAAATGCTGGCTATTGAGAACGAATGGAGGACTCGAGTTTACATGGTCCTCACATCCAGGGGGAAATACTTGCTATCAGCCTCAACAGGGGGCTGGTTAAGAAAGGCACCCTTTCAGTCTACTTAAATAGGTCAGAGCAAGACAAGCACAGAAGGCCACGCAGCTGCTGATCTGTGTGTGTGCACGTGCGCGCGTGCCTGCGTGTGTGCGCATGCGCACGAGTGCAGACCAAAGGTAACCTTATAAGTTATTTCTTAGGCACTGTCCACCCTTTCTGACTTGCTTACTCACTTTGTCTGAGACAAGGTCTCTCGCTGGCTGAGAGTCAACAAATAAGTTTGGCTGAGTGGCCATTGAGCTTCAAATCCGCCTCACCTCACGTGTGCGGATTCTAAGTGTCCACCACAGCCTCAGTTTTTATGTGATTTCTAGGTATCAAACTCATATCCTCAAACCAGCTACCCCACCCCCCAGCTCCCAATACTGGGTTCTTATGGGAGCCAACACTTACAGGTTTCTTACGGTCATACCAAGGGGTCAGCAACCACCGCAGCATTTAACAAGCACTGATGCCCACACCGTCCCATTATCTTGAAGACGGGAAGCTACAGTCTCATGGTTGAAAATGGCAAAGAAGACCTTAGTAACTGTTTCAAGACTGAAAACAAGAGCGTGAGGTATTGCTGGCATGCAATCAAATCATGTTCTTTTCCACATGGAAATTACACACGCACATACACAGAGAAAGAACAGCACAAGGAAACACAAAGCCACAGAGGTGTATTGGAAATATTGGCAGGCGGCAGTGTTGCCCATCCTGAACATCTCGTTCTGTTTTCTCTCCCACTGTCCAGCCTAGATGCAGGTCCCAGGCCTCCTCACTAACGCTCTGGACTCTGGGCTTTCTTCTGGGTGCTGCTGTTACAACCTCCACTCTTTCACATGCCCCCCTCTTTTCCAGTATGCACTTCCTCACCTAAGCATGTAGTGAGTTCCCCGGATGGTGTGGATTTTTATTCCTGAGTTATACCCTACATGATAGCATGGTGTTCCCAACTTCGTCTCTACAGCAATTCTGAGAATCCACCTAATGTTCACCGTGTTCAATCCTCTATCAGCAACCTGTAGTTCTCAGCATGTTCTGTGGCTCCTCCATGTGCTTGTCTGTGGTGGTGTTCAGACATCCTGGGTTTAAGCACCTAAGAGCAGAAGTCGCACTTGCCTGGTTTCTCTTATACAGTTAACATCATTTATGTATTTGACCTTTGAAAGATGATACAGCACACCAAATATTGGCTAGGACATATAATTAGGCTATTTAAATTAAAATTTTCCACCCTTCTCTTTGAATATATTTAAGGTTTATTGACTTTATTTTATGTGTATGGATGATTTGTCTACATGTGTATCTGTGCACCTCAGAAAGGCAGTGGCTATGGAGACCAGGAAGGTTATCAGGTCCCCCAGAACTGGAGTTATGGGTGCTTGTTGACCTCCACGCGGGTGTCAGGAATCAAGCCCCAGTCCTCTGGAAGAGTGCCCAGTGCTCCTAACTTCTAATCCACCTTGTCAGGCCCCTCACAACTCTCTTTTTTGATGGATTCTCTTGTTCTAGGGATGGGAAAGTTAAAGACAATTCTTGCCAGATTCCTTCGCAGCCACACCGCAGGTCAATAGAGTATATTTCAAAACTGCAGCACAACCACCATGCCTCAGAAAGTGGCAATACAACACGACCACCATGCCTCAGAAAGTGGCAATACAACACGACCACCATGCCTCAGAAAGTGTCAATACAACACGACCACCATGCCTCAGAAAGTGTCAATACAACATAACCACCATGCCTCAGAAAGTGTCAATACAACATAACCACCATGCCTCAGAAAGTGTCAATACAACACGACCACCATGCCTCAGAAAGTGGTCAATACAACACGACCACCATGCCTCAGAAAGTGTCAATACAACATAACCACCATGCTTCAGAAAGTGTCAATACAACATAACCACCATGCCTCAGAAAGCACCAGGAAAGAAAGCCGTGAATGGGAAGATGTGATCTCTGAAGTTCTGTGAGCGAAGGATGGGAAAGGACCTCTGCATCTGTCTCACAATGGTCCGTGCTCAAAGACTGGTGAAGAACAGCTGTAAGACAGCCTTTGATAGGTGGATACACCGCAGTTGGTCACTTGCCTGGGCTATATAGTTCTCAATCCATCCCAGAGGTTCTTGTGACCTATCTCATGTCCCAGATGACCAGGACAGCCACCTAACTCTCAGAGTGTATCCAGTGTGTATGCACCACATAAGATAGAGAGTTCAGAGCTTCGGGCAGGAATCGATGACATTAGCACACAGAGTGCTCACGAGGAAACATGGACAAACCCTTGATGGTCAGACCAGTTAGCGAGGACGGTTGGTGAGGATTTCCAGGTAAGCTGTTTCCTTAGGTTGAAAACCAAACTTAGGTTGGAAATGTCTAAAAGTGTTTTGAAAGTGATGAGTAATGAAGGATTCTCTCTCTCTCTCTCTCTCTCTCTCTCTCTCTCTCTCTGTCTTCTGTCTTTCTTTGTGTGTGTGTGTGTGTGCGCGCGCGCACACGCTCACACGGGCGTTATCTTGCACTATCACATTGTCAATGAACCCTTTATTCCCTTGAAGCAGGGCTGCTCACTGAACCTGTAGCTTCCTGTTTCCACTAGACTGCCTGGTCCTTGAGCTTCTGGGATCTGTCCCCACCCCCATACTCTGCAATGCCCAGTTTTTAAATGGCCGCCCCACCCAGGAATCAAACTCAGGTCCTAGGTTTTACAAAGCATGCATGCCTACTCTCTGAGTTTTCCCCTAGCTCCAAGAAAGCATTTTAAAACCAGCCTGGTGGTACCCTGAAAAAGAAGAGCTTATGAGAGTGCCCCAGAGGACTCCCGGATGGAGGAAAGATTTCCCTATCGTTTCTATTCTGCTTTTGTTTTATTGTGCTTTTCCCAACAGAGGGGCCTTCAGCACACTTTTAGGCAGAGGAAACATATCCAATGGAGAATTTGAAGATAAGAGAGGACGTAAATAACACAGCCACGCAGAATCAAAAAGGCTGGAGATGAAGGCAAATGCTAGATTTGGGTATTCATAAACGCTAAGTGTAAGGGAACGCTTTGTGAAGAAAGTCAGAGCTTGGCTCAGACCTCAGAATGGTTATCTGTACTTTCCCAGTGTGTTTTACTCAACAAAGATTCCCTTTTTAGCAATTTAAAGTATGCTGCATTTAAAAAAGAAAAATAGGCTATACAAATCAAGAGCCAGGCTGCAGGGCTCCCACTCCCTTTTGACAACACCATTGTGTCTTTGCCTCCCCTGACTCTCTATCAACATTTTAACTAATGACAGAGTTCTCCTTCCGCTAATGAGACACAGGCTCCCCTCCCAGGCTGCCAGCTATGGTGTAATGGAGAGGGCAAGATGGGTAAGTGCTCTCCAGGAAGCTCCTCTCTGCTCCTGGACTGCATCGCTGTCTTCTTCCCCTTTGTCACAGATCCAAATTAAGTCATCTGAGGCACTTTCAGATATGTGTTTGCTTTAACGTAATAAATTTCCCTGCTATCTATAGTTCACTCCTGAGAGTGGTGGTAGTCAGTGTTCAAAAGCTGTGTGTGGGTGTGGTGAGTGCAGGGGTTGTTCTGAGGGCTTTAATAGGCTTCCCATTCCCAACATCATAGCCTTCTGTGCCAGGGAGGCACCTTCCACAGTCCCCTCGGTAACATCAAGAGTCAAACACAGGTAGTTTCCTCACCAGCCTTACCTGAGTTTTGTGGTCATAACACTGCCTGGAAGCTACTTCTTCCCACCTCCCAAGTTCTTAATTCCAACCCCTTCTTTAAGAGTTTCTGCCTGTGGCCGTGACCCTTCTCTCAGCTTCTGGTCCATTCTCTGTGCTCCTTGCCAGTCAGTTATTGCTACACTGAAATGATTACTCTATGTATCTCCCTTCCAAATTAGACTGCCATCTCTGTTTCTGAGAAAGTATGTCATTTGTGCCGCCCCCAGTGAACTGGAGGTACAGTCACAGTTTGTAGCCGCCTCATCTACCCAGTGAACTGGAGGTACAGTCACACCAACTGCACATTCTAAGTGTGACATGAACTGATATCTGCCCTCCCCAAAGTTTGATAGCATGTCCTCCTAATTCCCAAATAGAGAAATTTGGATGAATGAGACGTTGTTCTCCAGACAATGTATGGAAAAGACCTGATAGGACAAAAGCATTCATCTTCACCAAAGCACACTCTACAGATCACGCATCCACGTCTCCACCAAAACACACTCTACGGAACACGTATCCACGTCTTCACTAAAGCACGCTCTACAGAACACGCATCAACATCTCCACCAAAGCACACTCTACAGAACACGTATCCACGTCTTCACTAAAGCATGCTCTACAGAACATGCATCCACATCTCCACCAAAGCATGCTCTATAGAAATGCATCATGCTCACACAACGATGCCATGATCCTGTGTGTTTGCAAATGCCTCATCCCAGCCAAACACATAGAGCTTCACAAAGTGTTTGGATTTAAAATACTCTGGGAAGTCAAATAGTAAATAAATTTGTTGAACTTTAATTTAGAAACACTAATTAAATTAGTGCTTCTAAGTTGATTTGGCCAGTGAACCCTTACTGTGGGCATGGAAGGGTATTGATTGCCCATGGACAGTGGACTGAGAAAGTATTGTGAGAAACCCTAGCTGATTTACCAGTCATCCAATAGAGCCATTCCTCTGCATGCTGGGAAGGTCAGATCCTTCAGGAAAGACCATCTGAGTCCTGTTATTCAGTTCACTGATTATCTTTCATGAAGATTGTTTCTGAAATAGACTTATGGATTTGGTTATGGGCATATAAAAATAATGGTTACTCTAAAGATAACAAATTCAAACTCAGAAAAAAAAAACATTAAGTAAAGACCATGAAATAAACTATAGCCCTTTTGTTTACAGTGGTGGGGATTGAGCCAGAGGTCTCACACATAATAGGGAAGTGCCATGTAACTATCCTACATCTCAAGCTGGAAAAGAACGGTATCCTTGTGTAAGTGCATGTGCCTGTGATTGTGTGTGAGTGGGTGTTTTATGTACATGTTCTTGTGGTGCGTGCTTGGGTATGCACACACATGCACACATGGATGTGGAAGCCCATAGTGGCTATCAGGTAGTTCCCCCAGTCACTCTCTGTCATTTTCTGAGACACGAACTTTCTCTTACCCTGGGTCTCACCCACCCGTCTTGGCTAGTCCGCCAGTGAGTCTCAGAGGCCCCCCTGGCTTCCCTGGCCCAGCGCTGAGAAGACCACACAGCTGAGCCAGGCTTTTCATGACTGTGGTTACGATTATGATCACGTGAACGCTGGAGATCTGAACTCAGACCCTCATGTGGCATGACAAGAACTTGACCAGCCACCTCCTCTCCAGACCTCCAAATAACTATGTTCTTAAGAAGCTCGTCACTAATATTCATAAGACATCAGGAAACATTCCCATTCTGAGAGCACTGTTGTCGCACAGATGCTCCCATGAAAATCTCCCCGACGCTTCATAAAACCATGTTCTGTGTGATGCGCTGTGCTTGGGGACCTGGAGCAAACACAGGAACACATGCAAATGCATGTCTGTGCTAATGAGATGTTAGCTCTCACCGTTAAAAAACACACAGAGGGCGCTGAAGTTGACATTTCCAACCATGTTGTGTCAGCTTTTATTTCAAGTAAGCAGCTTCTGTTGAAGCCATCCTTGGTATACAATGCTTCCTGTAGTAGAGTTTTTTCCATGGAAGAGAGAAGTTTTCAGTTTTGTCATACTAGGATACTAGGATACTGGAACCAAGAAATGAGTTGCCATTAACAGATTTACTGGTGACCTATTATTATTGACAAGATTCTGTATGACATCAGGAGGAGAACAGAGTATTTAATTTGCTGTGTATCCATATGAAGCTAAATGTTGCATGAGATTGATATCCTTGTGGTGGTTTGAAAGAAAATGGACTCCAAAGGAAATGACACTATTAGGAGATATGGCCTTGTTGGAGGAAGTGTGTCACTGTAGGAGCGGCCTTTGAGGTCTCTTATGCTCAAGATACCACCCGCTGCCACAGACCCTTCCCTGTTGCCTACAAGATGTAGCCAGCACCAAGTCTGCTTGCAAGTTTCCATGCTCCCCATCAAGATGACAACAGACTGAACCTTTGGAACTATGAGCGAGCCACCCCAATTAAATGTTTTCCTTATAAGAGTTCTATGGTCATGGTGTCTCTTCACAGCAATTAAAAACCCTAAGATAATCCTTCAGAATTATATAATATAACCCAATTATACATATTAATATATTTGTATATAATTAATACCCTTGAGAATTTTGGTACTACTTTGGCTTAATTATTCTATAGAGACTTTTATTCTGAGATAGGTTTTACTGTATAGTCTTGGCTGGTCTGGAACTCACTATATATCCCAAGCTAGCCCCAAACTTGAAGTCATCCCTTGTCTTTGTCTTCCAAATGTTAGTATTACAGGCATGTGCCACAGTACTTAGCTCTTAGTCAAATCAAAGAACGAAGTGGCAATGCCATTATATTTCTGCCATTAGTGAAAGGGGGACATTTTCAACATGTTTTGTAGTCATTGCTGTATAATTACCATATAATTTTTATATAAAATTATTCAAAATAATTCAAAGAGTGTAGATCTGAAATTTAACAAAATAAACAAAAATAACAAAATGAAATTTAATTTAGAGGTTGTGTACGTGTATACTATACTTATATACCCATAAAGTTCTCTTATTTGTGGACACAATTTTCTATTTTGAAAATTGAAATATTTATAAAAATAACTGAAAGTTTTAAAGTGTATTCTTCTACATGTGGAAAGGCAGTGCGCTGAGCCTGGCAGCATGCTGTCTCGTCAGTGTGCGTTGGCTTTGACTGGGTTTTAAATATGGTGACAGGGCGATAAGTGTGCTAATCAACAGTCACTGTCTACACTAAAAACAGTTGCATCGAAGCTTCATGAGCTCCAGTTACAAGTTCTGCCTCAGAAGTGAGCAGAGTGGAGCTTCTCGGGCCACGAGGGTTAGGGGCAAGTGAGTGTGTGCATGTATGAGTGTGTGCATGTGTGAGTGTGTGCATGTGTGAGTGCGTACATGTGTGAGTGTGCATGTGTGAGTGTGTGCATGGGTGAGTGTGTGCATTGTGTGTACATGTGTGTGTGCATGGGTGAGTGTGCATGTGTGAGTGTGTGTGCATGTGTGTGTGCATGTGGTGAGTGTGCATGTGTGAGTGTGTGCATGTGTGAGTGTGTGCATGTGTGTGTACATGTGTGTGTGCATGTGTGAGTGTGCATGTGTGAGTGTGTGTGAGTGTGTGCATGTGTGAGTGTGTGCATGTGTGAGTGTGTGCATGTGAGTGTGTGTGCATGTGTGTGTGCATGTGTGAGTGTGCTTGTGTGAGTGTGCATGTGAGTGTGTGCATGTGTGAGTGTGTGCATGGGTGAGTGTGTGTGCATGTGAGTGTGTGCATGTGTGAGTGTGTGCATGTGAGTGTGTGCATGTGTGAGTGTGTGCATGTGTGAGTGTGTGAGCATGTGAGTGTGTGCATGTGTGTGTGCATGTGTGCCAACTGCTCTGTGTTACACTCATTTTCTAATTCTGCAACCATTTCCTAGAGTTATTTTTAAATGTTTTTTAATTTGATGTATACGGTTATTTGTCTGCATGTATGTATTGCTGTGTTCTGTGTCCTTGAGCCCGCAGAAGTCACAAGTGGGTTTCAGTTTCCCTGGAGACAGTTGTGAGTTGCCATGTGGATGCTGGGACATGAACCCAGATCCTCTGCTCTTAACTTCCGAGCCCTCTCTCTATCCCCTGTGTCCTAGAATTCTTGACAAGGCCTTTGTGAATACATAGGAGTCAAACAGCATTTCCAATTGTCTCTCTGCTCCTGAAGGAGATTGGGACATTTGCTACAGCCTTGTTTCCATTTTGCTAAACTCGCTGCTTGCTTCCTTGTGAGAGCAGATTTGGCTTGTGGCCGGAGCCTCATTTGTCTTGAGACGTGCAATAAACCTTGGTGAAATGAAGAAATGAGCTTTTTCTGTGTTGACTGTTGCATTCCTTCATGAGACATTGTCTCTGCAAACAGGGGAAGGATTCTGCTACCTTTATCTTTCAGTTAGCTCCCAGTGTGTGTTTCTCTGAACTAACCTTAAAAGTCACATGTCTATACTCTACCTGCCCTCCCAAAATACCTCCCTCGCTGTCGATGATTGTGACTTTCTCAACTTCCTCTTCTGTCATCGAATGCAGCCTGACCCTGAGGATGACAGTGAACAGCTTTGGGTGATGAAAGAAAGAGGCGAAACCCATGATTGTGTGTGGCAGGCAGACACACATTTCCTATGAAGAAGAACATCCCAGCGTCTCCGGTGTGTTAAGAAAGAACCCACTGCACTCTATAATAAAAACAAAAACCTTATGCACGTGAGTGCTGGGTCTAAGCAGGCTCAGTTGGATGAGGCAGACCTGAGAAAGTTCCCTGGAGGAAGTGTCAGTCAAACAGGGCCTGCAAGGATGAGCAAACATTCAACAAGCAAAAATGGTGCAAAGGTATTGAAACTGAAAAATGTATAGATTGTGTGTGTGTGTGTGTGTGTGTGTGTGTGTGTGTATAGCATTTGCATCTGGGAGAGAGAGAAGCAGTGAAGAGGACACTGTTATGGCTAGATTGTACCAGGATTGCAGGAGAGGTGAGCTCAGATGCAAAACAAGAAAGAAAGATGGAGGCACCATTGTTAAAGGTTGTAAATGCCAGTGGGCTGAAGGCAAGATGGAAGTTTCTCTGCCATCCACAGCTTTCAGGTAAAATTCTAACAATTATAGGTTACAAATGTGTCTCACTGTAAACTGGAGTGCTGGTTGTATCCCTGTAAAATTGCATTCAGGGTGCACAACAGTTCGCCGCTATCACTGGCCTGATAGACGATTATTTGGTGTTTGTGGAGAAGACCCTTGAGGAGAGAGAAGAAATTGAAGTGGGGAATGCCGAGGGGCTGAGCATGTCCAACTCCATCCTTATAGATGGGATCCCAGAGAAAACTCACAGATAATCTGGAATCCCTCCCTGATGAAGAGATCTTATTCTGAAAACGAAGTCAGATGCTTTCCCAGGGCAGAACCGGTAAAGCCTGCAGGTAAGCCACAGGTGTGGGTCCACACCTGAGAAGACAGTGAGGGAGAGGAAGGGTCAGCCTTCTAGAAGCTCAGTAGGGCCACCAAGGAAAGCAAGACCAAAGAGAGGAGCAGGTGGTCACCCTAGCGCAATCCCACTGATGGGGCAATGTTGGAGTAAGGGGACAGTTTGTAGGAGGAGGCTGCTCGTTTGTTCTGGGCCGCTGAGCCACAAAATAACCACACAGAAACTGTATTAAATAAATTACTTCTTGGCCTATTAGCTCTAACTTCTTATTGGCTAGCTCTTACATCCTAGTTTAACCCATTTCTAGTAATCTGTGTAATGCCATGTGGCTGTGGCTTACGGGCTAAAGTTCCAGCGTCTGTTTCCAGATGGCTTCTCTCTGACTCTGACTCCTTTCTCCCAGCGTTCTGTTTAGTTTTCCCCACCTACCTCTACTCCCTGTGCAGGCCAAAGACAGTTTCTTTATTAACCAATGGTATTCACAGAATACAGAGGGGAATCCCACATCAGGGTGGCCTGACTCTGACTATCTCCCATGGAGCCTGCTCAACAAGGACTCCCTTCTAGGGAAAGAAGAGCTCAGACAAAATAGAGGTCTGTCATGAGGACATAGTGCAGAAGCCTTTTCTCCCAGACAGGGTGTAGCTGTGTCTGTAAAGATGGGGTAAGGGTGGAATGTTGACAGGACAGAGAACACAGTTTCTTTCCCTTTTTTTTTTCCTTTTTTCTTTTGGTTTTTCAGGGCAGGGTTTCTCTGTAGCTTGGAGCCTGTCCTGGAACTAGCTCTTATAGACCAGGCTGACCTCAAACTCATAGAGATCCGCCTGTCTCTGCCTTCTGAATGCTGGGATTAAAGGTGTGCATCACCACCGCACAGCTAGGAAGACAGTTTCCAAAGAAAACAAATCTTTCTCTCTCCCCCTTTCCCTTTTTCCCTCTCTGAAACTCAAGATATCCTAAACTGAAAGAGCAATAGAAGTTTCTGGCCCTCTTCCCCCTCCTCTCTGTGACAGTCCCAGCCCTCAGCTAACCAGAGGAGAGATGCTTTGGTTTAAAAGAAGTCTTCATTCAGGTTGGACTTACATGATTGTATGATATGAAAGTTATCTCTAATGCTCCCAAGCACTGGATAATAATTGGATTTGCCCGAAACATCAAGGGTGGGGCCAATGATGGAGGAAAAAGCTGTTTCCTAAGGGTTCAAGTCCATTTAACAGACAATAGGCCCTCTCAGGGATCAGTAGGGGTTTTTTTTTTCTGCTGGTGAGATATGGTCAGTAGATGGTTTTTGAGGGAAGAAAATCTCACAGACTGTGCTCTGGAGAGCCCCCTCTTGACTGTGAGGGTACGTGAAATAATAGCCAGCACCTTCTATTGCTGCGGTCTTGGTTTCCTGACATGTCCCACATGGTGAAAGTGGGGTGACATTGTAAATAGTACCTATCATTTCCCCTCCAGACTGATCCCCAGTGCAGAGTAGGAGGAATAGCCTTTATGAAACCGTCACAGATACCCAGAAAAAGAAAAAAAACCATGTTAAACCTGCCTACTGACCTTTAATGGGCTCATGAGCCTATCTGTTCTAAGATGTGGAAATCCTGCCTTTCAGACATTAGTGTCTCCTTTATAATCGTTTGCACGTGTATCCGGGAAGGACTTTGTACTTGAAAGTATCTCTGGAGAGGAGGGATTAGCTGACACTCGCTGACAAAAACCAGGTGAATCCACAGATTTACCTCCAGAGCTCTTGCCTTTATGCTGGGTTCCTGGGTGTAGCCATGTAAGGCAGATAACGAGTCGGTTCTTCTGTCCTGTTCACCTGTGCTATGAAGACGTGAAAACGTGGCTCAGACAATGCCATTGGGAATCTGATATATTTAGATGGTCACAAGCTGAACTTCGCTCGTCACCGCTGTAGAGAGGTGAGGAAAGGCTTTTTTAAAAACTGCTTTTAAGATACAAGGTGTAGAGAGTCAGGATCACCCCTATAACTTGCTAAGGCTGATTCTAACAATACACCCTGCCACTTTCAATCTGTCCGACTCTTATGCAACCAGACCCTCCCTGGCTCTAGAGCTGGGTCAAGACTCAAAAACTTTCTTCCAACCTGTTGGCTGGCTCTTCCCAAGCCCTCGAGGCCCATCACCGCTAGGCTTCTCTCTCCAAACCAATCAACAGCTATGTTGGCCTGATTGATTAGGGCCAACTCTCAGTGGTCCCCCTCCACTCCCTTCCCCTCCCCTCCCCTCCCTTTCCATCTCCTCTCATGTCTATTCCCTCTCCTACTCCCTCCTTTCTCTTTCCTCCCAGTCTCTTTTTTTTCAAACCATTCTCTCTTCTTTACTTTTTTTTTTCCATTGCTCTTCTTTTGGTCAAACTGCAGAATCTCCGCTATTCATATTGCAATACCAATGCCAAAACAGAAAGTCTTTCTGAATGACATATATGCTCAAATAGAATCATTCTAAATAGCACAATCCAGGCAGGCACTGACTATGGTGACGTAGATGCAGCATCTTTGGAGACCACACTGCCTTCATAGCCACCCATGGATGTTCAACTACAGCAGTAGTCCCTGCGCTTCAAAACAGAGTTAGCTGGAAAGCCAGGGTTTTCAGGTTGCCCTACCACTTGTAATATTTTCTCTACATCACAGCAGAAGCATGGCAGCCTCAAGAGGCCAGGGTGAGCTGGCCCTGGTTTTTTTGTCGCTTGCTTTATTTCTCATCAGGAATCTGCATGGTTTCAAGAAAGAATTAAAAGAAGCCAGACAAGAAGACAGAGCTAAGAATTAGCAGGGATCCCCGCGGAGGCCAGAACGGGAGCCACTGGACAATAGTCCTACATGCCAGATGAACCTCTGCTTTAACTTGGCCGGAGATCCTTGCCTGATAAGCAGTACCATCAGTGACTTGCTACCTGTGAGGGACAGCGCAGACAGCTCAGCTGACAACCCAGACTCGGGTTTGATGCAGAACCTCGTCGGGTCCCATTCAGTCTGTCCTGAAACAGCCTGAAAGGGGTGGGCCACTTGTCATGCCCCTCACAATTTCCCAACTGATTTAAACAATGAATCATACCACAAGTCTGACTCTGCTCCCTGAGCAGCGTGTTATGAAGACAAATAGATTGGACTCTTGTATGGTGCTCAGAGCCCAGCACATAAACAGAGGGCCTCGGTTCTTCTCATTCTAGCCTTAGATAAAACAGCAACCAGAAAGCAGTGGCACTTCCTGTGGCTACGACCTCCAATTCTGCACGACAGCTGCTTAGCTGGGGGACTGCAGGACACTGAGGGCCTGACAGGGTCTTGACTGTTGTCACCTAAGAGCATTTCTATAAAGCAATACACCAAAGATTCAACAGACTCCAGCACTTTAATGTGTCTACCCTCTAAGCAAAATGAAAGCCAGCACCACAGTGTGGCTGCAGAGTCTGGTGATGTTATGTGTCCCTGACATCCAGGGAACAAGCCTTAATGAACAGTTGGCGCCTTAGACTAACACCACCCTCCTCCCACCTTTGGCTAACACCACCTCCCCGCTGCACTCTGCTGCTGCCTCGTTGCTAATGAGTCTGGCTTTCTTCTTCTCTGCATACTGGTCTTTTGGTGTTATCAAAGCACCTACTGTGTGCTGGGCGCTGCTCCCTAGTGGTGGGGAATGAATGAGAGGAGCTCAGCCCTCCTCACATGCCTGTGTTTGTGGAAAACAGGCACAAGATAGCAGCTTCATCGGTGACTCCTTCTGCGAACCATGGTGGGAAGCAGATCTGGTGGGAAAGGGCAACATTAGAATGGACAAGGGGCAGGAGCTTTGACTGTCTTTCCCACTACACCAGTGGTGCCTCAAGCTGGTAACTGCGAACCCGTGAATAAATGGCTGTTGGATGAGTGAATAAAAGATCAGAGAGAAGGGTCCACAGATGTCAGACTGTGCATGAAAGGGTCTGGGGTGTCCTACAGGTGAAGTGCTTGCTGTGCAAGCGTGAGAACCTCAGTCTGACCCCCAGAACCCACATTTTAAATACAGAGCTCTGAACAGTGTGTGAACCCATAATCCTAGTGCTAAAAGGCCAAGGTAGGAGGGTCCCCGGGGTTCTCTGTCCAGACTGTCTAGCTGAATTCGTGGGCTCCAGCGTTGGTCAGAGTCCCTGCCTCAAAGTGATTAGGTGACAACTATTACGGAAGGCACAAACACACACACACACACACACACACACAGAGAGAGAGAGAGAGAGAGAGAGAGAGAGAGAGAGAGAGAGAGCAGGGCCATGAAGGGAGTGTTCGAGAAATAACTGTAAGACAACTGTGAGGCTGGCGTGACTTCAGCCTAGTAACAGACAAGGGGGAGGAGGCAGTGAAGGAGAGGGGAGCAGGGCTAGACCATACTTCTCATACACCGACATCAGCATGCATACAGCTCATCAGCAACATGCCTTGCTCACCCGCCAAGGCATAGCACAGCTCATCTGACAACAGGAAGCAGACATCTACTGTCCTCTCAGGAAGGCCACCTCTGCACGTGGCTACGCGGAGCTCTCCTCTGTAAAGCAGCTTGAGCCACTGAGATGTCTCTGCACACTGGGGTCTTGCACAAGCTCCAGCTTCTGCTTGGTCCCGCCTCTGCCTGCAGCGCTCTGCCTCGGCATCACCACTTGGGGTGCCGTGCCTGAATCCCCAACCTGTCTCGCCCACCTCTGAGAACCTCTCCCTGTGCCAGTTTCTCTTCCTCATCCCAACTCGCCTTTGCCCCATTGTGTAAAGAGAGCATGAACCCCCACCCCTTCTGTGGGATCCTCACCTTTGCATACAGCACAAACTCAGCTTGGATCAGTGACCCCAGCTTTGGAGGACTAGAGGTAGCATGTTCAGGAGCAGCATCTCAGGCCTTGACGTTGACGTTTCAATGATGTTTTCTAGAATCAGGCAGATAGGGCTGGCCTTCTTCCTCACGGAGGTAGCAGTGACATCAGGTACATCGTTCACCATTATTGTCTGTTTGTACCCAGGGGTGGAGGGGACACATCACCATACTGAACACACTTAATAGCCTGCAAAGAGAGATGGGCCCAAACTCCTTAATATGCCTATTATATCTCAAAATACCAATTCTGAGACATGTAGAGTTTTCCCTTATCTAGGGTCCCTCTAGGAATTCAGTTGTATTTTCTGCTTTGGAGTAAATCTGAAAAAGCTAACACATGTGAAGGAAGGGATCTTTGAGACAAGGTCAACCCCGGACAGAAGACGCAATGGCAACTTTAGCATTGCTTATAAGGATATAACAGTTTTTAATTAAATATTTCACCTAGAGAGTAGGTCTTGGGGGAGTGGTGCACATGTGTGTTTTCTCCTCTGGCATCAATGCGACCGTTGAGGGGCCATCCCATCTCGTTTCCCTTGGAGGGAACGGACAATGGTCTGTGTTCCTCCAGCTGGCTTATTTTCCGAGCATTAATGAACAATTAGCCAACACTGGCACCCTTTCAGTCTGTAATCCTGCGGTAGGATTGCTAATCTCTACCACTGGCAGCTAACGATGAAGGGCTCTGAAGTTTGGTTTCTCATCCGAGCCCAGCCCGTTCTTAACACTTGCATAAGCATGCCTTCTGAGGACGGGAGCCCCCTACTGCTGTGCAGGCCGGGAACAAAAGCCCAGAGACATTTCTGAAGCGCCTCTGTTCAATCACACTTCTATGCTTGTGTTTGCCTTCCTCCTACAACAAACACCAGTGATCAGCAAAGGGCTCCGGGGGTCACGGAGGGCTCTGTGTTTCAATACTCATAAGAATGTATTCAGAGCGCATTATGCAACCCCCATGTGCACCGGCAGACACCCTAAAGTGGGGAGGGAAATGTGGGCTAAATAGAATCAAACAGTATTTCTCCGCGAGTCAGCTTTGATTTAGTGCTGAATAACACTGTGTTTGAGACCACATTGTCATTAAAAATGTATATGGGAGAGGCAGATTTATCTAGAAACCCACACAGGAAAGGTCTTCGGTTCTCTGAATTTAATGGACCTTATATTCAATTGTCTCTCTCTAGTGGGGCAGAAAGCAATCCACTGTTTCATTAGAACTCCTTTGTAGGGTCAAGATTTGAAGAAAATGTGAGGTCAGGCCAGAAATGCGGGAAGCCCAACTGTAGAGCGAGCAATCCGACTCCAGGACAATAGCCCCGGGTCGTGATACCGTTCGTCTGAAACTGCTTTTGG
Source organism: Microtus oregoni (assembly GCF_018167655.1). Classification (NCBI taxonomy): domain Eukaryota; kingdom Metazoa; phylum Chordata; class Mammalia; order Rodentia; family Cricetidae; genus Microtus; species Microtus oregoni. The sequence continues at coordinate 7,006,960 of NW_024543979.1, forward strand.
ACTTGTGATGCTTCCCGGGAAACTTGAAGCGAAGACTGGTCTCTGAGACTGACTTGTGGGAGGAGGTTTTGGATGACAGACTTCAGGAGTCAGGGTGGAAGGAAGAAGTGGGGTCAGAAGCAGCCCAGACTGTGCATCAAGCAACTAAGAAAAGCTGAACAACAGCTCACCTGGAGCCAAACTCGAAACTTGCTAGTTTCTGCAGTTCGTGGCACTCAGAAAGTTGCTAAGGTGTTACGAGGTATCAACATACTAAAAGCAGCAAAAGTACCAGGACGATGGGGACAAGACACGGCCCCTAAGATCTGTGACACGCGTGGACATCTAGGATCAGATGGAGATGTAAGGTGGCAAGGGGAAAGCAGGCATGGCTCTGGCACAGCCTTCCAGACATCCTACAGCCCACTCCCCATGTTGCTTTGCATGTGGGAAACTTGAATATCTCATTCTTTAAAAAAATAAAAATAAGAGACCTCATATAAAAAATCTTATTTGATAAAACACAAGCAGCAAAAGGCAAGCTATTCTGCAACACTTAGAGGAAATGATTTTTCCCTCGGTCATCTCACTGTTTAATTCACCCATCAGAATGCTGAGGCGTGGCTTCCTTTTCTGCCTGACATGCAGAGCCGCCGGCCCTGCACAGTGGAGGGAGTGGACAGAGCCTCTGACTGGAGCCTGGAAGCCCAGTCCCTTTTCACACTCAGCCACTGACCCCTCCTGTGATCCCTTACAGTCACTTAACCTCTCTGCCCCTGCGCTTCCTATTCATGCCGCCAAGACAAAGCTACCTGCCCCCTCCCCACCTCTGGAATTGAGAGGTTGAATGAGCAAGGTCTGCAAAGCATTTGAGAAGCCATTGGTTGATGTGAGGCTCAACCCTTGGAAAGCCTGGGGCGGGAAAAAAAAATCCTGTGATAGTCCAGTAAAAAATAAAGATAGATTATAAGGCAGGGAAGTCCAGAGGTCAGCGACCTTTGCCACTGAAAATTTTGTAGTCATGAGACTTGAAAGCAGGTCTTGATGATAGAATATTTACTTTCTCTCTCTCTCTCTCTCTCTAGGAATCATTGAGTAATTTATTTCATTTAAGTAGTTGTTTGAACAAGAGTGGTAAAGTTTGTTATTTACCAATGCCCCGTTTGGAAAAATAATAAAAGATCATCAAGTTTCGCTCTCACAGAAATGTGGTTTTCAGTATCTCGTGAGTCAAACCACACGCACAGAAAACAGTCTTTGTCTTCTCGCATTCTTGCTGCCCAAGTTCTCCCCTCTATTTAAGGCCTACCAGTTTCTCCACATTTTGATTCAAGTCTCAGCCATCTCTCCCATGAAGGAGTCCTCAAGATCCTGAATGTTTGCAGAAGTTAGTTTCATGAGCCATACCCCAACACCATCTCCTGTGTGTTTGTGTGCATGTATGTACATTGAGTATAGTGTATATGGATGTGTGTACCATGTGTTTATGGAGGCCAGAACCCTGTCTGTAACTTCCCGTCTTATCCCTCTGAGACAGAGCCTCTCTGAACCTGGGGCTAGGCTGGTAACCAGCAAGCACAGGAGATTCTCCTGCCTTTCCTCCGCAGTCCCAGAGTTAATGGGGTCCATGCTGGGCTGTTTCACATGGGTGCTAGAATCCACACCATGTCCCAAGGCTTGCAAAGCCAGTGCTCTTACCCACTGAGTCACCTCTGCATCACCCTCCAGCCAAGTAGACAAGTTCTTGCAGAGTTCATTCTAGAACTTTCTTTAAAATTGTAAAGCTGCAGTCCACCACTGAGCCATCTCTGTATTTGCTGAGTCTGGTGACACTGTGTCTGGAACATAGGAAACACTCAATAACCAACTATTGAACTTAACGTAAGGATTCACCGAATAATAAGTTGCTCGATAAACCATAAATCCACTGATTTTTTTTAATCATTATTTTTTATGTGTATGGGTGTTTTGCTTGCTTGTATGTCTATGTACCATGTGCTTGCCTGATTCCTGTAGAGGCCAGAAGAGGGCATCGGATCCCCTAGAACTGGAGTTAGACAGTTGTGAAACACCATGTGGGTAGTGGGGATTAAACCTAGGTCCTCTGCAAGAGCAGCAGGTTGTCCTAACCACTGAGCCATCTCTCCGGTCCCTCAGCTGATTTTTGAGTGTTCATATGTGCCAAGAACTGTGATAGGACTTCTCTTAATATAGACACATGCATACATATGCATGTAATACAGACACACATACATACACACACATGTAACAGACACCTGTATATGTACATACATGTACAAAATACATGTAAAGTATTTGTACTTTCTAGGAATGTTCAACCCAGTGGGGAAGGCAAATCTACTGTACCCAAGCCATGTAAGTGCCAACCTGTCCCTTGTTGATATGACAGAAATAGAAATTTAGAGAGGAGGAGATTAGGAAGCATCCTCTTTCACCCCAGCCTTCCTCTCATTCCATTCACCCAGTCTCACAGGTCCTACCCAAGCTCCACATAGCTGAACGATGGAGCCCACACACCTAGGCGTTACCACATCAGGAGAGTACAATTACCTTCTAAGAAGAAAGAGACAGAGAGTATATCCAGGACCGCACTTAGGGAAGGCTACCAAACTTATGGGACAACCTTGAAGAGAGTGGGTGAGCCTCAGGCCATTCTGTGTGAACTTGGACCCCCTCCGTTTTATCCTAGGATTTATCCTTGTCCCTGTTTGTCACTGACTTGGCTAACCTGCCCAGCAATCCCATAAATAGGAGTTTTCCGGCTTGGAGGCAAGTAAAGCACATGTGATTATTATTAAAGAAGGTGTTAGCGGCCTTATGGAGTGCGGGTGGAACACCGCCCAGCCAGGAAAGGTCAGCAAAAGCCCCTTTAACAAGAAAGGATGTGAGCGGGACTGATAAAGTCAACAGGAATGGGACTTGAGAGTGAGGGGAACAGCGTTCCCAGAGTCACAGAGGAGGGGGAGAGACCATGTGTAGGCACACGGAAGAGGCAGCGTATCTGAATGTGGAAGAAGAGTAAGGAGCTTGAGTGTTGAGAGAACTCATTGCCAGGGTAACAGCGAACCAACGGAAGCCTCTCAGAGAGGTGCCCTGACTGTCTATGCCAAAAAAACCTAAGAAGTGAACCTCCAAGCCAGCACCTTCCTGAAGCTGACTATTCAGAGTAGGCGTGTGCTCCAAGTCCACCTCCAAGTGCTGCCTTTAAACGTCGTTCCCTCCGCCCACCTTCCCTTCAGAGGAGACTTTTGCTGCCTGTGTGCTGGTGGCTCTGGAATGTTCTCACTCTGTCTTGGCTGTGTCATGTCATCAAGCTAAAAATAGATGCTAATTAGCAAGGTTATTTCTAACTTACGTTGTTAGAAGAGAGGGAACAGTGATGAATACAGAGTATGAAATTACCCAAGGACAGAACCAAATGCCAGCTCAAAAGTCCCACCTTACCAGTGTTTGAGGCACTAAATAGCATCTATTTTTCTAAACCAGGCGGTCATTATCCAAATTCCCTCTCCCGGATGTGATAATATAGTGAGATCAGGCATGCCCCAACAGAACACGAGCTGGCTTTCAGCGCCTAGATGCTACTCGGAGGGTAGAGATGAGGAAAATATCTCACTCACCAACAGATTACATGGTTCACTGGCTGGCTGAATAACTTTAAGACAGTTTGCTGGTGTCTATTTACACATATTCCACAGAAATATATTAACAGCTGAGAAACAGCTGTAAAAACTACATACTGAGGTGCATAGTCAGGAGCGAAGCCCACTCCACGTATGTCTCTGTAAGAGAAGACAAAAGCCTTAAATGACAAAGGAAATGGAAAACACGCGTAGGTGCACCTAGATGTCATGCAGCAACACAGCAGGCCAAGAAAACATGTCACAGAATCTCCCAGAAACCCTTTTCATTTCTCTGGTACATGGCTTTAACATATATGTTTTATAGCATTAGTGGTAACATACATGTTTATATTCTAAAATACCTTACTGGGCAATTGAATTCTTTATGTAAAAGCCTCTGTTCATATTTATTCACTTTAGAAATAATGAAAATTTTTCAACTTACATTTTTTCTTAATAAAATGTTTATTTTTCCACTCAATTTTTAATCTCCTCTCCCAATCACATGTATTTCTCAAAAATACATTAACAAATTACCACAATGACATTGTTCTTGTTTTTTAAAAAAATTAAAAGAAGAATTGCGGAAATTTTTCTTCAGATAAATGTTGGCCATGGATACGTAAGATTACAGACTGAACGTGTGTAGGAAAATGGACAGGTGGACGGCCTGGGCCTTGCACTGCCCTCGCGTTCACGGCAGCAGTGGCTCCACTCGCAAGCATGCTGGAACGCCCTGCATACTCTACTTCTCTCAAGGACACCACTGTCCTCCTCCTACACTCCATCTTCCTAGCCCTTCTCTCTCCCCGGATCCAGGGACGCCATCGACCTCCTCCTAGACTCCATCCTTCCTAGCCCTTCTCTCTCCCCAGGCTGCCTGCCTAGCCCATGGCATGCTGGGGCCCTCCTAGGGTTAGTCCTGAACCCCTGGGGTCTACTTTTCCCACTAACCTTCTCAGATCCCAGTTTCAGCTGTGGAGCCTGAGTCCTGGACGTAAGTCTTGTTTAGCTTGCAGATCACTTACAAACACTTCACATTTGATGGTGCCACTCCATCTCTCCCCGTTATGACATCTAGGACCCTCTCGCCGAACCCCTCCTCTGAACATCGGCCCTCTTTCAGTTTCCGGTGTCGGAACCACCACGCCCACCCTCCCCCTTGGATAGCCAGGGGACTCTCTCCAGGGGCTGTGATCCACAGTCTTCCCCAGTGGATCCCACACTCTTCTAGTTTCGTTCTTTTGCCACAACCCTCTTCTGGCCGTCTCTGCGACTCTGCCCCTGAGGTTATCTCACTGGATTTCCGCGGCAACGTCACGACTCACTCACCCGTCTTCTCCCCAGGACCACACGTTCACAGGAGTATGGTAAAACACACTGTCTTACAATACGGACGCCCCTTCATCTGTGACCTGAAATTCTTCAAAGAGCCACCCGCCTTTGAAACACGACAGTCTTTTCCATACCTTGCTTGTTCTTCCTCCGGCTTCCTTCTGCCCAGCTGCAATCCGCCAGCCAAGCCCTCTGTCTTGCTCCCAGCTGAGATGCTCTCCCCACTCTTGGAAGCCTTTCACACTTTGCTCTTTCTTCCTAGAATCTGGTCCCCGTCCTGCCTGTTTAGTTTCCTTGTTTCTACTTTGCTTTTAGATAATAACCTCAAAACTCCATGGGTCATGTTCCCTGAGCCCTGCATTCCTATACAAAACTCCATGGGTCATGTTCCCTGAGCCCTGCATTCCTATACAAAACTCCATGGGTCATGTTCCCTGAGCCCTGCATTCCTATACAAATCCTATTCCATGTCATTTCAGGCTGTGTCAGAGATTGGAATATTTCCAGGATCCTGAGATATTTTCAAGAGTCTTTGTGCATTTAGGTTAACATCAACCGTGGGCCTGCTGTAATCATCTTTATTAAACTGAGGTATGTTCTTTCTATCCATAATCTCTCCAAGGGTTGCATTCACGAAGGGGTGTTGGATTTTCTGCGGCCTTTTCTGTACCTGACGAGATGATCATGTGGTTCTGTCTTTCAGTCTGTTTATGTGGTGGATCATTGTACTGATTTACATATGCTGTGCCATCCCTGCATCTCCGGGATGAAGCCTACCTGTTCATGGTGGAAGAGCTTTGTGATGTGTTCTTGCATTGGGTTTGCAAGTATTTTAATGAGAATTTGAGGTGGAAGAAGGAAAACTGTGATCAGGAACTATTGTATGAAAAACCGTTTTTGATACAAATAAATACATAACCGTATCTTCTTTCTTTATTTTCCACCGCTCATCTCTCCTCCTGTCACCCATTATTGCATGATTCTGAGTGCGTTGATCAAAATCACCATGGTCTGCAGTTTTGTCATCATCCTTGTCATCGTCAGGTTTTCTTTGTTTCAAGGGATACACGCAAATTGCTAGCAGCCATAAAGAATTATAATTCTAGCATAATCATTTGCTGTGTCCAAACTCATATCCACCCCAACCTCATGTCCGTCTCACTTGAGGCCAAGTAAGCAAGCATTTGTAGTTTCCACTGAAAGCCAGTGGAATTTTTACCTATAAAAAGGAATTATATGAAGAAAATGTCTTGTCAATAAATTCAGAAATTGAAATGATTGATGTCCAAGCTTCACTGTAATGTCTTTAATGATCACTGTGTGTTGCTGGTGCCATTAGTCAAAGCCAAGTTCTCGGGCAAAGTTTGGGACCCAATTACCTTCCTCCATACTGTCCACCTGCCCCAGCTGCCGTCGCTCAAACCGCCCAGGTGCTTGGCTTTGTTGCTAGAGCAACCAGCCTAATTTTAAGCATTCTTCAAATCAACATTTCCTTTGGAGTATTTCAAGTACAACATTCTATACCTGAGGAACGCCAAGCTCATTTCTACAATTCTGATTAAGCATGAGAAAATGAAGAATCTAGTCTAGAAGGGGTCAGGAAAGAAATGGAAGTCCCGTGAGCCAACAGTGCTGCAAGTGTTTCCTCAGACCAGTGTCCATCTTCTCGGGGTGGACAACCACAGCCAGAGGGAAAGACGGACAGGAAAATTCCTGCTTCTTCCAGCTCAGCCCTCTAGCTGTCTCAGAACCCAAACGCATGGCAGGCTAGCTGTACAGTAATTCATATTTCTGTTTAGTTACACCGATTGTTTGGGAAGTGAGATTTGGAATTTCTTCCTATGCAGTAAGAAACCAGAGCCTTTGCATCTGCCTGGCCTAGTAAAGTTGTGGCAGCAAGCACACTGCTACCATTAACTGATTTTGAGTTTGTTTGTATTAAGTTGTTCTGTATTTAAAAGCTTAACACATTTCTTAAAGACACAAGAGATATTTATTTCAACTATTAAGGCATCATGCATAAAGCAGAACCCTATACAATTTACAGTTTCAGGGACATTGCCACTGTTCTCCCAATTAAAAGCAGCAGACAGCAGAAAGTATCTGCCTGTAGCTGGGAGCTCTCTGAGGAAGGGAGGAAGTGGGAGCTCTCTGAGGAAGGGAGGAAGAGGTCAGGCTCTGTGGTGAATCCGTCAGAAAGCATGATCATCAGGCACCTGCATGGTACAGAAAACACAGAGGAACATGGCACGTTTCTGCCTTAGGACACTCAAGGAGCTAGCAAGAGTTGGGGGTGGAGTCCCTAAATAAAATAGGGCAAATGGTTAATGAGCTTTGGAGAAACTAAGGAGGAGATGTTTATAACACTAGTCCCTTATAAAGATCTGAAAATCAACATTCAGATGTTGGTTTTTGTGACTGTTTCTTGAACACCCACACAAATCAAAGATGATGCGTTTGCTGACCCCATTTTGTCCTAATGCAAGAACTTTTGGTTCCTAGAATTAGATATGAAGTGTCTGAGATTATTAATATATGTTATAACTGAAAAACAAACTTGTAGGTTTCACAATATTCATCAAGTAAGTTTCCATTAACGTGAAGCCCAGTTACGGAGTTGAACATCCTTGTCTAGGAGGCTCCTTTAAAAGTACCCAGTAGCTGACATGGTGGTTGTCTGTGTGCTGGGAGTCGTGAGGATATCACACATCTGTTTCCTTACACTAGATCCACTCTGCCCACACGTTACACCCGGTAGGACCGTCCCACCTTCAGTTCTTGCTCTGGTGATTCTGTTTCTCTAAGGATGAAATCTGCCCTGCACAGTCCTTGTTCTCACTCCCTGCTGCGCATACAAGTTCACAAATTCCCTCACCTTGGGACCTTTCCACCTCCACACTCATGGCAATCTTAGTTTAGGACAACTATCATAAAATCCTGACCTTTTTTGACATGAATTTATCACGCCAATTCAAACAGGAAATTGAATTTTAAACGTTGTGAAAAGAGAAGCAGTTAAATCCTAAACACTTCTTAGAGTCAAACTTGCAAAGTTCATTGCTAGAAAGCCACCCCACCAGGCTTTCTCTCTTGAGATTCTTCAATGTGTAATTAGGTTTGTTGGCCAAAGTTTCTGTCTCATCAGCAGCTCCCAAATAAACGACACAGAGACTTAATATTGATTATAAATGTTTAGCCAATAGATCAGACTTATTACTAACTAGCTCTTTCAACTTAAATTAACACATATTTCTTATCTAAGTTCTATCATATGGCTCATGGCTTGTTTCCTCATTTCATACACATCCTGCTTCCTCTACGTCTGGCTGGTGACTCCAAAACGTCTGCCCTTCTTCCCAGCATCCTCCTAGTCTGGCTCTCCTGCCCAATGTCTTTCTGTTCATCCATAGGCTATTCAACTCTTTATTAACCAATGAGAGGGATACCTATTTACAGTGTACAAAGTTTGCTTCAGAGCAAAGGTTTCCTCTGTCCTGTCATGTACCACAGTCACACAGGATGTGTCTTGTCTCTGACAGAAATCCAAACTTCAGAAAAGGAACATTTTTTATTTATATTTACATGGCCTGTTATATGTTTGAGGGCAGATTTTGGATATTACAATTGTTCTAAGATACCTAAGATGCTAGAAACCAAGATGACAATCTTTATAAGGTGTGACATCTGGACTTCAATTATGTTTATACACATGCCTTGTTCTTTAAAATCTTGATGCATTTAGCTAATACACTTACATAATTAAACAGGGGAGGTGGTCATTTGTGAAGTGTTTATTAAATATCTATTGTGAGCCCCACAGTGTGCTGCAAATACTGCAAAGCAATAAGCCATGCATGAGTCCTGTCCTCAGCATGCTCACTCTCTTGAACAGAGTGAGACAGCTCTTGCCTCCACAAGTTGTGAGCAGATACAAGCTGCCGGGATAGTTAAATGTTTGGCAACCTCAGAAAAAGAATGGAATCCAGATAGTAAATTAAGGTAATGCAAAATATTGCATAGATAATTTTTCAAATATAAAATTAACATTATGAAAGGAATCAAGCAATTAGATCATATGTATTTCTTAGAGTAAAACTTAGAAAAATAAAAATCTGCATTTTGGTTTCATTTCTGTTGCTGTGGTTTTAAAAAAAAAAAAACTTTGACAAAAGACAACATAGAGGAAAATAGGTTATTTGGCTTACAATTCCAGGTTAGAGTCCGTTGTAGCGGGGAAGTCAAAGCAGCAAGAATTTAGCAGCCAGTGACATCACATCGATAGTCAAGGGCAGAGAGAAATGGAAGCATTCAGGTGTAGTATTCAGTTAGTTTCATCTTCTCTGTGGTCCGGAGCCTAAAACCAAGGAAAGGTGCTGTCTACTTGCAGACTGAGTCTTCCCACAGGTAATGAACTGATCAAGAGATGCCCTCTGTAGAGTAACCAGAGACTTGCCTTTCAGTTAACTACAGACCCGTCAAGTTGTCAGGATTAGCCTTCACAGGCGCCATCACAGGTCACCCTGTTGACTGACATCCAAATGCATCTCCTTTTGTTATGTTAATTTCCAAATGAAAACAACAACCAGGTCATGGGACCACCTCACATGAGATAACTGTCCCACACGCAACCACAGCCTCAGCATTTTCCCCAGAATAGGTGACGTCTATTCAATAGGTGACGTCATCTATTCATAAGTGATCAATAGCTGAGATGCAAAAGATTTCCAAGCAGACAAAAAAAAATAGAAAAAAAACCCATAAGGATAGAACCACAGACTGAGGTAAGCTAGAGGCAATACCAAAACTTCCAGGAACCCTTCGTCCTCTTCCCCTTCCTCTTCCTCCTCCTTCTCCCCTACCTGTGGCAACATAAGAAGCCTTTGTCAACACTCTAACCTATAAAGCAAGTCACACTACCCCACCCACTGGGGTTATGCCACCAGACACATGTTACATCTGATGAGATCTCCCATCCTTTCCTGAGTGCTTCAGGGCAACCCATTGTCCTCAGCACACTCAGAGAACCGGAGCTCAGGAAACACAGCCTTCTCTAAGACAGTCCTTGTGGACTCTAAGGAATAAAGGGCAATTTCAAAGCCTAGGAAACAAGTCTGGAATACACTTTCCTTTCCTTTATAATTTTCTCAGAGCTGAATGTGTTCTGCTGTAGGCAGCAGAAGAACCACAGCTCAGTGGAACACAAGTTAGGCTGCGTGAGCCCAGCTGCAACATTGGTAGGAAAAACTCATGTCTGATCTCTGTAAAACCATGTGGGGAGCAAGCAGACGGGTCCCCATTGGAATATCCAGTGTAGTTGTCATACCGACATGTTTGTGAGCCACGAAGACGGGCCTGTGCTCAAATCCCTTCTGCCACCCTCTCTTGCTGCTATTCTTTGCTCTGTCTCTAAGAGCAGGAGTGAGCTCACTTGCAGAACTAAGTCCATCTCAAGGAAGCAGGAAGTGAAAAGTGGTTCCCCAGGCCTAGGAAGAGGATGAGGGAGAAGGAATAAGAAGTGTCTAGTAGATGCAAGGATGCAGTTTGGTGGAAGGAAAAACTCCTCAAGTCTCTAGCATGGTAGACAACTGTAGCTAACAGCTACAAATATGTCCAAGTAATAGGCACAGTTTTAAATGTTCTTCACACAAGGAAATTATGTAGATATTTGAGTTTTTCATATCAAATCATTGTGCATTTTACATGTGAATCAAAATGTCTTACTGTATTCTGTAAATCCACACAGTTACTATGTCCATTACTTACACATACTAACGAAAAATGTAAGCATTAGAGACAAAAAGTAGTGATGAACCTAGGGGATGTGTGCAGTCTCTCTGAGGATGAAGCCTGTGTCTGCCATGTTCATCCCCACAGCCCACAGCCTGGGATATGACATAATGCAGTGACGAGGGCCATGTGTGCTGAAATTAGCGTGAGCTTGATCTAGGTCACAAGCTGTGAAATTTGAAGGCTCATTTCTCTAAGATCTCTAAGCTTTCATTTTCTCATATTATATCAGAGGTAATCAAGTTATTGAGGGGATTAAATAAAGTGTTCCACAGAGTATAGGGCACAAAGTAAGAATTCAATCAACAGTAGCTGTTATTAAATTCTTAATAAACACTTGCTGCTTGAATAGCCTGCAATAAATGGCAAGGTCCTGTAGCTAATTTCTGAGCTTAACTGGCAGCCGTCTACGCAGATCCTCTGTCCTGTATCGTTGCCATTGATACTTCTCCATTTCCTGATGGAGGAAGGTCATTGGCTAATAAAGGAACTGCCCTGGCCCATTTTATTGGTTAGAGGATAGGTGGGAGGAGTAAACAGGACAGAACGCTGGGAGGAAGAGGAAGTGAGCTCAGAGATGCCACAGCTCTCCTCTCTGGAGCAGACGCCTGAGAGAGACGCCATGCCCCGCTCCCGGGATGAAGCTCCGACCCAGGATGGACTAGGCTAGAATCTCCCCGGTAAGCGCACCTTGGGGTGCTACACACAGATGATTAGAAATGGGCTAAATTAATATGTGAGAATTAGCCTAGAAGAGAATGGGCCAAGCAGTGTTTAAAAGAATACAGTGTCCGTGTAATTATTTCGGGGCATAAGCTAGCCGGGCAGGAGGCTGGGGTGTTGGGGACGCAGCCCTGCTGCCGCCCTTATTACTTCAATTTCCGCTGTTCAGCCAATGTCTCTGCTCCTATTCTATTCATCTCGGTAATCACTAAGTCTCTCATCTCCTAGATAACCCCTCACTATCTCATCTCCAAGTACTTCTCTTCTTTGGATTGACAGACTGAAAGCCAACTCCCTGCCTTCCCCGTCCACTCCAGTTTTGTAGAGGTCTATGCACACACACTGTCCTGTCCGTGAGTATAGCCAGTGTCTGTGAACATGGCAGCCTTGCTCTTGACCATATGTGAAGCTTGTCTTTGACAATGATCTTAGTTTGGAAGACACAGTAAGCTACATGCAAGACAAAAAGGATGGAGGGCGCTGTTATTGTAAGGATCACCAAACAGACAAAGAGGTAAGAACAACATTGATGCCTAGAAGGGGCGTTTCATGAAAGTCCTCTCAACAAAATGATGGTTCTGTGAACTTTCAGCTCACCTACTAACAACTTCCTCAAACACAGGGATGGCAACAGGCTAAGTAATCCCCCCAAGTAGAGCTATAATCCCCAGAATTGGGTGATGGACTAAGCATAGTTCATGACAGAAAGAAAAGAAAAAGAAAGATTTGATAAAACCATAAACATATGCCATATTTTGAAAGATGTAAGTCCTAAAAGAAACCAGCTTATGGTGTCAAAAAGAATTAACTTGGAGACTATAAACAAGAAAATATAAGATTGCCAAAGTGAACCCCTCATCTCTGGAAAAAGAAAATGAGAGGAGAATAAAAATGAACTTGTTAGCTTCCATTCCATCTTCTCAGACCAAAAATACTCTTATTTCAAATTGTGGAATTCATCCCTCCCTTTAGCATAGACCAGTGACCCTGTGTTCCCACCTGCCACACTGGTCCTTTCCCAGTTCCATGACAACACAGATTTAACCCAAGCAAACAGAATTAAGACATGAAAAGTTGGGTTGCATATCCTTTTCAACATGAAGAGTTCCTGTAGGTACAGACCATGCCACACGGAGGTCACAACAGTGAATTGGCTTTTTAAAAGATGGGGCAAAGGTCACATGGAGCTGAATGTGAGGATGGATCTACTGGGCGGGGGGTTTAACTCAATGTGCAAGACCCTGCCGTGGACACAACCCAGACATTGGAAGAGTCTGTCCAGTGAACACAGACCCTGCCCTGGACACAACCCAGACACAGCAAGAGTCTGTCCAGTGAACACAGACCCTGCCCTGAATCCCCAACCCAGAAACTGGAAAAGTCTGTCCAGTGAAAACAGATAGAATTAAAATGTTAAATGCCTAAATAAAAAGAGCTTGAAAATGATAATGTTAGCAAAATAGTCTTTTAGTTTATATTTGGGACAGAAGAGCAGGAGGCTAGAGCTGATTATTAGTAAATACCTAAAAAAAATAAAGTTTTTTACAAAGACTTTAAAACATAAGAAATCAAAGGAATAAAAGAAACTATATCCAAAGAATTTAATGAAGCATGGTAATGGCTCAACAAATAGAGAATCATAATATATCATATATATTTATGTGTATGTATGTATCTATATGAACGAATGACTTTATTTTTTATTTTCTGTTTACTAATAATCAGCTGTATCCTCCTGCTTCTCTGTCCTAAGTATAAATTAGAAGATTATTTTGGTAACATTATCATTTATCAAGCCTCTTTTTATTTAGACATTTAACATTTTAATTCTATCTGTGTTCACTGAACATATATATATATATATATATATATATGAATTCCTAAATATTTGTTATACATATATATTATTTATATATATGTATCACATAAAAATTTTCAAGGTTGAAAAATACAACCAAAAAAAAGGATTCGTTGCACAAGTTCATCAGCAGATCTGAGATGGCACAAGAAAAAGGAAGTTCAGAGACAGAACAAAAGAAATTATCTAATGCAGAGAAGAATTGTCCTGCTGAGACAACTCGGGGAAATGAGCAGCCGTCTACAGATCTCTATGACAGCGTGAACCTTACGGGCCGATATGTAATGGGGTCTAGAGAAAGAGAAAAGTGAAGACTGAGCTATATAACTACAGACATCATAATTGAAAAACCCCCGAATTTGCGGAAAACATTAATTAACATATTTAAGAATCTCAACAAGTTCCTAAGAGGAAAAAGCTCAGAGATACTGACCTAGAGACAACATATTCAAACTACTGATGGTCACAATGAGAAAACGGTGGAAATCCTGGGGGAAATGTTATGTACAAAGTATAAGAATAGCTAACTTCTCATTAATAGAAGAGTATAGACCAGGAGGCGTTAGAATGACACATTCAAATTCCCCAACAGAGAAAATATTACAATCCAGCATTCTGTATTCAACAAAACTGTCCTTCTGAAGAAAGGCAAGTTAAATATATTCCCAGGTGAACACACATTGAGAGGATTCATTGCCAGCACACCTTAGCAAAAAAAGCTAAAGGAAGATTTTAAGACTGAAAAGGAATAACACTAAATAGTAAATGAGACCACACAAAAACTTAAATAAAATATGAAAGAGAAGAGCTAATTAATGAAGCCAGAATTTGTTTATTTGGAAAAAATCAAGAAAATTAATAAACTTTCATGTAGCTAAATTATCCATGAAAATAATGCTAAAGACACAAGTTAACAAAGCCAGAATCAGAAGGACAAATCGATATGGCAAAAACAGAAATGAATTCAGAATTCAATTATTCCAAGAATTTGATGAGATAAATAAATTTTAGAAAAATTATAAACAAACGTGTCCTTTTGGCCCACATAAGTGAAAGGAAAATATGAGTAAGTACTTTAAAAATCCTTCCACAAAAAGGTGCATAAGCTATTGCTTAAATTCTTTCAGAAAATAGGGGAGTTAATTTTTAGTTTGCCTCATTAATCTGGCATTGCCCTGATAAACCAGAAAGACATAATAGGAAGACAACTAGGATCTAAACACACAGGGGACTCTAACACAGCCATGTAGAAGTTACCCAAGGAATGGCCAGTTTCCTGTCCAAAGGTCAACTAGCAGAAGATACTCCATTAATAAAATAAAAGACAAACACTATACCTTTACTTGAATTGACCCCAAAATAATGCATTTGACAAAAATCAACCTTCATCCATGATTAAAAAAGAAACAAACAAGCAAGCAAGCAAAGCTTCTGGCAAGTTAGAGTGATGGCAGGATTGCTCCCATCAGCGGCAATCCCCAGTGAGGAAGAGCTGCCTGGTAAGATCAAGAAGCAGATAGCAATGTCTGTGTGTACTATTTCCATCTTATGTCAAGACAAGTGGGCAAGAAAAAGAAATTGAAGATCTCATTAAAATGAAAGAATTAAAACTGTTCTTTTTCATGGATAGTTCAATGTTAATTTTTTTATCTTCTAAAATATCTTTTTAAAGTCTACTGGAACTAACAAGCGATTCTTACAAGGTTACAGGATACATGAATAGTATACCAAAAAAACTAATTAATAACAATTAGCAATTTAAAAATAAACTTAAGTAGACAATTCCAAGTTGAGTATGGCAAAGTATACTATAATCTCATCACTTGGAAAGTAGAGAAGGGGCAGGGAGGAGGAAGCAGGAGGAGGAGGAGAAGAAGAAGGGGAAGAAAGAAGTGTAGCTTCTAAAACCTATAAACACTTCTAAAAGAAATTTTATTTTAATTCAGAATTATTTAGAGCTTATGACTGTTTAGAGACATTTTTCTGTGCATTGGAAGGTTTAGTATTTCTAAGATGGCAATTCTCCTTTCCAATGAATCTATAAATCAGCATAAGCCCAATCAAAACTTCATCAAGAACTTTATAAAATTGTTTATCTCAGTTTAGACGGAAACGCAGAGAACCAACCCCAGAAGCCTGCTAAACAAGTTGCACTACTTAATTTCAAAACAGTGTAAAGTCACGGGCACCTGGAGGTGAGGCTATCTGTGGCACACCGCATTAGACAGACAGACAAATTGGTAACAAAGACTAGAGTCTAGAAATAGACAAGGACAGGTTTCTCAACCAATAATGCTGGGACAATTAGCAACCATATGATTAAAAAATAACCTTTTATCTCTTAAAAATTGTATTCATTTTATTTTTATGCAATGAGTGTCTTCCCTGCATATTTATCTGTGCACCACATTCTTGTCTGCTGTCCATGGAGGCCAGAAGAGGGAGTTGGATCTCCTGGGACCATTACCAATGCTTGTGAACTGCCATGTGGATGCTGAGAATCAAACCCAGGTCCTCTGGGAAAGCTGCCAGTGCCCCTAACCACTGAGCAGTCTCTCCAGCTCCACCTCTGATCTTTTGGGGGGTGGTTAAAAAAGAAGAGTAGAAACAAACAGGAAACCTAGATTTTCACCCCCCCCCCAACACATACACAACTCTGATTTAAAATGGATTGCAGATCTAAGTATCAGATTTAAAATTAAAACTTTATAAGGAACAGAGGGAGTAAATCTCTGCAAACCGTGCGGCAGGCAGAGGTTTCATAAATATAACATCAAAAGCAAAATCCATTTGAGGAGAAAAAACATGAAATCTTTTGTTCTCCAAAATGTTGTTAATAAAGTGAGAAGCCGAGTCACAGACTGACCACAAAAGACTTTCACACAGAATATATAAAGAACTTTAATGAGTCAATAAGAAGACAAAAAGTTTTAGTGGATAAAAGAGTGGAACAATTTACTAAAGACAATACATGAATGTAACATTCACATGAGAAGGTCCTGGAGCATCACATGTAGGTCATCAGGCAAAGACTCGCTAAGATGATTCACATTTGGTAGGCCTAGGAACTCCATTACCCCTAGGCTGTCACTAGACATTCAATGGCTGTAGTCACACCAGGAATGTGACACGCGTCTTAATCCCAGCAGAGGCTGAGGTAGAGGCAGGCGGATCTCTGAGTTCAAGGTCAGCCTGCTCTACAGAGTGAGCTCCAGCACAGCCAGGGTCATGAAGCACCCACTTCCAAATGTTACAAAAGCATTAGAAAGCAGGCCCCCATGGATGGTTGTGGCGATTCAGGAAAACACTTGGCACTGTAGTCTTCAAATTAAACATAAAACGTCCATAGTCGACAACAACTCTCTTAGCTGGGTACCTACCAAGGAGAAATCAAAATGGTTGGATAAACAGAGGTCCAGGGAATGGAGCTTGTAGGGTAAACAAAGATCCTAAGCTTAGCAAAGACTCAACGAAGGTTGAGAAATGCGATTGGCTAGGACCATCATCTGCTCTCTGGTAGTAAAGGTGATGCCGACCACTGAGTTCTGATTCCGAGAAGCAGCCTGGCTTTGGAGCGTTGCTGTGCTCTAGTCTTTAACTCTCACGTGGCCGTCAGTGGTGGGTCTTAAGCTGCTTTCTCCTCCACACAAAGGCGATGCCTGACTCGAAGAGGGGACAGATGGCAAAAGGCAGAGGCAAGATTCAAATCCAGGATTGTCTGACACATAAGCCCTTGCTTTAGCCTACTGTGCAGATTGCCTAACTCCACAAACGTTAGCAGATGAACTGCTGTCTAAAAAATTCAGAGAACTAAAGGACACAGTTGGAACCATGACTCCTGTTTTCATTACAGAGAGCACAGGAACTATCAGGGACAATGCTGAGCATCCACCTCTCATGACACCCCAGTGCCCAGCTTCCCTTCTCATTCCATGCTAAGAACCCCCATTTTCACTTAAAAACCTCTTCTCTCTCATAAGATGAAACATAAAAGTCCAGCCTTCAAAGAGGAAAAGTCACTGCGGAGATGTTGCCAAGGGGACCAAGCAGAGCTGGGCACGATGCTACTGACTCCTCCCTACACCTCCTCCCTACACGATGTTAAGTTGGGAGCAAAGGCAGTTTGAACTGGAAGACCTAATCGCTCAAGGCAAGAGGCATGTGGGCATGACCAAGCTGCAGCATTAAAAGTAACTTTGGAGCCAGGGAGATAACTCAGCATGTAAACACTTGCCAAGCTAGAAAGAGGGCTGGAATTTGGAGCCCCATAACCTATGTAAGTGCTAGGTTGGACCATAGAAGGCTTCTTGTAATCCTAGTACTAGGGAGCTAGCACTTGGGAGGCAGAGACAGGGAATCCCTGGAACAAGATCGATAACTAAACTAGTCAAACGGGAAATCTCTGGGTTCAAGTGAGATGATGTCTCAATAGAGAAGGTAGGGGGTAAGTAAGGAAGATACCAACATCAACACACATGCACCCCAGACAGGCAAACACACACACACACACACACACACACACACACACACGCACACATGCACACACACAAACGATCTTGTCTCCATAAGCAGATTGAGTAAGAACTCCAGCAGGCTCTGACTGCCAGGCGAGCCTTGTATGCGTGCTGATTGAGAATTCCGCTGCATAACCTTCTGCGAACTGTTTATCTTATGTACTTATTTAACTAACATTCAGACTGACAAGACTCCCGTTTCTGGGCCTTCCTTTCACGCTTTCATGTGGGAATGATCAGATGGAGCTCAGCTCCCACCAACTTTGCATGTTTTTGATTCCGCACATAAACTGAAGGTTAGAATTCCAGTCTGTGTCCTCAGTCATTCAGGGTGTTTTCAGATCTTTGAACATGACTTCAAACCCTGCCAAAACACAACCCAAATACAGGCTTGCTTCGGTGTCTGTACAAATACGGAAAAGCAATGGGTATGTCAGCTTTCAATGGGTACTAGCCTAATTGAAGCTTTAACTGCTGTCAGCGAACAAAGGCAGCCAGAACTAACTAAGGCTGCTTTGTTCAAGGGTATGAAGACGTTCGGGAAGACAGGGGATGAAGCACGTGTAGCAACTGAAATAAGGAAAGCAAACATTCCTGTGGCCACTCACCAGCTTCTTCCAGATCCCTGCTATCCTAATAACAGTCCCCAATTGTATTAGATATTTAATTATCCATGCTTGTGGGAAGAACTGTTTATTTTGTTTCATGAGCCTTCTGAATATAGGCAGGATAAGGACATGGCATTTCGGTACTTTCTAATACACCACCTCATTTCATCTCCACAATGGTCCATCATAGCAGACACATCAAGTCTTGATTTCACAGATGAAGACGGCTAGAGATCAGAGAGCTGGGACTCCACAAGCCCCAGAACTGTTGCTTTCCTTGATGTCCTACCCCCCGAATCTCAGAATAGAGAGGCACCCCAGTGCTGGGTGGCACACACCTGCAGAGAGGCCTAATAAATACACACTCAGGTGACCCTATTGTCCCACCGTAAATAATCTAGGCAGAGAAGCTGATTGCTTTGCAGCGTTCTGTCTTCAGTAGCAGTGAAAGTTGGGAGCAAACTCTGAAAACCTTCACAGTTCTTACAGCTCTGGAGAAGACTCATCCTGAAAGACCTCCATGTCAGGTGCAGCCTGTCTCCTCCACTGCTGCCCACTGGCACGGACCCATGGACTGTTAAATCTGATGACCGGAGAGGCACCATGCCTTCACGTCTCTCTTTCGAATGTTTCCCCTCCTGCTGCGTCACTCTGGAAATATTGTAAGAGTTATTACAACAGCCCCCGCCCCCATGATCTTTCACCAAAACCTTAAGTCACCAAGAACAACATCCCAGTTTGCCTGCATTGTAACCCAAACGCCAAAATCGTCACATTTAACACAAACTGCATCTGAAGTAGCAGACCATGGTGGAGAAGGGACAATTCTGTCACAAAACCAACACTATGGCTGTGCCATGTTACAAAGAAAGAACCGGCAGAGCCTGAGGCTGGATGCACCCTAGACCCCACCCCAGTACTGCTGTGTCTAGACTCCCCTCCTCCAGTACTGCTGTGTCTTAGCATGGTCACGGTGACCATCCTGAAGGAGGAAGTAAAAGAGTAACAAACCATCAAAGCTAAGCATGTCAACAAAATGCTGGAAGAAACCACACCAACCATGCATTGTACGCCAGCAACTTTTCATTTCCACTCATACATGAAGCACGTAGGGAGAAGTTACAATATTATCAAGTGTTCAGGCTGCTAATGCTGTTTCAAGCAAGAAGGGCTCCAGACTAACACATAAAAATCTTCAGGCCACAAAAACATCTGCCATTGCTTTAATACATCCACAGATGTTCAGGAAGAATTTATTCATTTTATTATTTGAAAAAAATATTTATTAAACCAGCAAGATGGCTCAGTACATACTGGCACTACCTGAGCAAGCCTGGCGGGCAACCTGAGTTTGACCCTCAGGACCCACCTACAAGTAGAAGGAGAGGACCAACTTCATTAAAAAGCAGAAAGCATGGAAGTCGTGTGATCGTAAGCAAGGCCAGCACCCTGCATAGCCAGAAACAGAGTGGAGGCATTAGCCTGCTGCAGAGACACTGAAGTTAAAGCTAAGTATTTCTTTTAAAGAACTTTACAGGTGGCATTAGGAAAATGGACTCTTAGGGTTGAGGCCAGAGTTATAAACCTAGAAGAATGTGAGAACTGGAGCCCAGAATCAGCAGCAGTGTGAGCCACACCACACATACCCTGTCTATGGAGACCAAGATGGAGCAAGTGGAAACTAAGCCCTTTCCTAATCCAAGACAAGTATTCCACCAAGAAGAACATGGGATTCCAAACAAATTAAGCTGATGTGAGTGAGGCATTAGGCCAGGCTGGGAAGGAAAAGTGCACCAGATGTGTTCATTTAAAACACATCCACCTGTTGATGCGAAGCCAGTGTGATCTAAGGTGCACACGTGAAACCCCCCCCCCCCCGCTTGTACACTAGTCAGCTCCTAACTTGCAAGCAAATATTTGATTTTCTACTTCATGATAGAATTAATAAGAACCAACATTAGTAACATAATAATATTTATCACAATACATATTAGATAAAGGTAGGTAGCTTAGGGAAATAGAAGGAGATGTTTCCAAACTTCAAAGGCTGTTCAGACTTTGACCATGTAAATCTCAGCTTCAAAACCCTGCCGCTTGGTGTTTATGTTTTATTGCCTTGCATTACTACATAGGAGAACTCATCAGATGTATCTTATCATCCAAACAGATCGTAATCCTCAGTAATTCCCTGATGCCGCCAAACTGCTCGCTAGAGTGCGTGCACTACGCGCAGTGGGTCTGCAAACAATGCTCACCAGGAGAGCTAGAGTCCTTTCATCTTTGCTTTACTTCACTTGGCTTTCAGACAAGGCCTCATGTATCCCAGGCTGGCCCCAAACTATCTATGTAGCCAAGGATGCTCACGAGCCTGAGATCCTTCCCCTCTTCCCGAGTGCTAAGATTACAGACGTGCACCACCATGCCTGCCCAGTGTACAATGACTGGGAGCTGAACCTGGGGGTTTGTGCCCATTAAGTAAACACTTAACACACTCTAGTGCCTTGATTTTGTAGTGGTTTCTGCCAGGGAGGTTTTTGTCCTTACCTCCCACTAGGGGTCTCCTTGAGGACCAGAACTGCATCTTGCAGATTCTTGTAACACTTCCTAAGTCTTGGTTCGGTCTGGTTGGTAATCAGAACCGAGTGTGTATAAATGTTCACTGACATTTCCAGAGGGAGCAGGGAAGACTTGCCTTTAAATCTCCCAAACCCAATAGTTAAAAGATTTAACCCGCTGACAGAACTATGGAGTCACCACCAAGACCACCGTACAGAAGATAGGACAGTGTCACACACAGGTCAGCCACCAAGCTGCTGAAGTAGATCCAGGGCTGACTAGGCGGATCAGGTTCTACATGGAGGGCTCTTCCCCTCTGCCACACAGCGCACTGAATCTCATGGCAGAGTGGCTTGGTTTGGCCTTTGGCTCCAATCAACAGTGTGACTTCATGCTATAACTCCCAGGTGATGTGTACAAGTCTCTTAAATCATTTTAGATGCACTGTAGGGATGTCTTGACTCGGATGCGTGTCTGCCCAGCCGATCATGCTGACTCTGATGCTAAAAGCTGGTTTGGATTGTAGACTGAAGTAGACCAAGCTAACTATGAAGGAAAATCAGATGCACTGCAGCCGTTCACACCAGAAAGGAAAATCTTAAGGGAATCTGATGAGTTAAGATGCTAAGTTTTGGTGTGACCTGGGTATAAGCAGCTTGTTTAGATTCAGAACCAAGTCCAGCCCCAGTGGGTAGGGTAGAACCTTGGGAAGGTCAGCAACCCTTGATGCTAGCATTACATTCAAGGTCTCCACCCACACTAGTAGTTTCTCCTTTAGAGACCACCAGCGACTCTAAAATTTAATCACGCATGAATAGGAACCTCTGGGGTTTTCACCCTAACTCCAGACTCGGCCACCCGGTCCCTCTCTGGCCATCGATGTTCAAAGCTGCCGTTTAACATGTCCCTTGTACTTACCTTGTCTCCTGTCAGCAGTCAGAAGTTGACTTGTTGTAGTTAGGTTAGTATTTTTTTTTTAATATATTTTTTAAAACCAGGAATAAGATTCAAAGAGTCTGCCCTGCAGCAATCCCATATGCAGTTCTTTGTTAGAATCCTAATGACGGCTTCTAAACACACAAGAGACCATCCCCAGCTGTAAAAGCGATGAGCTTCCGGGGGCCTGTTGAGTTTCCTGACCCAGACCTATTTTTTATATTTTGATCTTGGGGACCATGTCTCATGACTTTCAGAACCCTCAAGTTATCCTCAGGGTCACAGCACCAGCTTAAGCAGGCCTAGCAAGACTTAAAACAGGGCATCGAGGATCAAAGTGGCCAACAAACCCGTGCATTAGCCACGGGACCAGCCCCCAAGAGCACTGCAGTAAGCTGCATTGTGCAAGTGGCTAAATTCTTTTCATGGGGAAATAAAAAGAACAAAAACCTCAACACCAAAGACTTTAGGCGTAGGCCTCTGAATAAGCACGTTAGCAACAGCCCACATTTTGATATAAAAATATAAGAACAGTACCTTGGTGTCTGATTAAAGTGTGGAAGAATCAGAACAACTTGGATGTTGTTTTTATTTGTATATTTAAAGCTACCTAAAACCTCCAAAGTTCAGTGTCCTTTCCTCTGAATTTTCTTCAGGATAATATTAAAGGGACTTTCCTGGGTTCAAATAGGGAGAATAGATTAGAAGATGTCTTATAAGAAATGAAGACGTCCAGAGTCTGGATTAAGAATAACACAGCCCAGAGAGGTTTACTCAGTGGCCTGAGACTTCAGTTTCCTTCCGTTGTCTGTCTGCCCAGAGAGCAGGAGACTAGCAACAGGGATGATCGGATGAAGGCGGGAAAAACACAACTGTCAGGCTCCAAGGACAAAGCCTCCTCTTTACAATACCATTCCTTAAATCCAGACATTAGAGGCGAAGGAACGAGAGAAGTGGCAGGCAGCTCGGATGGTTTTCTGAGGATGTGGCAGAGATTATGCTAATCGGCACGCCATTGTCCTTGGCAAAGTGTTCCCATATCGAGATGCCCAACCTCTCAACTCAGCACCAGCCAGCACTTTCTGTGTGGTTTCTGTGTAATTAACACCAGCACTAGACCTTTTCATTTGTACTGGTCCAGCTTAGGCCCTTCTGAGGGTGTCCACAGGGGAGCGGGAGCGGCCCTCACCCTTTGCCTGTGGCCCCAGAGACCCAGCTTCTGCTTAGATCTGCCTGCCATCTGTTAATGGCAGAGGGAGAAAAACTTGAGCTAAACTTTGACTGTCAGGGAATGCAAGAGTCCAAATCCACCCGAGGGAGGTAAACAAATCATTGCCTTACCAAAAACCAAGACAAAGCAACAAAAACAAACAAAAAAATTTTAATAATTCAAACCAACCGCTTCATTTTTCACGTAGTTTTTGTCTCATTTTAACTAATCTCCATTCAAGACAAAGCAGGAATAAAAACACTAGCGGAGGAAACCACCACAGGGATTTTTTTTTTTTTTAAATTGAACTTCAGCATCGACTTCTATTGTTTAAGAGTTGGATCGTAGATGTTCCTAGCTGCCCAGAAGCTGTAAGGAACTGAATTTTATTCTCTAATCGATGTCTCCAGCTTTTGTTGGTGCATGTGAGAATTTAATCATTAGGTGTTTCCAAACATTTAAGAGAAAAGGTCAGTTTTACATTAAACACACTTTCCTTCAGGCGGAGCCCACCAGCCAAGAGCCGGCACCACCCTGTCCCATTTGTTCTCTGGGAAATTTTGACGACACTTAATACAATCCATTTTGGCTCCAACCCTGGCTTTTAATCTATTTAAACTGACTCGATGGCCCCAGGAGGAAATAATCGGACACATTCAAGTGTTGATGGACCAAGGTCACAGGTTCCAAGACAGGCCACAGAATTATCCAGGGATCTCAACCAACCTGTCCTTTCCTAAATCACTTCTTTAATTGTTAACCAGAATGGAAGTCAAACCCATAGAGTCTCCAAGTGTAGGGCCCACAGATACTAAATGACACCAAAAGGCCCTCGGCGATGTCTAATTGGGAGCCATGAAATCTGTTCTACTTCCTAGCTATTCTGTGTGACCTGCATTCTGCCTGCACGGAAGGCTATCTTGGTAGGAAGCCCAGGATTTGGTGAGATAGATGTGGTTAGCTTTGTGTACTGTTTGGAAATGTTTTCAATAAAGCTTTGTGACTTAATTCAAAATGAGTTAGTAGGGCTCTGGTTAACTATGAAAGGAGGGGCGCTGAAGCATTATATATGCCTTCAAAACATAACACCCCCTCCAAAGAGCTAAGAAATGCCCTCTGCCTAAGGAGAGTGCCACTGATGAGCCCACCTGGATCAGCAGCGATAAAAGTATGGGCCTCTTATTGAAGGCACGGCTAAAGACAAGCCTACCAGCTCTGCTCCTAGCCTGCCCCGGCAGTCTGAGGCAGGACACACTCTGGGTAGAGCAAATGTTCTGTCTTTTAGGAATGAGTTCTCCTGTTTGATTCTACCATGTCCATGCAGGAATCACTCAGAGGTATTGGAGGGAAAGTAGGTGAAGGACCTGACACTGCCACGGCTGTGAGGATTCAGCCAGGCTCTCGGCTTTTGAAAACCGGAAGATTTGGGCAGAAATTTTGAGTTTCAGAAGTTTGGAAATTTTACCTGCAGCCACACCTTTCTTTGCAAGTGCAACAAGAACAAGAATGCTATAATTTCAAAAATATTTTCAAGTCTAGATAAACCCCAAAGATGATTTGCTCATGTAATAGTGATGAAAATGCCAAAAGGTAGGAGGAGCGCTGGATGGTTTCCTTTTTGGCTGAAATATTATCATTATACATGTATACATATCAGATGGTCTACAGCCTCTAGCCTCGTGACTTATCAAAATCATTATCATGTGCATCGTGTGTGTTCAGAGTATATTTTTATAGCATAGTGCAGTATATATGTTTTATCGTAGCCAAATATAAATTCATTTCACTTGCCAGGTCTGGAAGGTTGGAAAGGCATTTCCGGGTCATCCACGCCTACTGGAGCGAGCAAATGAATCTCCACAGTGAGGACAGGAGGCCTTCTACAGTTAGGGGACCCCTCAAAGATATGCATCTAAATACAGGGGCCAGCTGCTTCATGGGACACCACAGTGTGACGGCGTTAAACTAGTCTAGAGGAGCCCTTGGAGAAATTGCCAAGCCGTGCCCATGCCATTCACCCACCGTCACGAGTTCTATTTAGTGTAAGCTGTTTAGAACACATGAAATCTGTAATACACTGTTAGATCTTTACAAATTTCATGAAATCTTTTTCGGATATCCCAAAAATCCTGAACTGCTTGAATCTATTGTCCCCCGGCACTGGGGACTGACCCGTAATCTCTTTCCCAGCCAGGACACCAAATCTGTCCCCAATCTTGTCACTGATTCCAGCCGCTGTTTGAACTCAGCCGAGGGGATGGCAGCAATCCTACTTCTAAAAGAACACCACAAGGGCTTACGTCCACCGTGCCTTGAAGAGAGGCTGAAAGGGAGGTCAAAGGTGAGGAAAAGATAAAGTGCCAAACAAGGAGATCAGTAGCACGGGGCCTTCTTGATGAAATCCCAACGCCGGCTTCTTCGGGAGGCGAGCCTCGGAACTTCATTTCAAAGCAACCTCATTTTGCTGGTGTCTGTGTGTGCATGTGTGTCTGTGGATTTGTGTCCGGGTGTGTGTGTCTGGGTATGTGCGTGTGTGCACTCGGGGTTGGCTTTTGTTTTTTCAGAGGGATCACTGTCCATCTAAAAGCCGTATTCAGTCGTCCTTGTCCCGAGTACTTCGACTTACACAGGCTGCATTACTCTTGTAAACAGAGAAGCCATCAAAGTGAGAGCAGGGAGAGTCCCATCAGTGGATTAAGGCCTTCTGCATGACAAAGTAGCTACCTAGGGGGGGATAAACTTAATATGTGAAAGAATGTGATTGAGAGGAAGAAAGTACCCAAACTCTGTCCTTCTCTTCATAATGTCCTAATCTAATGCGTGACACTGGGCCTTGGGCCAGAGTGAGTGTTAATCAATGAGACACCCATCTGTGTCCCCAGCCCTTATCGTTATTTAAAACTAGCCTAAACTCAATTATTGTCCCTTAGAGACCAGGATGGGATATTAAGTTGATTGAAGGGAACTGTGTCTCACAAAGAAATCCCAGTATTGTGATGCAGAGGCTTTGGTGTCGCTGACCAGAGATGAATGCCGATTATCAGAACGGGAAAACTGCACAGATGATGTCGGGCTGAAAAGGTCTTACTTGGAAACAACTAAATTCTGCCAAATAGAGGAATCAGTCCAGAGTGTGCCGTATTCTTTGGGATAAAGCAGATAGACGAGTCTTCTGCATTGTTATAGCACGGTAAACACGCACGGCAAGAATAAGTTCAAGTGTGGATGCAGATCTTTGGACCAGTAAGGGATTGGTACTTTTGAACTCATAATAATTGCTAGAATTATGGTGACAACTGGGAAGATATATAATTTAATGCTCCAATGCCTGAAAAAGATCATCCCAAACAAGCCATCTTATTCTTAACTAAATGAAAATGTATCTTTAAGGAAATAAGGACCACAGAGGAGAAGGCAGGAGAGAGGCACAATGTTGTTGCCCGGGGGCTGTGTATAAGTGTGCTTCTAACACTTGGGGGGACAGTGGCAGCCTGCTCTGTCTTTACTTTTCTCAGGACATTCCGTGACAATGTTTGATGGCAGATTGCTTTTAAAGCAGACTCAAATCTCTGAAATTGGATTTCTGGGCCCAGAGACAATATGTACCAACTGTCCTTTTGAGAAGTTTTGAAACGAACAGAAAAAAGAAGTGGCTCTTTAACTGTGCAAGTCACTCAGTCTAAAACTACATGGATATATTTTTATAAAGCTTCTTAAGTCTACAAATAGGTGTAAGCTCAGATGAACACATGACATCATTAACAAAGTTACGACAAGAAGCTTATCTCCTGACTGCTACACGAAAGAATTCTCATTTTCTCTCTGGAATGCTGCCTTGACTGAATAGTAATTTCATACCAATTACCAGGACAACCTGAAATAGGTATAAGGCTCAAGAATGGGCCGATATGTCAGAAGGAACAGGGTATGGCCCAGAAGCATGGTTTATAAAAAGGCGACAGATAATGAAAAAGAAGGCAGTGAGGAGGGGGACGCTGACTTGGCCAGCAGCACCACCGCCCACTGGAGCAGAAGCCGCGTCATCCACACATTATGCCAGAACACAAATGCTGGGCAAGTTGTTTCCAAAAACAAAGGTGAGAAGAAAGCAGGAAGCAGCAGCGTTGTAAAGAAAACAAACATACTCAACTTAAAACAGCGGATGAAATTACTTTAATACATATATGGTTTTTTTTCAAAAGAATTAAAATGTAGGGCTTGGGAGATATCTCAGTTGCTAAAGTGATTGCCTTGCAAACATGAGGACCTGAGTCCCGTCCCCAGAACCCATGTGTAAAAACAAACAGACAAACAAGGCAGCATAGTGGGACACAACGATAACCCCAGAGCTGTGGAGCTGAAGGGAGGCAGACACCAAGGGCTCACTAGGCCTACCTGGTGAGTGCCAGGTCAACAGGAGCCCCTGCTCACCCTGCTCATCCTGCCTCACCCCACCAAGACAAACAGACAAATAGGTGAGGGCCTGAGGAAGACACCTGAGGGTGACTCTGATCACAGTCACGCATCCACACACACAGGAAGTCACCACACACATAACAACAACAACAAAGGACGATTTTGGTTAGTCTGCTTATTGGTAGGAAAGCTTCCTATAGAACATGGTGAGGCAGAGATCTAAGCATAACCAGATTGGGAGAATTCAGAAGATGCCCTTAGGGTACTTTTCAGTTGAGGATGTGGAAGTCACATAAGAAGAAAACCTCTTGAACACAGTCAGCAGAATTTGCGTTCTGGTGTAATTGACTTCCATCTCAAACTCACCCACTGTATGCAGTATGGGCGTCCAGAAGGCGCCAATGTTGATAGCGCACATCTTGATCTCACAGAGTCCACAGCACATGCTCAGATTGGCAAGTTTCTCAACAATTTGCTGACATTGCTCCAGATGGCATTCAAAACAGATACATTGCTTATTTCTGCAGCCCGTGCCAGGTAGCAAAGGTCCTGTTATCTATGTCTGTTGTTGCCGAATGTTTGCACCTTAGGAGACTGTCTCCTAAAGGAGCACTCAGATGACTGGCTTCTAACACAGCCATTGCTAATGTTTCCTGAAGGAAAACTCATTGCGCATGCTATTAGCATTACCACCATGTCTTTTGTTGATCAGTTCTCCTTCTATGGAAGATTCTGACCTCATCACTCTAACAATAATACGTTACATTCGTTAGCATTTTTTCATTTTTTAAACAATGGCACACTGTCTAAAATAAGTGTCATATCCATAATATTCAAGGGTTTTTTTTTAAGGACTGGCAATCTGGGACACAGAATGGACAGTTGGGGAATATAGTTTGCTTGAGTTGATAGAATGTTTTAGTAAATAAAGTGAAACCAAGATGAGAGGCCCTCAAAAAAACAATGCAACCTAAAATTGAAAAAAAAATTATAGGCCACTTAAGATGGCTCTTCCCTGAAGGGACTAGAGATCAATAGGGGAAATTTTTTCAAGTTGTTCACATTACCCATCTCCCTAATAACGCTATCTCTCACTTAGAGAGTGACAGTACATATAGAGACCCTTGACCTCCTCAATCCCCCTAACAACCTGCAAAAGAAGAACTCATCCTTGTCATATAAAAGGAAGAACTTAGATAACCAGGTGTTGTCAAATGCTGAACAGAGAGCCCTGCAGTAGAGAGAGAGAGAGTACACAGGATGCCTCCACAGAACCCTGAAGAACTAAAGCCTGACACATGAACAGATCCATCCAGAAGGTGTACTTCCAGGTGTTAGGTGTTATCCAGTGTTGAAGAGAGAACCCTGCAGTGGAGAGAGAACGTACACAGGATCCTCCACAGAACCCTGAAGAATGTGGAGACTTCCACTCCCTTTGGAGGGAGGATTTGATCTTTAATTCAAGGATATGGGAGGGAAAACATTTTCGATATTTGGCTTTTGGCAATCCATATGTGTTGAAAAACTTAGAGGTCACACAGAATGAAGCAGCAACATGCAGCCTCATGCCAGCCATTGCTTTCCAAAGTCTAAAATAAAGAGTAGGAGAGGGGAACGAATCGCTCCTGAGACGCGACTTTGTGCAGACAGTCTTGAAGCTCAGAGATTCGGAGCTGAGTTAGTGATATTTCCATCCGATTTTTGCTTAGTCTTTCTCTCTAGTCAAGACTAAAAACCATCTAGTCAAGTATCAGCACCTTGGGCAGGTACCGAGTGATTTTTGTTATTGCCATTATTATAGTTTGTGTGTTTGTAATGAAGTCTCATGAAGTCTCAGACTTGCTGTGTAAACGAGGCTGGCTATGGACTCTTGATTCTCCTGCCTTTGACTCTCAAGTACTGGGATTATGGATATGTAACACTGGGGTAGATTTTTAAAGACTTGACTTTACATGATCTTGTCAGCTGGCTCTCCAAGATGATGGTCAGCTGGTTTGAATGCTAAATCATCTGTATATTTGTTCTATTTATTTTCGTTCTGCGCTGGCTTTCTCTCGGGTCTACGGGATTACTAGAAATGGAGGGGAAGCCTGCCGACTCTGAATCCTTTTTCTACACCATCTCCTTACTTGGTGTACTTACTTACCTTCTGCAGTAGACGTGCCCTCAAGTGTCTCCCTAGAAGAGAGGTTCTCAACCCCCAGTGAGTGTCAGATGACCCTTTCTCAGGGATCGCCTAAGACCATCAGGAAAACACAGATATTTAGGATTCATAAAAGCAGCAAAATTATGAAGATAACTGTGTGGTGGGGGTCCCCACACCCTGCGGAACTGTATTAAACGATAGTAACTACTGGTCTAGAACCTATCTCCAGGTCCTCTGAGACTGAAAATACAAAAGACGAGCCAGAGCCTACAGTGTTCATCTCTTCTTCCCAAACCTTTCTCTGCTTTGCACCATTCCCTGTCTGTTTAGCTGACACATTGAGATGGGCGGTCAAACCTAGCCTGATGGAGTTCCTCGTGTGATTCCTACTCCAAAACTCAAGAGTACTGGCATTCCAGACATGCGTCACCACTCACGACTTTTATATCTGTTTTTCTTCGGGGCCAAACCACTCACTCTTCATCCACTCTCCACCCTGGTTAAGGTCAGCTGGTGTGTGGCTCGTCGGAAGCAGCTGGGAACTGGCCTGTGGGTGGGGGTAGGCGTGCTCTTCTTCAGAGGGAGGTGAAGTAAAAACAAGAGAAACTTAAC
This sequence comes from Microtus oregoni, assembly GCF_018167655.1. Classification (NCBI taxonomy): domain Eukaryota; kingdom Metazoa; phylum Chordata; class Mammalia; order Rodentia; family Cricetidae; genus Microtus; species Microtus oregoni. The sequence goes on from NW_024543979.1 coordinate 7,037,284, forward strand.
ATGGCACTTGGAAATCTTGCTTGAAGTTTGGCACATAAAAATTTAGGAGTCTCAGCCCAAATCTCCACAGCTTTTTACTTAAATAAATTTCCTCACTTACATCCACGGAAAAAGTCAAGAATCGTCAACTTAGAGGCACATCATGCTGAAGCGAGCAGACAAGATCGTAAGTTTACCTGTCTCAGTAGAATTCCAGACTGGAGCACAATGTGATTCTGTTTATATATAACAAACGGGGGGGGGGGGTTGACCTTTGTAGCAGCCCGGTCGCTCAGGCTCAGGTGACACCCTGGCACTTTACCATGTACCAGCACTAGTGAGAGAAAAGCTCTGAAGTCAAGTGCACCCGAAACAAGCTGCACACAGCAGGCGGGGGAAGGGCAGGAGAGGTTTGCTCTCCCAGGGACTGAGTGGGAACTGGAGAGCTCTCCCTCAATTAGGCAAAGTGTGGTACCGATGATTAACCCAGTGTTACCTTGGTAACCCAGGAATTACACTGTAGATGAGATCTGTCTGGCAATGGGTACCTCTCATCAGACAAGAGCCACACAAGCATTGGGAGCGAGAGGGCTAAATCTCCGGTTTCTAGCACTCCAACCAAACGTGAAACAGTTTCCTTTTTGACAAGAGGCGAGTATGGCTGCTGCTCCTAACTGAGGAGAAACAGAACACGTGTTTTAGTATAACTATGAACCATCCCAGTCTTCAACCCCAAGTTCGACAATGATAACACAATGCCTGTGGGATATAGTGACTAGAATAACAACTGGAATGTGTGCGTGTGTGTCTGTGCATGTGCGTGTGTGTGCATGTATGTGTGTTTGCATGTGTGCATGAATGTGTGTGCATGTGGGTGCATGTATGTGTGTATGTCTGTGCATGTGCGTGTGTATGCATGTATGTGTGTTTGCATGTGTGCATGAATGTGTGTGCATGTGGATGCATGTATGTGTGTGTATGTCTGTGCATGTGCGTGTGTGTGCATGTATGTGTGTTTGCATGTGTGCATGAATGTGGGTGCATGTGGGTGCATGTATGTGAGTGATATAGAAAGTTTGTTAATGACTTGTGTTGAGCCTTTTAAAATATTAATACAACAATTTTTAATATGACTGCATACAGAGGAAAAAAATCATACACATTTATTACATTGATGTTCTCTCTCTGTTACCCATGCTCAAGGAGTTTTTATAGGATAAACTATAACTTCTGCAGTGTGCGTATATATGTGTGTGTGTTTGTATTGTGATTTCTTTCTGTGCTAGAAACAGTATCTTAAAAAGAAACAATAATTCGATCCTGGAACCTGTTTCTTTCTTATATTTCTGAATTTCAAGAGTGTCTTGTAGCCGTCCAGAGCCTGGAGCACTGGTAAACATTTGAAAACTAAATGAAGCTTTTAAAGTCTCAGAACTGCCTCCAGGACATACGTGTGACCATCACCTTGAACTAGAATCTAAAGAGTAAAGTCCTAGGGCCATATTTATAGCCTTAAAGACACAGTTTTAAATGGATGGTGAGCCTTTTCAGACCTGTGATCAGGGTGGGGAAGAGGTCAGCCGGGCCTTCCTCCTCAAGGCTATCTGCCTAGGGATTGTCCCCCCAAAGACTTTACCGCTACTATAGACAGAGAGATGACAGACAGACAGACACCCTGGTGCCCTTCTCTCTTCAGCACTTTTATCATTTAACCCTTAATCATATACTACCCCAAGGCAGTGTTTCTCAGTGTACTATAAAAACTACTCTGTGGGACATTCACGAAAGAGCATCAGGAGAATGGCTCAAAGGCCAGTGAAATGCCAGGTTAAACAGAGTAGAAAATGCTTCTTTATTGAAGATGATTTGGAGACTTTGGGTTAATATTTATTGCTCTGTCAAACATAGGGTACAGGTAGGAAATAAAACAGCCTCATTCCCTCTAGAGGAAACGCTCTATATAGACAGCCTACTAACATGTGAAAACGCGACCTCAAAATTTATCTAGCATTTGATTGTCCAAGTCCTTTCAAATCCTTTGCCTAACAGAGCTGGGATGGGGCAGGTCTTCATATATCCAATTATATCCACAAACCAACTTGTGTTTTCAGTAGTTGAAAATGATATCTCTCTCCCTCCCTCTCTCTCTCTCTCTCTCTCTCTCTCTCTCTCTCTCTCTCTCTCCCCGTCCCTACTTCTCCCCCTCTCTCCTCCTCTACCACCCCATATCTCCACCTACCTTAGAAATTGATATTATCAAATCTTCATAATCTTTCATTTTTGATACAGGATCCTTTTTCTTCTCTCTTTTTTTTTCTCAAGACAAGGTTTCTCTGTAGCTTTGGGGCCTGTCCTGGAAGTAACTCTTATAGACCAGGCTGGTCTTGAACTCACAGAGATCTGCCTGCCTCTGCCTCCTGAGTGCTGGGATTAAAGGGGTGCACCAACCGCCTGGCTTTGATCCAGGGTTTTTAAGTGAAGCCCAGACTGGCCTCAGTGTTGGAACAGTTCTCTTGCCCCAGCACCTCAAGTGTGAGTCACCACAACCAGCTGAAATCCACACAATCTTTGTTCTGTTCTCACAATTATGCCCCAGGCCCAGCTGCAGCTTAATTCTTCTCCCCTCCCAACCACATACACACACACAGACACGCACGCATGCAGGCACACTTTGCTCGCATACACATTAGTCCAAGACATACTACAGACCACTCCAGTCTTGTCTTTCACAAATCTCCTCCCTTCCCCTAGGATTACCCACCAAGCCCAGCAGCATTTGGCGTCTATTCAGATCTGCAAGCCTGCGATGCCAAATGCAAGAGATGAACTAGTCCCCATTTTCCAGGTAAAAATCCAACAAGCCCACAAAGGTTGTGCAAACCCTCGTGTTCAGAATTGCCGTCTGGCCCCGGCTTCTGGCGTGTTTCCTAGTTCTAGCACAGACTCTAACACCAGACCTTTTTATGTATTTGTCAGTCTCACCTCCCACCTTGTGAGACACTAGGAAACAGAGGCTGTATTATTTTTTTTCCTTTTCTTGCCTTCACAGTATCAGCGCCTGGCACCACTCACAGTAGACGCCCAGGATACATTCGCTGAAAGGGCTTTGACAAATCGGACTAGAAAGACTTAAGCTCCAAATGGGACCCATAATGGGGTCATAAGCAGTTATCATTAGGATGAAGGTGGCTTCCAGTCAGCTGGACAGAAATGGCCAGTAGCTCATAAACTTGAGTGCTGTGGAGGGAACAGTAAGGAATTTCAGGTGTTCCTTAAGCTACCAGAACTTCCAAGAAGAGCTAATACCCATACTCCTTAATGTATTCCACAATATAGAAACAGAAGGGTCATTACCTAATTCCTTTTATGAAGCTACAGTTACTCTGATACCAAAACCACACAAAGACTCAACCAAGAAAGAGAATTACAGGCCAATCTTACTCATGAACATCGACGCAAAAATCCTCAACAAAATACTGGCAAACAGAATCCAAGAACACATTAGGAAAATTATCCATTATGATCAAGTAGGCTTCATTCCTGAGATGCAGGGCTGGTTCAACATACGAAAATCTATCAATGTAATCCAGCATATAAATAAACTGAAGGAAAATAACCATATGATCATCTCATTAGATGCTGAAAAAGCATTTGACAAAATTCAACATCACTTTATGATAAAAGTATTGGAGAGATTAGGGATACAAGGGTCATACCTAAATATAATAAAAGCTATATACAGCAAGCCGACAGCTAACATCAAATTAAACGGAGAGAAACTCAAAGCCATCCCGCTTAACTCAGGAACACGACAAGGATGTCCACTCTCTCCATACCTCTTCAATATAGTACTTGAAGTTCTAGCAATAGCAATAAGACAACATAATGGGATCAAGGGGATTCGAATTGGAAAGGAAGAAGTTAAACTTTCGTTATTTGCAGATGATATGATAGTGTACTTAAGCGACCCCCAAAACTCCACCAAAGAACTTTTACAGCTGATAAACAGCTTTAGTAATGTGGCAGGATACAAGATCAACTCCAAAAAATCAGTCGCCCTCTTATACACAAAGGATAGGGAAGCAGAGAGAGAAATCAGAGAAGCTTCACCATTCACGATAGCCACAAACAGCATTAAATATCTTGGGGTAAATCTAACCAAGGAAGTGAAAGATCTATTTGACAAGAACTTTAAGGCATTGAAGAAAGAAATTGAAGAGGATACCAAAAAATGGATGGATCTACCTTGCTCTTGGATTGGGAGGATCAACATAGTAAAAATGGCAATTCTACCTAAGGCAATTTATAGATTCAATGCAATCCCCATCAAGATCCCATCAAAATTCTTCACAGATCTGGAGAGGACAATAATCAACTTTATATGGAAAAACAAAAAACCCAGGATAGCCAAAACAATCCTATACAATAAAGGATCTTCTGGAGGCATTACCATCCCTGACTTCAAACTCTATTACAGAGCTACAGTAATGAAAACAGTGTGGTACTGGCATAAAAACAGAGAAGTCGACCAATGGAATCGTATAGAAGACCCGGATTTTAACCCACAAACCTATGAACACCTCATTTTTGATAAAGGAGCTAAAAGTATACAATGGAAGAAAGAAAGCATCTTCAACAAATGGTGCTGGCACAACTGGATGTCAACCTGTAGAAGAATGAAAATAGACCCACATCTTTCACCGTGCACAAAACTCAAGTCCAAATGGATTAAAGACCTCAATATCAGCCCGAACACACTGAAAAGGATAGAAGAGAAAGTGGGAAATACCCTACAACAGATGGGCACAGGAGATCGCTTCCTATGTATAACACCAGAAGCACAGACATTAAGAGCAACATTGAATAAATGGGACCTACTAAAACTGAGAAGCTTCTGCAAAGCAAAGGACACTGTCACTAAGACACAAAGGCAACCTACTGACTGGGAGAAGATCTTCACCAACCCCTCAACAGACAAAGGTCTGATCTCCAAAATATATAGAGAACTCAAGAAACTAGACTTTAAAATGCTAATTAACCCAATTAAAAAATGGGGCACTGATCTGAACAGAGAATTCTCAACAGAAGAAGTTCAAATGGCCAAAAGACACTTAAGGTCATGCTCAACTTCCTTAGCAATCAGGGAAATGCAAATCAAAACAACTTTGAGATATCATCTTACACCTGTGAGAATGGCTAAAGTCAAAAACACCAACGATAACCTTTGCTGGAGAGGTTGTGGAGGAAGGGGTACCCTCATCCACTGCTGGTGGGAATGCAATCATGTGCAACCACTATGGAAGTCAGTGTTTCGGTTTCTTAGGAAATTCGGGATCAACCTACCCCTGGACCCAGCAATACCACTCTTGGGAATATACCCAAGAAATGCCCTATCATATGACAAAAGCATTTGTTCAACTATGTTCATAGCAGTATTATTTGTAATAGCCAGAACCTGGAAACAACCTAGATGCCCTTCAATGGAAGAATGGATGAAGAAAGTATGGAATATCTACACATTAGAGTAAAGAAAGTATGGAATATCTACACATTAGCGGTAAAAAACAATGACTTCTCGAATTTTGCATGCAAATGGATGGAAATAGAAAACACTATCCTGAGTGAGGTATCCCAGACCCAAAAAGATGAACTTGGGATGTACTCACTCATAATTGGTTTCTAGCCATAAATAAGGGTCACGGAGTCTACAATAGGTGAATCTAAAGAAGCTAAGTAAGAAGGGGAACCCAAGGAAAAACATATAGTTATCCTCTTGGCTAAGGGAAGTAGACAAAATTGCCGGGGAGAAAATTGGGATCTTGGGGTGGGGTGGGTTGGGGGTAAGGGGAGATGGGGAGAGAAAAGTTAGAAGGGAAGGAGGTCGGGCCTTGGGAAAGCAGGAGGATTGGGATAAAGGAAGGTTGGACAGGGGAGCACGGAACCACAATTCTTAGTTAAGGGAACCACTTTAGGGTTGGCAAGAGACCTGACCCTAGAGGGGCTCCCAGGTGCCCAAGCTGAGGTCCCCAGTTAGTTCCTTGGGCAGTTGAGAATAGGGAACCTGAAATGACCCTATCCTTGAGCAATACTGACGAATATCTTGCATATCATCATAGAACCTTCATCTGGTGATGGATGGAGATAGAGACAGAGACCCACACTGGAGCACTGGACTGAGCTCCCAAAGTCCCAATGAGGAGCAGAAGGAGGGAGAACATGAGCAAAGAAGTCGGGACCACGAGGGATGCACCCACCCACTGAGACAGTGGAGCTGATCTATTGAGAGCTCACCAAGACCAGCTGGACTGTGACTGAAAAAGCATGGGATAAAACTGGACTCTCTGAACATGGCGAACAATGAGGGCTGATGAGACGCAAAGGACAATGGCACGGGGGTTTGATCCTACGTAATGTGATGGCTTTGTGGGAGCCCAGCCAGTTTGGATGTTCACCTTCCTAGATATGGACGGAGGTGGGAGGTCCTAGGTCTTACCACAGGGCAGAAAACCCTGACTGCTCTTTGGACTGGAGAGGGAGGGGGAAAGGAGTGGGGGGAGGGGGAGAAGGGTGGGAGGAGGGGGCGTAGGGGGGGAGGAGGGGGAGGGAAATGGGAGGCTGGGAGGAGGTGGAAACTTGTTTTTTTTTTCTCCTTTTCTCAATAAAAAAAAAGAAAAAAAAAGAAAAATGCAATTTAAATATATTTTAGAATTTGAAAGATGAGCTAGCAATAGAATTTCCTGGGAGAGCTTGGCATGTGTAAGGCCTTGGGTTTGAGGCTCAGCATCACAAAAAGAAAAACAAAGGAAGGCGTTAGAAGGAAGCGAGGTGGAAAATGAATCGAGGGAAACAGTGAAGCGAGTATTTCTTAAAATAAAGTTTAATTGAGACTAAGTTGTACCCAGATTAACAATCACAAAGTCTGGATAAAGGAAAGCCATAAAGGCATCTGTTTCATAAATCTGAGTTGGCAGTAAGCTTGACTTTACTCACCAGCACGTGCAGAGTTAGTGCTTCTCTTCACAGGATTTCTATACTTTATCACTAAGCTTTTTAAAATCTGCCAACAGACCAGAACAACACCTAGTATTTTCTCTGGCCCTTGACTGTTCATTTATTTGTAGTCTAAAATGGTCTGAACAACTGGGACTTAGAACTGTCCATGTAGCTCAGAGTAGCTTTGAACTCATGGTCATCTTTCTTTTAGGTCTAAGAGTAAAGTCCTTAAGCACAGCCTCATGTGTCTCCATAGATACAAACTAATTGAAGTTAAATAAATCTAAATCCACTTCCTCGTCAAAAAAAAAAAAAAAAAAAAAAAAAGAACTAGCCGTCGAGCCCTTAAAGAGTTGATGCGCTGATTTCAGCTAGAATAGATACCTTTAGAGCCCATGTGTTTCTCTAAAAATACAGGGACAGGAGCAGAGTAATGTGCCCGCAATCCATCCACGTATCACCGGTTTCCAGCACTCACATCAGCAGCAATGGTCGACACACAAGGAGGCTGTTTCTCTCTGCTTTGATCACCTCTATGTGGAGATGGTCTATATGCCCCCTCCCTTAGAGAAGAGTCTACACGGACACTGTTGTGGAGCACCGGCACCCCATTTCCTGTGTTTGCATTAATATGAATCTCCTCTAGAGTTAGGAGTTGCTTTCTAATCCTTCCATTAGGAACTGCGTTCCCCAGCATTCCATTAGAGTCTGTGTGACCTTTAAGGTAATCCTGGTCAATAGCACTCAAGGAAAACATGGTTGGTACAATTTTGGGGCTGTACTCGTAAAGGAGGCTGCTCACCCTCCCATCCCTCCTCACGGTCTGTGGGAGGGATGAGAGCCTGGCCTGACAGTGGCTCTCCACGGGGATGAGCTAGGTGGATGTCCTGAAGAACAGTGGCTGATGGGAAACAGCCGGGGGCGGCGACTGCCTGGCAGAACAGGCTCCGCCACTTCCCGGAACAGAAGCCAGTTCAGATTTCAGCAGAGGGAAGTCATTTTACCATTTGATTTATGATTCGGAGCTTCAGTCTCTGATAGAGCAGCCCGACCTAATATAGACCCTTAAAGAAGTCCTTGGCCCCTAAAAACGTAGAGCAAGTCCTGTCTCTGCTCACCAGGTTAGCTAGATTTTCGCACAGGCAAAAGTCCACACCAAATGCATTTTGGGTACGAGAAAAGATGACAGAAAAGCGGGGAGCACGGGGACTTGGTGGATTGTGGAGCTGAAAAAGAATAGGCAAGGGTGGAAAGCTGAATCCACGGCGAGCTAAAGAGATCGCTGGATGGTTGTTCACGATACTGAACATCTTGATGGACGAGGACTTCATTTTTGCTTTCAATCTGGTGGTGCGTTGTAGACAAACCGTACATATTCTCGTGGAATAAATAAGAGAATAACCGACTCGAAATAGATGATCAAGTTTCTATTTTAATACCTGGTTCGCTATTAGTCACTCACCCGTTGTAACTATCTCAATAGGAGCTTTAAAAACCCCTATTAAATCGTTTTGAATTTGCTGAGCTCGTGGGTGGTAGAGAAATCCTCAAGTGTCTACCTGACAGAGCGATCTTGGGAAGCAACAGGGAGCAGTCAGGAGGCAGGTAACAGATGCCAGAATTAGGAGGCACTTTACACTCTTCCAGTGAAGACCCGGAAAGGGAGAGATGGATGTGGCACCAAGAGGAACCTTTAACTAGGCTCCGCTCGGCATGGCGTCAAGTAAGCAGCGCCGGCCGCATCCAGCAAAGCAAAAAAAGTGTCTGTGTGCTGAGATGTCAGCTTGTAGAAGTGTCAGTCTCTAAAATAAATCAAGCAGCAAGTGGAAAACATATAAATAACTATCCTTGATGCCAGCAACGCTAGGGGAAAAGGTCATTTTAGAGGAATTGTCCTTGTTAAGCACACAGCGAGCTGGGTTGAGCATGAGGGCCTCCACTCAAGTGGGTGAAGTTTTCTGGTTTTATGCATAGCGGTATGATGGCCGCAGGGCCCTGCAGACAAACCACAACTGGGAAAGCCAACAGCCTGAACCCATGTGTTTGCCCTTTACGTAGCCTACACTCTCAATGGTGTTTCTCTAATTTCTAGTTTCTTCTGGGGAATTAGTTCTTTTTGTTCCTTTATTACCCTCATCTGCGTGCATAAAAAAAAATGCATAGAGAAGGTAGAGGGTTGTCTCATTCCATAAGGTGCCTGCCTCATCAGCATGAGGATTCGAGTGAGGATCTCATAGCCCATATAAAAGTCAGCAGGTGGCAGATGCCTGTATTTATGCTGCTGGGGAGACAGGTAGGGAGGTTCCTGGAAGCTTCTGGGCAGGCTGGCCTGACCTACATAATAAAGCTCTAGGATACTGAAAAATCCCTGAGGACTGACAGCCAAGGCTGTCCTCTGATCTCCACACGGACACCATGTATGGTATTCCTGTATGTACACCCACACACCCATGAATGAACACATTACATCTATGCACACGCAAAGTGGCAAGGACACCGTAATCCTAGGCGCAGATTTGGGGAGAGGGATAAGGGTGGTAAATTATACAGGGTATTGGGCATGTGGTTTTAGGAAAGCTTAAGAGAATCTACCACCCCAAAATATATCTGCTCATCTTCCCTGTGATGCTAAAACAATCTTTTACTATGGTTCAAGACCTTATGTCTTATACCATAAAATGCAAATGTCCTTAAGGGTCATTGCACCGGGCTGAGTCAGCAACATCTTCATGGAACAGATGACACCATCAGATTTAGGCTCCAAAGACCCAGGTTCCAACCCGAGTTGAGGCTTCCACTAAGTGTGCACAACTTCAGTCAGCCAGTTCCTCATCTACAGGAGAAGAGGCAGAACTCCCATAAACCAGCTGAGAGAGGCCAGTCAGAACCAGGTTGCCTGCGGCTAAGTAAAACAGTCTTCTGTATGATTAGCAGGGACAGCACCTCAGCACCTAAAGCAGAAACCTGGCCTCTGCCAGTGACTGGAAACAGGAAGTCTTACCAGTTTTGCAGGGCCAGAAGGTCCTTGATTCCAGTTCAGCTGGGCTTCCCAGCATCTGTACCCTTGGTTCTAGAAGTTGAAGCTCTTTGGGCCTCAGGAAAGATCCCATCAATTTGGCAGGGGGTCTTTAGGTTGGTCTTACTATTGTGCTGTATCTCTATCCAGTTGGTCACCTTGACTCTAAGGAACTTCTAAAGTCGGTGGCTGCCATACCTAAGAGGACAGCTAGGTGACCAAGAAGTGAATACGTTTGTTCCCTGTTCCACTCCCTCAGTCTATGGAAGGACGAGTCTTTGCCGTGGATTCCCTGAATGCCTGCACTACATAAAGCTCATTGAAGCATCACTTTATGGTATCAATTCAGACCAATATTCCCCTTGAGGTGATTTAAATCCTGAATTCTCACCTGCTTTCTAAAGAGGCATTTAGGATTAAATTAGTTAGATGGCTGTCTCTAAAACACGTGCCCAGATTTATCTCCTCCTCCTTATTTGAAAATAAATGCTCTTGTGAAAAAATTTTCACCACCAGTGATCTGGTCTAGCTGTCAAATGGCTTCCCTCATAGAGTTTTCTCATCAAGATCTCTTGATTATGGCTTCATTCTCTTCCTTGGGCGTTCTGATAAAGTGCTAAGCCAAACAATTATAATTAGAAAGTTTTCTGGGTAGGAGAATTAAGTTGGTTGCAAGGCTAACCTGCTGCATCTATGGTAATTGCTTCATGGAGAGTAGCTCCATGGGCCCAAGCCTGCAGCTTTCTCAGTAACACGCCTCATTTTCTAGTGGTTAAATGCCTTGCTTCTGCACATACAGATTTCCTGTCATGTAAATGTTCTTCCGCTAGTAGAGTCTCAATCTTGCTACCATGGTGTGATCCTCTGTACATAATGAGGCCAATGTTTTATGCATGTTTTATGGGTCTAATAAATAAAATAATTAGCTTGTTTACAACTGCCCGTGTGGTTGGTTAATTCGGTATTTCTTCTGGTTGTGGCTGACTGTGGAGACAAACAGAAACTCGCCGTCATTTACCATGAAGAAGCTAGTGTCTCGACTGTCCAGCTCTGGAAGAACAAACTAGAACATCCTTTCCTTTCTCCTTTTTCTTTTCTGGTTCCTTCCAAATTGTTGCTGTGACTTTTCCCAGAAGAACAGTATTTTGGTGGTTGCGTGATTCCTGACACCATGACTCTCACAACCTGTGGGCGAGTTCCCTACTTAGAAAACTAGGAAGACGGAAATATTGACCTGGCTGCGTATGGTGTCGTACACCTTTAATCTCAGCATTTGGAGGTGGAGGCAGAAGGATCACGGTTACAGGTCGCCAGTGTTGGAAAGCAGAGCCCAGGGCTCATACGTCCGTAGCTTTAAATGCTCTCACAAGAGAAACACCACGCACCTTCTCTAGAGCCTTCTGAGAAGCCAAGGGTGCCCCACCTGTCCTCTGTGTGCTGCGTAAAACTTGGTAACAGGATAATATACCTATCCCTAACTTACAGATATATTGATCATCTACAGATGATTTGTCTACACTCAGCGAACTTCATGTGGTGATCTGATTTAGCCAGAAGCCTCTCTTCTCTCTCAGATCCATGAGACCCCTTCCCTCTCCCTGCTCCAGCTCCCAGACTTACTTGGCGATCTGATTTAGCCACAAGCCTCTCTTCTCTCTCAGACCCTGAGATCCCTTCCCTCTCCCTGCTCCAGCTCCCAGACTTACTTGGTGATCTGATTTAGCCACAAGCCTCTCTTCTCTCTCAGATCCATGAGACCCCTTCCCTCTCCCTGCTCCAGCTCCCAGACTTACTTGTGTCCCCACATCTACACCCCCCCGTCAGCTACTCACCTGGTGTCTTCTTCAACTGTCTCCCTCGTGAGCTCTCTGGAATTAGCAGAGCACATTGCTTACCTCACGGCTGTGATAAAAGCATGGACCATGAGGGTTCCGTCCACCATGCCAGGGAAGACACAGAGGCAGAAACAGCCCTCACTGCCACAGAAGCAATCCAGGGTGACTGACTACATTGTGGCCCTGTCAGCTGCACCCAGGGGAGTTCACTGCTAGTGTTCACTCATGTTCCCCCTTTCTCCTTTTTATTCAGTATACGCCTCAGGCTACAGGATGATGACAGCCATAGCCAAGGTAGGGCTTCCCTCCATAACTCAGCCTCTCGGGAAAGGCCCCCACAGACACACGCAGAAGTGCCTTACTAAGTCCACACAGGTTGACGGTGAGCACTGGCATCTGCAAAGGACAAACCTTCCATGTTTCTTTCAACCAAGGATTCTTTGGTTCTGTGTCTGTGCCTATGCCCTGAACTAGGGTTGTGGCTAAGGGGACCAAGAAGAAGGAGATGAAAGAAATTTGTTAGGGTGAAATGCATCATCAGGAAGCAAGGACAGCGGCAAACAAGATGCTCAGACACGGGGAACAGGGGTCGCAGCTACTTCACCTGCCCCTCAGCTTCAGCCATCTATGAAAACCAAGCCGCCGGTGAAGACCAGCATTGACACTCCTTTGAACGGCTTTGCATTTGGCATGAATCTTACAAAGCCTGATTTCCTAAACTATTTAAGGAGCAAAGTATAAAATCATCTCACATCTTTCCTACAAGCTAACACTTTGAACATGGCCAACCAGGTGACGGAGCTGCAGGGGAAGGGTCGGACGTGGCCAGTCGCGCGTGTCTGGCACACGCTGTGTGAGTAAGCATTTACTGAACGCTAGCACAAGGCCGAGGGATTCACACGTGCTACCTCACTTACCCTCAGTTAACCTTGTGAGAGAGATGCTGTTGTAGCCTCGTTGTATAAATAGAGAAACCAAGACTTAGGAAAGTTAGAGCATTTGCTTCAGGTCCCACAGTCCCAGAAGCAAAGTGTGATTCTAAGCCCAGATCTCCAGAACCTAAGCTCCTTCACTGAAACTTCAAGCTCACATCCCAAGTGTCTGTTAAGACCCCTGACTTCCAGCTGAGACTAGAACCCAGTGGCTGTTCCATAAGCTAGGGTGCCATGGCAGTGTCTGTCCCAGAACTGCCAAAGCAAGTATACCCACAAAGCCTGGGAGATTACAACCGCTCATAATTCCAATACCTAGCATGCTCCTCCTGTTTTGTTTTGTTTTGTTTTGTTTTGTTTTTTCAGCCAGGTGGCCCTGTACATATGGCAGCCCTGCTTGCTAGCAGAAGAAGCATGGGAGGGGGGACAACTTGAGTGATGGAAAACAGCAGGCATTTAAATACTTCCACTCAGACAGCAGGTAGCTTGTTACCTGAAATGCCCGGGATTCGTCATCCAGCAGCGAAAGCACACGTACCAGACGCCGATTTCAGGGGCCCAGCAGGAGAGTGGCACTGTGTGCACGTTCACATGGGAAGGACAAATCTCCTCACCTGTAATGTCCTCTACCGCACCCCTGGCTCCTTCACCCCTCTTCTTGACAATAAGCTGCAGCGCTCTCTGGAAAGCTGAAGATTCCAGACCCTTCTCTCACACCACTCTGGAGAGCTGCCTTAGAAGAGCTGAAGGTACTACAGGAAGCCACAGATGTGTTTGAATGCGCTGGTACTGGAGCACCTGGCTCAGTCTGCCTGTTAGCCGAGACATTTGATGGACAAAAAGCTTTACCCAATAGCGCTATCCTCAGGCGTTCTTGTCTTCTCCTTCCTCTCTCCGCGGTTCTGATTTTATGATCTCCTGTGGGTCCCAATAGCTAGACAGTGGAGTCCTCCCACCTCTGTGCAGAAGTCTGAGAAACCACCAAGACCCTTGCTAAGGCTTGGCGCATGTTTCCGCGTGTTTCTCAGTGGAATAAGAGCCAGCGGAGGAATATGAGTTCTTTTTTTTTTTTTTTTTTTTTTTTTTGGTTTTTCGAGACGGAGTTTCTCTGTGGTTTTGGAGCCTGTCCTGGAACTAGCTCTTGTAGACCAGGCTGGTCTCAAACTCACAGAGATCCGCCTGCCTCTGCCTCCCAAGTGCTGGGATTAAAGGCGTGCGCCACCACCGCCTGGCTAGGAATATGAGTTCTGATGCCCTAACCTACACCAGTTACCAAGAAGCATACCTGAGCAACCAATCAACAGAGTGCTAGAGGGTGGCTCCACCAATCATCCATGTGTTCTCTGCCTCTAAGGACACACTCATGCTCTGTGACAGATGTTGAGTGTCATTGGCTGTTCTCTTGAGAAAAGGAGTGTTGGCTGTCTTTGTGGAAGGGTATTTGGTTAATTGGATTGCCAAGAACCTCAGTCTGGTTCAAGCAAATCTTAAGGAGTGACAAGTGTTTTAGTGGACAGACATTCTAGGATAATAAGTAAGACAGTGAGTTTGAAGAAATACAAGAACCAGGGAACTGGGAAGTTGCCTGAGTCAGTAAAGTGCTAACCACAAAAGCATGAGGACATAAGTATGGATCTGCAACACTGAGTGTGGCAACACACACTATAACATAATCCCAGTGATGGGCTTTTTGGGAGGTCAGTAAGTCTCTGGAGCTTACTGGCCAGCCAGCCTCACCAGTGAGTACCATGTTCAGTGAAAGTCCTCATCTAAATAAAAAACTAAGGTTGGAAGTGGAGTGACAGAGAAAGAAACTTGACATGGGCCTCTGGTATGTTGTGAGAAAATGCTGTTGTACACCGTAAAGATTTGTCACTTGTATTGGTTTGATAAAATGCTGATTGGCCAGTAGCCAGGCAGGAAGTATAGGCAGGGTGACCAGAACAGGAGAATTCTGGGAAGAGGAAAGACAGAGACACCATCATGATCCAGAAGCAGAGGAAGGAAGATGAGAATGCCTTACTGAGAAAGGGTACCAGGCCACATGGCTAAACATAGATAAACATTATGAGTTAATTTAAGTTGTAAGAGCTAGATAATATGAACCATTAGGCCAAACCATTTATAATTAATATAAGTATCTATGTGTTTCTTTGGGACTGAACGGCTGTGGGACTGGGTGGGACAGAAACTTCCATCAACACTGGTCTCTGCATGCATATGTACACAAGTGCAAATGTACAAACACAGAAAAGGATGTGCACATGAACACACGTACACCACATCCACACATAAGCACACGCCCCCATGTGTGCATCCTGTCAAAAAAAAGAAAAAAGAAAGAAACGAATCCTGAACTACATTCCTGGCATGCAAACCTTCCCTTCAGTGCCCTTGCACGTCAGCACACCCCTCACACTGAGGCTGCACACTCCTCACACACTCATACTGGAAACCGGCTCTCCTCTCTCCAAGAAGCCACCTTGAGCTTCCTCAGCCCACATGTGACCTATCATGGCCTTTCTGTACCTCAAGACACTGCTCCAATTTCCCGCCTCCCTAATGGCAGTTGTCCAGTTTCCTAGAACCATCTGGCCGGCCCAGCACCTCTCCTTATGCCTGAGTTTCTGTTCCCTCCATGACCTTCCCCCAGGTCAAGCTGAAATTGATGTCTTCACGGAAAGTGTCAAGATGGAAATATTATCCAGATGTTTTCTGGAAATCAAGGGGCTCCTCAAAGGTACATTTCACACTGCTGTTCAACATCCATGTTGATCTAATTTTTACAGTGTTGTGGCTTCGTGATAAGTACATACATTATTACATAAGTACATGCATCTTTGAATCAAGTTGGAATGAGGATACATTTTTGGCACCCATCTATGACTTAGAACACACAACTATCATAGACCTATTTGTAAGATGGGAAATATCCCTTATGTAGGTCAGAATTGGTCATGTGGGGCATGCCTGGAGTCCTATCGCTCAGGCTACCCTGGCAGGAGGATAAGGATTTTGAGCCCAGGTTGGGCTGCTTGAGACCCTGTCTCAAAACAAAAGGACAAAATCAATGGATCCTCCCCTGGAGAACCCCAAGTAAAGGTCTCTTTGTGTGTAGGAGTCACTGTTTCCCCATATCGGTGGCATGAGGATCTTCTGGGATTTCCAGTGTTCCCCATTTCTCGTGGCAGAATCAACCAAGCCCCACAGTCAGGCACACACCTATTGAAAATCTACTTCCTGACAGTTTCCTAGAACAGGCTAGCCGGGTAAGTGATTAGCATGAGACGTGATTTAGCTTCTCACTTTATCATCCCTATCATTTTGTGCCTGTGTGACATAAGCGGTCATTTGGAAACATGGTGAACAGGGCTTTTCAAGTCCAATGAGTTAGACATACTTAACTAGCATGTTAACTAATTGACCTCTGGTCTCTGCATGCATATGTGCACAGGGACATATGTACTAACACAGAAAGCACATGTGCACAGGAACACATGTACACCACATGCATGCACAAGCTCACACACCCTTGTGTGCATCTGCCTCCATCAAAAAAGGAGAAAGGAAGGGAGGGAGGGAGGGAGGGAGGGAGGGAGGGAGGGAGAAGAGAAACAAAATCCTGGACTAGGGATCTTAAGGCCTACATTCCTGGCATCAACTTTCCAGGTCTGTACGCTGCACTTGGAACTTGGTGACGAGCTCACAAAGACGAAGCATGAATAATGACAACAATACCACTCCTTGCCCTGCTCTCAGTTTGGCTGTTTTCTCTTTTTTTCTTTTTTTTTCTTTTTTAATACAACGGACCTTTTGCGAAGAAAGGGACATGTGGTGGGCGCCCTGAGCTAAGCTTTTATTTGCCTAATTCCTCTAGCAACTTTCTAAACACTGAAGGTTGTCACACAGTAAAACAGCTTTAAAACAAAACATTTACTAGTTAAGAATATTATCTAAGGGGCTGGGACGTTGGCTCGGTCAGGAAAACATGAGGACCTGCCTTCAGTTCTGTTCTCCCAGAGTTGGTGGGGACAGGAGTATGTGGGTGTATGGAGCTCACTGGCCTGTTGGCTTAACTGAACTGATGAGTTCCAGGTACGGTGAACGACTTGCCCCCCTGCCCCAAATAAGGTGGAGAGAGATCAAATAATACGTATAATACACACACACACATTACACACAAATAAGGTGGAGAGAGATCAAATAATACGTATAATACACACACACATTACACACAAATAAGGTGGAGAGAGATCAAATAATACGTATAATACACACACACACATTACACACAAATAAGGTGGAGAGAGATCAAATAATACGTATAATACACACACACATTACGCACAAATAAGGTGGAGAGAGATCAAATAATACATATAATACACACACACACATTACACACACACCTGCATGCTCACATGCATGCACTCACACACACATACATACACCATACAGGCAGAAATAAATAATATAAAAATATAACAAAAGCCTGGAGAGATGACTCAGAGGTTGAAAAAGAATATTACTCTCACAGAGGACCCAAGCTTGGTCCCCAGTGTCTTAGTCAGTTGGCTATAACTCCAGTGGGGACCCAATAGACTCCTCTGAACACTAAGAGCACCTGCACACACACACACACACACACACACACACACACACTCCAGAGACACATAAGTAAAATGAAAACTAAATCTTTAAATATACGTGCCCGGAGATGTGTCTCTTTGATTTCTTTAGAGCCCATCAAGCTAACCAACACCAATCCTCACAGACTAAGTAAGAAAGGAGCAGGGAATTCCTAGAGTGACCATTAGTGCTACTTTCTGTACTTGTTGTTCAAACCCTTCTTCCTTTCATTTCCTGCACCTCCTGGGTGTTGTCTGTCCAAAGGCTTAGCATTTCCAAATTATCAATCCAATATACAAGCCTGCTCATTCGACAAATGACAGCTACATCACAACTCTCCTGCTCCGGGGCTCTTTTCCAGTGACTTGAGGGTTCACTGTGCCCCAACTCTTCCCCTTTGTTTGAACCCCTGAATTCTAGGATTGGTGTCAAGACACAAGGTGAGCCTACCCACTCCTCCCTAGGTACTATTCTTCACCCAGTTGTCCCAGAATGGGCTTCCCTGAATTTAGCAGGGCTCTTCATCTGTATCCAACCTCTAGGGCTCTCATCTGATCAGGATAGAGCTCCCCACCTTCACGTGTCCAAGGACCATGGACAGCACGGAGGGCCTCCAGGGGGTTCGGATTTGACTCCTAAAGCCTTGTTCCATTTTTACCATTAGTAAATAAAAATAATAGGGTGCTCACTTCGATATTAAAACTTTGTGGGAAGCGCTTTGCAAATATCATGGAACGTACAAAGACTGGTGATTTCTCTTCAGAGTTCTCGTGGGGCTGGAATCAGACAAGGCAGGGGACACAACTGAATGTACCCAGCCGCGGAACCTCGGACGCGGTCACACCCGTACTAAAACCACCCGGAACCTCGGACTCGGGCACACCCGTACTAAAACCACCCGTTTCTTTTACCAGTGCTGTGGCCCAGGGTGCTCTTACACCTGCAGTGTTTGCTGTAAGATTGACGGTTTCTTCTTTAGTTATGTATCTTATCCCCCCCCCCAAAAGGAAAATGAGTGTGCTTCTTGTTTTATGTGTGCTGCTGTAGTTTGACAAGAGGCCAGGGAGGACCTTCAAAAGAAAAGGACAAATGCCAGAAAGAGCAAGGGTGCGCTGTAAATAACTGGGAAGTGATTCCAGGAGAGCCTGGGAAACGGGCGGACAGCTCTCCATAACTCAGTGGCTAGGGCACAAAGCGCAAAGCTGGAAGGT
This sequence comes from Microtus oregoni, assembly GCF_018167655.1. Classification (NCBI taxonomy): domain Eukaryota; kingdom Metazoa; phylum Chordata; class Mammalia; order Rodentia; family Cricetidae; genus Microtus; species Microtus oregoni. The sequence continues at coordinate 7,055,879 of NW_024543979.1, forward strand.
GGCGAGTGCACCCTGGTAGTGAGACATGTGTCAGCCTCGAATCACAGCGTTCATCGCCGTCAAATGCATCGCATGATCAGTGAGCTTTCTCAATCTAAGAGTTTCAGAGAAAAGGAAAAACTCGGTGGCAGGGGATGTTTTGTGTTTTAACATAGCAAGTAGTTAGAGGTGTCTTCGGGAGGCCCCCAGAGCAGCTCAGCGTGCAGAGATTCCAGTCCTTCATGTCAGGAAGGACGCCCACATCAGTGAGCACTGGGCTCCATCCCTGCAGTTATTTCTGAAGTTAAACCAAATAAAACCTTCAAAGGTGTGAGTAACTACCCTGAATTTTCTTTTCCTGTCAGGAACACTAATACTAAATCAGATTTAGGATTGCAGATGCGAGAAGTCACTGTAGAATTCTCTCTCCTATTGTTTTTTTACCCCCAAGAAATTCTCCATTGTCGACCCCTGGATTAGCAGCCTTGTCTCTTTCTCGCTGGGTCTCCAAATTAGTGAAGCTATCGGAATGGGCACTGTTTAAAAGTAATCAGGTGGTTTCCATTGTTCTCAGCTGCCACAGGGGTAGATGCCAGCGAGATTGTGGAATGCCCACCTGACTCATTATTTTTCAACTGAAATCTTACCAGGTCTGTGGTGTGTACAATGTCAGTTCCTACCAGGATTGATGCGAGGATACCGTTCCCTAGCTGTAAAACAGCAGTGCCTGCCTGTTCAGCACTTCTAGGGACAAAGGAAGACGCAGATGGACAAACAAATCCAACAAACAGTGATTAAGGTTAGACAGAGAGAAGACAGGCAGCTTGTCCCACGGTCCCACAGAGCAGAGGGCTACAGGAGATACCTGTGTGGGTCTCTGACCCAGAGGTCCAGTGTGCTCGTAGTCCATGGAGTCTCTCAGGGTCCACCTGAGCTCCTCAGGGAAAGGTGAGCCAGAGATGTACACTCATTTAACATTCTTCCGTGTGCTAAGGAACTGAAATTGGTCTTAACACACCCTGTCCGAGTGGCATGCGGACTTGGAATCTAAGGGAACGTGGGGTGTCAGCCAAAGAGTGGGTCAGTGCTGGAGGCATATATACAGAGAAGCCGCTGGGATGGTGAGTGGGCCTGAGGGAGACAGACACTTTCTGAAGAGCAATGTTCACTGAAATGAACAGTGTTTGGAATTTAAAAAGAAAAGACACAATCTTATCTTTTAAATTAAGTCCAGATATTTTGAAATGTTGCAAGGCACAGATGGGGATGAGACCTTTCAGTGTCTGGGTAAGGAGTTGGGAGTTTGTTTATTTACTTTTTTTTTATACATAGAGTCTCACTCTATATATAGCCCAGGCTAACCAGGAACACACTATATAGCCCAGGTTGGCCTCAAACCCCGTGCTGTCCTCCTCCTAAACCTCCAAGTGCTGGGATTATAGGCACAAACATCTCTGCCCAGAGCACCTTGTATTTTGTTAGGCAAAGGAAAATTGCTGAAAGGGTTAAGCAAAGGCAGAACTCAACTTTGAAATGACGGCTGTGGAAGGAGTCTGTGCCCTTGTAATTAAATTCTGGGGAAATGCCCAGAAACCAGCCAGAAGAACAGAGCTGAAGCCCCAGAGAGAGAGAAAGGGTGTATTGGGACAGGGACAGCATAAGAAAGAGGTGTGGGGACAGTGCCAGTCTGCTGGGGAAAGTGGTTGGGACGGGATTCTTTATAGAAATAAGGGAAGATAATCTACTGCCACAGCATGCCCCTCGCAAATTCTATTCCCTGGACATGCCATCCACCATGGATCTGAGCCTCATGCTTGATGAGTTCATTACATCTCTGTCAACTCAGCTGTCATTCAGAACATGAACCAACAAAAACACAGAAACAAACATTAGTCCTGGAGGCAGCTCAGTGACAAAGAGCTCGCCTGGGAAGCGTGGAGACCTGAGTTCAAGCCCCAGAGCCCATGGTTTTAAAAACATCCAAGTGAGATGGTGTGTGCTTATAAGCCCGGCTCCGGGAAGGTAGAGACAAGCCATCTCTTGGAGTTTCCTGGCAGTCAGTCCATCCTGCTTGGGAAAGGCTGTGCCACTTAGAAACTTTGTCTCAAAAGCCAAAGTAGTTTGTGCCGGAGGAGTGACACCCGAGTTTGTCCCCTGGTCTCTTACTAATTACATTCATCTAGAGATCCTGTGACACACACACACACACACACACACACACACACACACACACACACCAGAGCAACTATTCAGTGTCAGTCACTGCAGAGCCTATCCCTAGACATGACCCAGACTCACACAATGGTGTCCTTCCTTCTCCAGGACAGCAAAATATTGTGCTTCTCTCACCCAGCAGATAACGTCATAAGGTCACAGTTAGCAGAAGGTTAGTTTCTAGAATCATTTAGATATCCGTAAGCCACATCAGCCATCTACAGGAGAGGAGGGGCTGGGTTCAGGCGAGGAGACACCAGCAGCCTGGTGAGAGACAAAGCAGGCAGAAGGTGTAGTTCCGCGTGCGCTTCTTTCCAGTGGGCACGGCCAGCTACTTTAAATCCTCCACAGCCCCTCATACCATCCATCCCCCGCCAGCAGCATGTGCTGGGAGACAAGTGGATTTTTCTTTTAACTGATATTCTTTCATCTGCTCATCCCCAAATCACATCCAGAACGCTACTGTGGCAAGGCGCTGGGATTTGGCCTCTGTCCGGAGAAGTCAGAGTGCCAGTGTACAGAGGGCTGTCGGCATCCAAAGGCAATGCCCATGACTTGCATGGTAGCCCAAACCAGCCTTGTGATGCCAGGGCCGAGGCTGAAAGGCTAGCCCAGAGGATGCTTGTATTTCTACCCCAGAAATAAGGAATTGAGGTAAAATATCAAAGCCCAACTCTTCCGTGTGGACAGTCTGTTTCTGGAATGGACTCTTCAGGGGTAAGCAGAGAGTCCTGAGTGGGGACTCTAACACCCAACAGCCTTTTATTTGTGATGAGAAACAGTAGCTTACATAATGGAATGGGGCCGAACTGTTCGAGCAAGCAAGCGGTCTGAGGAGGGAGGTTTTGCTGACTGCTGTTGCAATGGGGGACAGACTTTGCATATCGCATCACTGTTTTCTGTTGTGTTTGGCATGCAGCGTTTCTCTGCTCTTGACTCTGAGGTGTGAGGGGGAGGCTCTAATCATATGGCCTTGTGCAGATGCTCCATTTGCATTCCTATTAATCCAGGCCCTCCTGGAGATGCTGGAGCAGAGACCCAGCATGCTTTGTGTTTGAACTTGTGAGAACCCATACCACCGCTTAATAACTTAATGCATATGCATGGCCTCCTCAGACAGCCCACTAGGAGGCAGAAGCAGGAGGTGTCCCCAGCTTGCAGATGGCAGGGCTCTGCGGAAATAGGTTCTGACAGGAAGGAACACCTTGTGCTGCAGAGACACACACCTGCCTGGCTGAAAGCCTGCTTTGGGAAGCTTGCACTCAAAGCGTTAGTTATCGGTGATCAGGGATAGCTGGTTGGGTTGACAAGGTCCCCGCAGTATTTAACTTTATAAAACAGCAGCCTTCAGCCATGAGTTAGGTGATTTGGGGCTTTCGAACAGAGGTCACATGAGGAAGTACGGGAGTGTAGCGCTGAAATTTTACCCCCAGCACGCATGAGTGCAAACTGTGGCTTCACCTCTGACTACACACAAATCGCATGGGAATAACTTTTCTGAGTCCTGTCTGTCTCTTCCGACTGACGGTGGTGGTATCTTGGGGACATGGCAGGGTTGTTTTGAGAAACTGGGGGCCTCCACTGGCCTTCCAGTCACCGAGGCCTCCCAAGTATATTGGAGTTGTCGTTGCAGGGATTCCTGGCTGACTCTCTCCTGGGCTGCCTTGCAGGAGAAACTAAAGAAGGGCAGAACACAGCTTGTGTTTATGACTGTACACAGCTTGAACTCATGAGACCTTTGCTCATGTGACCTCTCTTAACCCCCAGAATATAAATTGTCTGATGCTCTGAATAAAGTCAGCTATGGTGTGAGCTCTCAGTCAGCCGCAGTTTAAGGTCCCATTCTCCCAGGTTCCATCACCAATTAGAGCAGTAAACAAAAGGAGTAGTCTTTGTCTGGTAATTCTGATCAGACTTCATGTGTATCAGATTTTCAGTAGGTATGAGGAGAGACGCAATCTTTTTCCCAGAATGTAACTTCTGAGCATCCAACCCAAAATACGCTAACTCCCTTGAGCATGAGTGGCTTCAGAGTGCCCGGGAATCAGCTTTGCCAGTCTAGGCACAGCCTGACAAAGGCTGTCTCTGCCCGTGACATCAGCATCTCGTTCCCACCAGATAGCATCAGGAGATAGCGGGGTACGCTTTCTAGCTTTGCGTCCTTCATTCCTGCAATGCATGCCCATCTTTGGGGGTTGCAGGGGGGCTGGAAGCCAGCACAACACCTTGTCATGTGCCGGCCTCAGCTCTGTTTATACAGACACCAGGCTTCACCCACTTTTATGTCTGTTTGCATTTTCAAGTTATTCGATACTAAGTAACCAATGACTCAATTTCTTCCCTCAAAAATCAACCAGAAAAGAAATAAAAAAAAGTTAGCCAGGAAGAAAATGCTGCTCTTGGGTCTGGTTTTATCCAAAGGTCTGGGATTTGCTGATTAGTTTCTGGTTTCTGTTTCCTCTCAGTTACCTGTAAGTTGGGATGTATAAACCTTGAGGTGGTCTGTCAGTCTCCGAAACCTCCCTTGTAATCTTCTAGCATCACGTGGGCCAGCGACTGTGCTGGTATCACTTTCTTAGAGTCCACTCAGGAATGCTGAAAGGAGAACAAAGCCTTGGCTCTAGAAACTAAGACTAAACCAAATCCACAACAGCCTTCCTGAGTTCAGGCCCCAGCTCTGCCATTTCCCAGTTATTTGAACAAGACACTTAAAGTCTTGACAGCTGGCTGCCTTAATCACAGATGAGGGCTAAAGTGGTAGCTAGTGTTATGCAAAATGATTAATACTCTCAAACACTTGGAGCAATACATAGATCGCAGGAAAGTGCTCCATTAGTGTTTCCACCCTCGTATTTATTTTATAGATATATAAATTATTTCTTCTTCATCTTCAAAAACATCTAGTTATTTTTTGTATGTCAATTAAACTTATTTTGTGATAGCCTAGAACTGTTTGTTGTTACAATATTTGCCCCAGAAGTAGACCAGATATCAAATCCTTTCATTTCCTTTTTTATAGTGAGGTAGTGATTATATTGTCTGGTGTTATCCTGAAATGCCCCATTTTCCCCTGGGACCTTAGCGTTCACACACAAAGAATACCAGGAGGCCTGTGTTACCTACCCACAGGAATAGAGTCTCTTGCTGGATTTTGTAGTTAATATAGTTAGTGAGTTCTGCTAAACAGATCTATGTCAATAAAAGTTGCCAATTAAATAGAATCTAAATTTTAATGTTTTACTACAGAGTAACAGAAAGAGAGAGCTAGGTGTCCAGGGCCCAGGACAGAAACTCCCCCAGTTAAGAGAGAGCGAAAACAGCAGAGAAGGAGCTTAAAGCTGGACTGGCGTGGAAGATAAACAGTGGACAACAAAGCAAGCGGACAAAGGCTGACGTTCAGAGTGGACAGCCCTGCGCCTGGGCATCTCACAGAGCCTGTGTCTGTCTTTTCTCTGAGCCAAGGCTTGGAGAATTTATTTTGTTGTTGTTCTCTTAACCAACTCACTAAGAATTGAAGATTTGTTAGAAAGGAAAGGAAAGCAGGAGGAGTAGTGGCTGGGCTCTGGAACATCTCCAAGGTTCTGGAGCATCTCTGGGGTTCTGGAGCATCTCTGAAGTTCTGGACCATCTCCAAGGTTCTGGACCATCTCCAAGGTTCTGGAGCATCTCCAAGGTTCTGGGGCATCTCCAAGGTTCTGGACCATCTCCAAGGTTCTGGGGCATCTCCAAGGTTCTGGGGCATCTCTGGGGTTCTGGAGCATCTCTGAAGTTCTGGACCATCTCCAAGGTTCTGGACCATCTCCAAGGTTCTGAAACATCTCTGAAGAAAGGAAAGCAGGAGGAAGAGTGACTGGGTTCTGGAACATCTCCAAGGTTCTGGAGCATCCCCAAGGTTCCAGAGCATCTCCGAGGTTCTGGAGCATCTCTGAGGTTCTGGAGTGTCTCCGAGGTTCTGGAGCATCTCTGAGGTTCTGGAGCATCTCTGAGGTTCTGGAACATCTCCAAGGTTCTGGAGCATCTCTGAGGAAAGGAAAACAGAAAGAGGAGTGACTGGGTTTTGGAGCATCTCCAAGGTTGGTATAGTTTCCTTCTAATCAGTCTCAGTTCATTATGAAAAGAAAATTAATTTTGTAGTGACTCACATCCAGATCTTCAGGAAATGAAGATTTCGATGAATTATGACATAAAAATAAAAATTAAAATGTGTTCCATAGACTCAGCAAAGATAGGAAGTAACCCAGAAGGATTTGCTTAGAAAAGCTAAAAAAACAAAACAAAACAAAAACAAAAATAGAAAGGTTTTCAAACTAGACCTAAAAGAAAAATATTCAAAACTTTCACTAATTGCAATAGGAATGGCAGGTTTCATCCCAGATAAGAACAGCAGCCCATTGGTAGGAGCTGAGCTCTCCATACTAACATGTGGTTGAGTGGGAACTCATGCTCTGAGCAGCCAGGCATACTATCGCGATTAGTATCTGTGGAGTACAGCCCAGGTTTCACCAGCCTGAGCTATGAGCATGACATCCCCTAAGAATTCTAGTTAAGAGGCTGGAGAGATGGCTCAGCATTTAGAGCACTGGCTGCTCTTCTGGAGGACCAGGGATGGATTCCTAACATTTGCATGATGCCTTGCAAGGATTTGTAATGCCAGTCTGGTAAGATCCAATGCCTCTTCTGGCTTCCACAGGCACTGCACACATGTGGTGCACACACATATGTGAAGGCAAGACATCGATACACATGAAATAAAAATAAAGCAAAGAATTTTTAAAAAATCCTAGCTAAAAGTCAAGGTTTTACTGTTGACTGAAATTTTTATCCGCCCTGGTCCCTCAGCCATTCAGTCCTAAAGAAACACATAGAGGTCTGTAGAAGGAGCTACGGGATGCATTCCTGCCACCCGGCTCCCACCCACCTGGCTAGCTTATGCCCCGAAATAACAACACACAAACTGTATTCTTTTAAACACTTCTTGGCCCATTAGCTCTAGTCTCTTACTGGCTAACTCTCATATCTTGCTTTAACCCACATCTAATAATCTGTGTAGCACCACGAGGTGGTGTCTTACCAGGAAGATTCTAGTGCACGTCCATCTTGGGCTGGAGCTTCATCGTGTCTGCCCTGGAGAGGAGCGGCATGGCGTCTGAGCTCACTTCCCTTCTTCCCAGCATTCTGTACCATCTACTCTACCCACCTAAGGGCTGGCCTATCAAATGGGCCAAGGCAGTTTCTTTATTAACCAATGAAATCAACAGATTGACATATGACCTTCTTACATCAGAGGTCTACATTCATTATAAACTGGTTGTCCTGTTAGCTCAAGCTTCTTATTAACTAATTCTTACATCCTACAATAACCCATTATTCTTGTCTGTGTTAGTCATTGTGGCTTGGTACCTTTGTCAGTGAGGGATTCTCATCTTGCTCCCTCTGCATCCGGGTGACAACTGCAGACTGAATCTTCCTCTTCCCAGAATTCTCCTGTTCTGCCTGGTCATCCCGCCTCTCTTCCTGCCTGGATACTGGCCAATCAGCATTGTATTAAAATACAACTGACAGGATACAGACCATGGTCCCACTGCAGCTATACTCTCCATGCAACCGAACTGCAAAACTAATTACTCTTCTGTGTGCTGAGTCTGAGGAACTATACATTTTAGAAGACCCTGCATAAGATCAGACTGCATCCACAGCTACATGACCATTTCTTTCTCGTTCCAGCACTTTCATCTTGATTTCACACGCTGCCTTAGCCTTCATGGATAGTAAGATGCCCACCAAGAGTGGGATGACTGCTGTGCTGGCAAAGCACCAGTAGGCAAGGGTGAAGACGCAAGTTCAATCCCCAGGACCCACAAATAATGACTTCCAAAAACTAAGTGAGAAAGAAATAAATGATGTGACTACATATAAGTTATTCAAAATAACTGTCATTGATGGCTTAGGTGATTTCTCAGTCTGTAAAATACCGTGTGAGCCTGGGAAGAGACAGACCCAAGTTTAATACCCAAAACCTATGTGAAACATGTTTGATGCTTGTGATCCCAGCACTGGGGAAGTAAAGACAGTGGGTCCTGTCCCCTCCACCAAGCCAGAGAGAGAGCCTGCCTCAGAACACAAAGGGGGAAGCAACTGAGAAGGAGCATCCAAGTTTACCTCTGACTGCCACATGAACACATGTGCACATGTGCAGATATGAACACAAGTAACGCATAGAGAGAGGAGGGAGGGAGAGGGAGAGAGAGAGAGAGAGAGAGGGAGGGAGAGAGAGAGAGAGAGAGAGAGAGGGAGGGAGAGAGAGAGAGAGAGAGAGAGAGAGAGGAGGGGGAGGGAGAGAGAAACAAAGAGAGAGGGAGAGAGAGAGAGAGAGAGAGGGAGGGAGGGAGAGAGAGAGAGAGAGAGAGAGAGAGAGGAGGGAGGGAGAGAGAAACAAAGAGAGAGGGAGAGAGAGAGAGAGAGAGAGAGAGAGAGAGAGAGATTTGGGGAGACAAATAACCAAATAGCCCTGGCCACAGAAGTCTCACCAAGTAGTCCATCAGCACCCATGAGGTCCAAGTTGCTGAAGCTTCTTATCTCTAATAATGTATTCGGAAGGAGCTTATAATTTAGGCATATTCTATTTTAGTTAATGAAGGTTCTGAAATTTTAAGTCCTGGGATCCCTAATTATTCTTACTTTCTCATGGGCATCTAATTCCACATCTCCGAGCTAGACCGTTTTATCATTTAGATTAGTGGCCCTTAGCTTTTGACCCGCAGTGCGTGTTTAAGTGTCTTTTCAGTTTGGCTGCTCTTTAATTAGGAGGAGCAGCCCTGTGGTTTAAGACTGTCACTGTTTAAAACAATGAGAATTCCATGTAACACATTTGCCTTCAAGCATCTGCGACGATCTTATTCTTATAAAATCAAAACAAATATGAATTTAAAAGCAACCATTAGGTTCTATAGCCAAGATGATGTTGTTCTTGACCCTGTTGGCATGAAAATTCAAATTCCTTTGTTGAAGATTGTTCCATGCAAGAATATGTGATTTTCATAAGTCTCGTTGATTCTCGGAAGTTCAAAAGGAGCAAAGACAAGATTCTGTAGAGCGGTACCAAATTAGCAATTAGAGTCTGCACTGGAAGACTGGACTGCAGTTCTCTGCTCCGGAGATTAGCCGCTCGGCCTGTGGAGCGCTTCATTCAGCTCAATGGAACCGAGAGGGCACCGAGGAGAAATGCAAACTCCAGTGAGTCGCTGTGTTCAGTGTTGCTTGCAGCTTTCCTCTTTGCTCTCAATGCTGTTACAAATAATGCAAGCCTGTTTTTATTAATTTACATTAAGTTCATTTAACACTGATGAAACAGACCAGAAATGTATAATGAGGACCGTTTAACAAGCTCTTGCATTGGGCTAATCGTGCTCTGTTTGTGAGAGCTTATCTCATTCTTGGGAAATCGCCTGGTAGAAGCCCCTTCCTTAACAAGTAAAAAGAGGAGAATCGCCAGCTACTGATGACAAAGAAATGAACAAGCTTAATAATCTCCAATTTGGTTTTCCACTCCACTTAACAGTGGAGGCGATGCAAGCTCCGTGGCCAGAGGAACTCAGGAAGCAGCCATGAGTACTGAAGATTTAATTAAAAGTCAGAAAGCCATTGCAATGAAGACTCAGCAGAAAGCCGTTTATTTTTAAAATCTAATATATTCTTCATGACTAAAGGCTAAAGCACATGCTGACTTACACACTTAGCTGTAACTGATTTAAGCTACTTGATGACTTTTTCCCCCTCTCCCCTCCTTCTTTTTCTTTCTATCTTTTTTTCCCTTTTGGCTCTCAGGGTGGTACTCAATTTGCAATGGAGTAAATTGGCAGAATTTAATTTGGTGGATTTTTTTACCTCTGTAAAAAGAATTCTCATTAAAGCCGCATGAGCAGCTGTATGCTTTTTCCATCATTAACCAGCCTAACCACAGGTAAAAGATACAATTATGGATTTATATAAATCCTATTGTCAATTTATAGCTGAAAGACTGGGGAGGTGCCTCGTTTGGAATAGGTTACTTTTTCCCCTTAACCTTTCTTTGTTTTAATGAGGATTGGGTTTGTCACCGTCTGAGACATCTCCCGGCAGGAAAATTTCTCAGGAAATTATAAGGAATAAAAAGTACGAATGGGAGAAGATGGCTTGGCTACATTTCAAACTCGCTGGAGGACTCAACGCTTGAAATTCATCTCCAGAGCCCTGTATGTGGTCCTGACTCTCCGGGGCCACGCTGGAACACGGAAAACCTGAGCAGAGAGGGCTCCTAGGAGGGCTTTAGACAGAGGGGGGTTGAGAGAATCCCCCTCGGATGTGGTCTACCTGCAAAAACATCGGTTAAAACGGGGGATACCATTGTTTCCCCCTTAAGATCTTGGTATGGATATACTTAGCTCATGTCACCTCGTCTTCCCACCCACCCACTCCCCCCAAATACAATTACATTAAAAAAGATTTGAAGCAGTTGGCAGATCAGCATGGAATAACACGCTTATTCTGAGCCCTCGGGTGAAGCTCCTAAAAGCAACACCGGGTCCACCCCAAGAAATGTGACTGAATCTCTCCGTTCCCCAGCAGTTGAGTACACGGGGCTGCCGGCGCTGTCACAGAGGCAGAGCTGCATTCTGGGAAGCTCAGCCCCCCACTTCCCACCCTGTTCTCTGAGATGGCCGGTCTGGGGCTTCTGGGGTCTAAGCCATTACTTGCTCCTCTCTTCTCTCCAGTCCATACTCCACAGCAAGCACATGCCTCTGGCTGATGCACTGACATTCACTAAATTGGGGCTGCTTCCGAAGAGGGTCACCTCCTACCTGCCACTTCCTGGAAAGGAAGCAAACATAGTGAGGGTTTTGCTGCGGGACCCGCATAAACCCCCAGCCTTTGTCCCTTGAGGTAACAGCTCCTGGCTGTTCATGACCATCACCTCTGAAGAGCAAGATCAGCTCGCAGGCCCTCAGCAGACTCTCTGCCTCCTGGAGCGGCTGTGCTGTGCGCTCGTACTGCAAAGACAGAAAAGCCGACCCTACCCTGGCAGCTCCCACTCCTCCTGAGGCCCTATGCTGCCCACAGTGTACACTTCCGGATATGAATCACCACTTCCTGTCCTTCCTTGCTGCCAGTGCTGATGACGTTGTAATCCATGGGTATGAGATTATCCTAGGCTCTGCATTTGCGGAGTCCTGCGTCCTCACTTCCAGATCACCTGCGGCCTGATAGGACTTGCAAGCATTCTTGGTGCCACGTCCTCCCTGGAAACGTTGAGAACCAGATGTTGTGTGTTGGGTCCGCTCTAGAGTCACTGTCACACCCCTTGTGGCTGCAATCAGGACTGGAGGTAGAATTCGTGGTGGCCGCCCAGGACTGCCAGAGCGCCCCAACTGTGAGGAAAGGGCCACAGTTTCCGCAAATGCCGGTCACTTTCATGACAGTGAGAATTCGTAGAACCATGAGCTGGAGACTGTTCATACTTGCTAGGCTCGACAACAACGGTGACGCTGACTGAGGAACCCCAGATGCCTTCAGTCCCCTCTAACCCTGCAGGGCCCCTCACCATGCTGCCGTATTCCAAGATCCCAGTGACGGGAGATTCACCTAAAGGCAGCCCAACTGCCCAGCAGTCTTTAAGGAGACCGAGTACCAGACAAATAGGAGCCATGGCTCGATTGCTCTCCTGGTTCCAAACCTTTTCAGAGCCATGAGCAATTTTTTTTTTCAAATGACAACATCAGGATTTATGGCGAAATGGTGCCCAGTGTCAGAATTTTTGATTCTTCTTCTTGGAAGTTCCCAGTTTGACTACCTCACTGCCATCTAGACCTTCTTTCAAATGTGTCTCTCCATACTGTCCTGGCTTCACACGCTGGGTAGATAGCAATACAGTAAAGTCTCAGGGAGATATGTACGTGTGTAGCCCCCTGGGTAGATAACAATACAGTAGAGTTGTAGGGAGATATGAGCGTGCGCAGTCTAGTTTTAGTTGTCAAGGGAAACTGCAGATGAAGTATGCTTGGGTGTGATGCCTCACAAAAGCTAGAGTCTGGTCCTCTTATTCTCCACCCTGCGCAGATGCACCGGTGATCTTTCTCTGAACACGTTTCCATTACTCAACATCCTTATGCCATCTGTTGTCCTTCTGCCAGGTAAAATTTGAGCCAACCCTAGTCCTTAAAGCCACCCATCCACATTTATCCATCACCATCATGTTCCTAAGCACATAGAAGTCACACAAAATCTGTTCTGTGTTTGCTTAGCTCACTCTGGCTCCAGGAGAACACTGCAAAGCCGTTAACAGGAGAATATCTACTGAACAGTCCAGAGTGGCAGCCCCGGCATGGACCGTGCTGGGCACCTACCCATGTGACCCTCTTGCTCTGACATCAGTTCTGTCTCCAGTTTCTCTTTCTGCTCATTGCTTTCCTTTGTTTTTGTTTCATATATTAAGAAATAGTCTGTACTGATGGAGGAAGGTCATTGGTTAAAAAATAAAGAAACTGCTTGGCCCTCATAGCTTAGAACATAGGTGGGTGGTGTAAACAGAACAGAATGCTGGGAGGAAGAGGAAGTGAGGTAAGATGCCTCAGACAGACGCCATGATGCTCATCGCCAGGGCAGACGTGATGAAGCAAGCCTCCAGGTCAGACATGCTGAATCTTTCCCGGTAAGACTGATGCTACACAGATTATTACAGATGGGTTGATCAGGATATGAGAATTAGCCTGTAAGGGCTAGAGCTAATGGGCCAAGCAGTGTTTAAAAGAATACAGTTTGTGTGTTGTTATTTCTGGTGTAAAGCTAGCTGTGCGGGAGCCGGGTGGGACGAAAAGCAGGCCCGCAGCTCCCATCAACAGAATGGCTGCCCAACGTGTGGACAACTGAATCCACTGAAAGCCTGAGAAAGCTTGGGAAAGAGTAAAGCATGTTTTCTTGGTAGCAGCAATTTCTCGGGTCTGCTCTGCTTGCTAGAGGCAAGCAAGCACTCTCATCTAAGAGAGGCTTCCTGACTCAGCTTTAGCTGCAAAACCCTGCAGCTCATTAAAATGTCCTGCCACGAAACACTTAAATGGTGTTAATAAAAGCTGACTGAATGCTTGTTTGTTTTAAGCCATAGCAGGAAAAAAAGTTGTGCTGTTTTAAAAGGCTGGCTTTGTGAGCCATCTTGCCAGGACAAACTCTGACTCTTTGAGGCAGGAGGTCAGCTACAGAGAGAGCATTTGAGTGTTGTAGCTTGTTTGCTGGCAAGAACCTTGAAATGCCATAGAGTTGTGGTAATAAACATGGCTACAACCATTACCTCCGCCGTGAGGCTGGAAAGCTAAGGAAAGTGCTGGATCTAGCTGCCAAAGCCACGGCTTTAATCCTACCCATATTGCTCCGTAATTTAAAGGCTCATGTGTTCAGAAAAAGAGAGATACAGTAAAGAGAGATTCAAAAACAAAGAAAACATCTAAATGATTTACAGTGTGTTGAAAATATATGCAGACTAAAAGTTAAAGTTCTTAAAGTAAAAAACAAAAGAAAAAAAGGAAGAAAGAGAGTAGTTGGGTGTGCTAGGACACACCTTTAATCCCAACACTTGGAAGGCAGAGGGAGATTGACACATGCACACACACACACACATACATGCACACACACACATACACGCACACACACCATGTGCACATGCATGCGCAGAGATGATGATGATGATGATGATGATGATGATGATAATAATAAAGTATTTTAAAAGAAGTCTTCATATCTCTGTGCATTACCTTTGGGAAAAATAAATGAACCTAATCTTACCACAAGAATTGCTTTAGTTAAACCAATCACGCCCCCTTCACAAGTATATGCAGCTGCTTTCACGTTCCCCTCTTTGACCTATTTCACTTATAGAAACACCAAACACTAAAAGTCCAAAGATCATTTGACTGTGCTATCATGATTAAAATAAAATATCCCATGGTATTTCCAGAATGAGGTTCTCCAAAGAGAACTCCACATAAATAGCTCCAGAACGTTGCCACGGGGGACAGCAACCTTCACTAGCAACCCATCCCTAGACTAAGGGACAGATTGGGTGGCGTGGTAGCAGCGAGGCAGACCTGCCTGAACGCTCCACAGTCCCAGCTCCCTGGCTGTTGACATCATCTTTCTACTTACTGCACCAAAGAACAATTAATTTGAAGTAAATGACATTAATTAAAGATAAAATCAAGCTTTAGGTTTCACACAGAATTAGAAAAACGTACCAAGAATCTGTGCACCTTTTAAAGGTTACAACAAGGATTCATCCTCACAGAATATCAAGAAATTTTGATGGTCTGGTTCTGTTCCAGGTCATGAGTTCAAGACAGTTTATAAAGTAGGCTTCAGTTGTCACTAGTCCTTTGATAAAAAAAACGCGTTGCTTTTGCTTGTGGCTTCATAACAGCTGCCCAGCGGTTACCTTGTCATAAAGAGCTGTTTCTTAATTAGGTATAATTAGAAAATGTATACACAATTACTCTAGGAGGTGTTCCTGAATGCTAGTGATGTGTGTGTGTGTGTGTGTGTGTGTGATGTGTGAGTGTGTGTGTTCATATGTAGGTTATATGTGAGTCCACATGTGTATGCCTGTTAGTGTATGTGTAAACCAGAAGTCAGGGTCAGTTGTCTTCCTCTGTAGCTCCCTCTCTGATGTTGGGGGAACAGGGTTTCCCGCTGGAGCTCATCAATTGTCTGGACTAGCTGCCAGGCTCTTTGGGTTTTCCTGTCTCCACCTCCGGGCACCCAGACTCCAGGCACACTCTGCCTCTCCAGGCTTTTCCACAGGTCCTGGGAGTCATAGCTCCAAGCTTGGTCAGCAAGCTCACTTCCACTCAACCCATTACTCCAAACCCTAAAAAAAAAAAAAAAATCTAGTTGCTAAAATACATTTACTTCTATTGAGAAATATGACCATAGATTTTTTTTTTGTCTAATCAAGCAAAGAATATTCGGTTTACTTTATGTGGAAGGAGCTCACGGCTACCACCAAGCCTCATCTTTCTGGAGAAGATATCAGCACACAACAAAGGATTCCAGGATGTGGGGCCTTCTGCCATGAGATACCTCAAGGCATGATGTGTTGGAGGGTCTTGCTGGGGAAAGTGAACACACAGCGCGAGGCAGCGTGGAAGGTGGGAGATGTCAGTCAACACCACTCTGTGTATCTGTCTGATAAAGAGTTCATGACACCCAACAGCGGGCAGCAGAGCCAACTGTTCCTAGAGTTACTGTAACAAATAAGGTGTGATCTACAGCCATTCAAGAAATTTTTGTTGATGCATATTGTGGTTTGGATGAGAAGTGTCTCCATCGATCCCTGGTTGGTAATAGTGTTTGTGGAGGTTATGACCTTCAGGAGGGATAGCCTTGCTAGAGGGATTACATCTCTGGAGGTGGGCTTTGAGGCTTAGCCTTGCCTCTCCCCCTTCCTATGTGGATGAGAATGTAATCTGTCAGCTTCCTGTTCTCCCAGCATCTTTTCCCTGCCTGTGGTCACGCCTGCCACACCGTGGTAGACTCTATCCCTTTGGAGCCCTAAGCTATAAAGAACCCTTCTTTCCTCCGAGTTGCTTTTACTGAGTTCATTCTCTTACCACAGCAAAAATGGGGTAACTAATACAATATCTCCTAAGACTCTAGAACATTCTTTCCTTGTGAACACATGGGGTTTCTTCTTGGTGGGACTGGTCGCCTGTTTGGAATAGCCTAGGTTACCAAAATCCACATCAAGTTCCTGATTCCTGAGCCTCTGGTTGTTTTTCCTTCCTCCCTTGCTCTAATTGTGCAGAAGCAAATGCAACATAAGCAATGTAAAAATCAAGTCTTGCTAGTTAAATATAAGAACACAGAGCAAAATATCTGAGAAAGGTTACACCTCTTTAAAGATGCAAATTGATAATGGAGCTCAATATCAAAACAACAGAGTGCGGTTAATTTTTAAAAAGGTGCAAATTGCTAATCTTACTTAAGGCTTTTTTCAAATTGCTTATTAAGAGTCCTAGCACACACACACAAAAATTTAAACAAAATAAACTCTTGAAAATAGAGAGGTAAGAACTAAGCATGGGCTTTGCTATAACCCTTTTCTTCCCTTTTGAACCTGCTGGCTACCGCAGGACTTGCTAATGTTTGAAAGCTGTGTCACCTACCCCAAGGTCACCCTACACGTCTGTGGACTTGACTTATCACTTATCTATTGCTGCAACAGCGCTTCATCAGACTGCAGAGCACAAAGATATAGACAACAACCATTTAGCTCACATGTTTGCTGATCTCTAGTGGACCTGGCTAATCTTGCCTGGCCTCCCTGAGGCTGCCAGACTGGGAGATTGTCATATGAGCTGAGCTTGCTCACACATTTGGGTCCGTAATGAGGGAAGGAGGTGACTGGTCAAGAGAGCACTGTTCCGCGTGCTATGCCTAGGTGGTGGCCACGGCAAGGGAACATTTTACCAACTGTTTACAAGCGTCACATATGAGGTTTTGTTTAGTCACCCAGTAATGGCGAGGCCCCACTCAGCCCCTAATTCACAGGCTAGGCAGCAAGGTTGGTGATATTGTATACACAAAGCTTATAGCACACACAATGGGGATTTGGATAATCTGGAATGGCAGGACAGAAAAAAAAATTGGTTGAGCCTGTCTATTGTTAGGGCTTCAGATTGGGTAGAGAGGTGGCTATTATGTGTGTTATCTGCATGCCCCAACAATGCCATGAGATCAAGGGATGCCTGTGCATTTACTAACAGAGACAGTAGTTGGGAAGCATCCTGGTCACTGTTCTACTGCTGGGAAGAGACACCACGGCCAAGGGAGATTATAAAAGGAAGCATTTGACTGGGGACCTGTTTGCAGTTTCATAAGTTTATCCATGATTGTCATGGCTGAGATCACAGCAGCAGGCATGCAGGCATGGCACTGGAGAACTAGCTGGAATTTATGACTTACCTACAGCCACATGGCAGAGAGAGGGAGAGCCTGGGCCTAGTGTTGGCTTTTGAAAAGTCAAAGCCCATGCCAGTGGCATATCTCCTCCAAGGCCACACCTCCTAATCCTTCCCAAACAGTCCACCAACTGGTAATCAAATATATGAGCCTATTGGGGTCTAAATTTTATCAGTATAGCCTAATATAAAAATTGGGGTCAGGTTCTTTGATGCCAATGTCACTTTCCAAAGTCAGAATAGCTAATCTCAGAACCAAAGAATGGAAAAACTTGATGTGGGATTCCCCTCTGAATGCTGTGAATACCACTGGTGAATAAAGAAACTGCCTTGACCTGTTGATAGGGCAGAATTTAGGTAGGCAGGGAAGACTAAACTGAATGCTGGGAGAAAGAAGGAGGAGGGAAAGAGAAGCCATGGAGCCGTCACAGGAGACAAATCCGCTGAAACTTTGCTGGTAAGCCACAGCCTCATGGTGATGCACAGATTAATAGAAATGAATTAAATTAAGATGTAAGAGTTAGCCAAAAAGAAGCTAGGGATAATGGGCCAATCAGTGATTTAATTAATACAGTTTCTGTGTGATCATTTCTGGTCTGAGCTGCCCAGCAGCCAGGAACCAATAAGTGATCTCTTCCTGCAACAGGTTGGCCCCTACATGGCCAACTAAAATCCACTTAAAAACCTGAGAGAGCTTGAAAAGGAATTCTAGACACAAAAATACAGAGTTTAACACAGTTTCTTGCTGTAACTCTAGTAAATGAAATTGCAAAGGAATATGTCATCAGCATATGGATTCAGGAAAGACTTGGAACTGAGACTGTCAATGCAATCCATCTAGCATGAAGCTACTCTGGACCAGATTTCAGAGACAAAAATTTGTGAATGGATGTGAAATAACAATGCGCTACACACACCCAAGATGTTAGAGACCTGCAGGGAGAATGGGGGATGCAGGGAATTAATAAGCATATAATGCCCCTCCCCTGAAAGGAGAATCAGAAGCAGAAAATCTTCAACTGAAGCTGGCAGATTAGGGACAGTTAGTGAGGGAAATGAGAAGGGTTGCTGAATCCATGCACAATGACGTTAAACCCTACGGCAAATCAGACTAGCGGTTCCTTCGTGAGTTCTAAGACACAGCAGAGGATCCTGCCTTTACTCCAGTTTAAAGTTGGGGACATATAAGACAACTTGAGTCTCTGTGTAACAAGAAAGCAGTTGCCAACCTCCAGTCTCCCTGAAGAGCCCAGGAAGGACGACCCAAGTTCTCTTTATCATGTGCACCTTTTGGAAACGTCAATTATTTCATCTCACCAACACCAACAACTGCTGCCAGCTCAGCAGCTGAAATTCTGTGTCCTCCTTCATCTACACCACCACCTCCCCCCACAAACACAAGTGTGAACATGTTGGCATCCTCTCCTCATTGTCTGTCTCCTTGGAAGGGGAGCGGTGGAACTATTGGCCACATCAGAATCACCAGAACCCAACGTTACATAATCAAACCCAACCCAAGTAAGAAAACATAACATTATCATTCAAATTTAAGACATTGTCTCCAAGTAGCTCCATAGAGACTTGCAGTGTTCGATCCTTATGAAAAGACCAGAAAAAAAAAAGGGACATCTGCAGTCTAGATAGGGGATCCAGTTCAGGGGAATTTGAAGTTCTTAGGAGGAAGTACACCATTGAGGACAAACGTACCCTAGCAATTGCTTCTCTTTCACCTTCACATCCAGCCCCTCACCACTTCTGTCCATTTGATTGCTGAAATATCCCTCAGATCCCCTCATTTTCATCTGAGTCCTCACCCTGCTCACAGCCCACATACTTCCATACCATCTGGACACGACTCCCCAGTATTTACACAATAGCTCCCTAATTACCGCACAGAACATCAGACCTTCCACAGAGTTGTCTTCTCACTCCTCCGGGCTCATCAGCCAGCGTCTCCTCTGGCCTGTCTGGACCCACAACATCTAACAACAACTTCATTCTTTTCCTGTCTGGACCCACAACATCTAACAACAACTTCATTCTTTTCCTGTCTGGACCCACAACATCTAACAACAACTTCGTTCTTTTCCTGTCTGGACCCACAACATCTAACAACTTCATTCTTTTGTCAATTGTCTGAAATGCCCTTGGGTGAACCAAACCACTTCCCAGTATGACCTTCAGTTGTACGGTACAGACCATACTCCAGGGACCTCGTGCTTTGTGAGTTTTCCCCACGTCTTCCAGGTCTAGCTCAGTGCTTTGGGTTTCCTTCTGCCTGTTTCTGTGTCGCCCATGTCATAACTATCTCATAGCAACTTGTTGAACTGTTTGATTCTAATTAGAATCCGAGCTCCTAATAAGCAAGAACCATCTCATTCTTCTTAGTCTGTCCCCATCTGTACCCCTTGGTGCAATGCTTGGTACCCCACAGGTGTCTCCTGCATACTGAATGAATGGACGCATGGACGGGTAGGTAGGTGGTCCTTCCTGATGCCTCCCCGTCTCTGCAACAGAACAGTACGCCCTGGGTTGGGTGAAGGGGTTACTGGTGGTCCCTAGCAATCTGAGAGATAGAATCTAAAAGATCAAGAGTGTGGAAGCAAACACATGGGGGGTTCTGGGGGTGACAGGGTGAAGGCCAAAAGGGCATTGGACAAGCGTGTTCAAACAAAGAAAAGCAAGATCAGGACAGGAGAGGACAGAACGTTAGTTACATCAAGGGATGAGGGCCAAGAAAGCTGCTCGCAGCAAATGCGGGCGAAGAGGGAGGAAGCTAATAAGAACCAATTAGAAGGAAGTGAAAAGACTTATTCTGGAGTTTGGTGTTAAAGAGCAAATAAAGTGGAAGTTTTCTGAGTGTTAAACTCTACCCAGAAGCGTGACTTAAAACAAGCGAAAAGAAGGAATAACAAGCTTGTGTTTAGGTGGTAGAACATACGAAACCATAATTGAAACACTTTACCAATTAAGGTAGGTAGGTCAATATTATCGGCCTGGCTTTAAAGTGAAAACAGCCCTTGGATCAAAAAAGATCAGGGGCCTCAGCAGGCTTCCACAAGTGTGAACTTCTTCAGAAAAGAACCGTGTGCTTGGACAGCACCAAGACAGCTATGGAGAGGAGAGGAAGATGCCTGAGAAAACCCCCAGGGCGGAGAAGGAAAATATAAACAAGAAAAGGGCAGAGAATGGAGATAAAATTTCAGGCCGTTACCCTGAGAAACATTCAAGGTTTCCGATGCCCATTGCATCCAGCATGCGGTATCTGAGAACGACCAGAAGGCAAGCCCATGGGGAGAGAATTCCATGGCAAATCCCAAACTCTTTCTGGTACTTCATTTAGACATAGGGCCAGACGCATAGGAGAATCAAGAGAGATCTCAGAGATCCAGGACTCCTACACTAGCTCAGGCAGGTGCCATCTCTAACTGCGCTCTCTTCCTGACCCCCATACGTCCAAACAAGGTCTAAGCAGAGGCAGGACTTCTAACAACACCATTAGAGCCCTCAACACCGGAGTCTCCTGGGCTACCCATGTTCTTGTGTCTGTCATTCGCTCTAGAGTACAGAACTCTAGACTCTAGTCCTTGGCGGTCAGAGCAGGGCCTTCCTTGCTCCTTAAATACAACCTCCATCAAGAGGCCCATCCTTGAGTAACTGGAAAATAAATTAGTTGAAAGAATATATGAACAAGTAAATATGCGCATTATAAATGCCATAATCTGTATATGCAAATGTTAGTCTTTAGGCACAGGCCCCTTGAGGGTTTGGGACAACTCTGGGCACCGAGCTACAGTTTGAAATATCCACCACTAGATGGCACTATTTTAATGAGACAGTAAAGTCCCTGCTCCAACATGGCCACTGTCAGAGGCAAGGTGTATGCAAAACATATACACCAAAAGTCAAATGTTCCAAGCCTGCTACTGCCCCTGACTGTCCATAAGAGATCATGAGAGCCCCGTCAGAGGGGAACGCTAGCTGACAGGTTCTAAAATCTCCAACCCTAGCGTTACGGCTGCCTAAACCACCGTTGGGTTGGTAAACGTTTTCAATACTCTGAAGTAATGTCCATCTTAGGATTTGTTATCATTACAGATGGTTTCAGCCTCGTGTTGAGGGGCTGTAATTACACCCCACAGACAGCCCTAGACAGCAGCTGTGTAAACAGACACCTGTCTGAAGTGCTGGTGAGAGTCTGGGTTCCAGCTCATGGTCACTCATTGTGAGACTCAGGACCTTGGGTGGGCCTCCGTGGCCATCAGCAGGCCTTCAAGACAGAGAACCCAAAACAGGCCCCAGAGACAAGGGTGCTGGAAAAGTAGCTAAAACCGAGGCAAACAGTGGCCCTGGGCATCCCTGACCCAGTGTGATAATGGTTATTCCTCAGGGTAGAAAGTTTCCTTTGTTTAGGTTTTAGCAACCTGCTTTCCTAGGAAAGAGATAAAAATTAATCAGTTGCTAGTTCGTTCTCTCTCTCTCTCTCTCTCTCTCTCTCTCTCCCCCTGTTTCTTTCCCTCCCTCCTCCTCTCTTGGTAGACAAAGATAATACATGATAGATCAGTGATAGATGGATGATAACAAGGTTTTATAGTAGTATACATATTTGTTTACCCTTGTTTCATTCATTTTTAAATAGACTTGATACTGTGAAATACCTTTTCATTTTGAGAGCTTCCTTAAAATGATCCTAAGGGGAAAGCAGGCTCTCGATCTTAGGCTAACAACCCGCCCACTGCGAAAGAAAACCCTCAACTTAGCTGCTTGCAGGCTGCCATGTCTCATGTTCCAGCAACCCTTTCTGTCTTCCGTTCATCACTGCTCACTGGGCTGCCTGGTGTCTGGCCCGGCTGGGTATATACATATCTTCTCACTGACTCAGCTGGAACTCTCGGGGAGCAAAGATGGAGACCAGTGCATCTTTTGAGCCCCTCTCATTGCCCGGTACAAAGTCCTGATGAAGAGAGATGAGGAGGAGGATGGAGCCCATGACTGGCTGAATTAGAACTCAGCAAGGAGCTCATCTGCATGCGAGGTGACAAGCCTGTGTCGTGCAGGCCCAGTCCGTTAGCTCCAGCCCTGCTGTCCCTCCTCAGCCCTCCCCCTCTCTGTGACTGTCCCAGGATGCCAGTCATCCGAGCTCAAAACCTGGGAGCCATGTTGCCTCTTTCGCCTTCCAGGCCCAGTCCTTATCTTGTCTTCCCTCCCCCTTTCATCTCCACAGTCACGGTCCTGATCTGATGCCCTCTTGCTCTGGAACGCACTTCCCTAGTACACGGTGTATGAGGATGGAGTTCTTCTGTTTCCTGATTCACACTTTGCTCGGAGCTTTTCACAGCAAAAGTTTCCAGTTTGCTCACTCATTTACGGGAGCACAGAAAGTGGATGTCGTCGACGGTGATTAGGAGATGCACACGTACAGGAAAGGATCACGAGGAGGAGGAGGAGGAGGAGGAGGACAGCAGGAAATGTTCGTTAAGTGAAAACTGTAGGGTTGAGTTTGAACTAACTGGGACCCACAACAGTATTTATTTTCCAAACTATTGTTGTGTTGCACCATAGAGCGTATAACGCCACACGAGCCGGGCCTGAATTACTTACACTCAACTATAAAATCAGTGAAAAGAAAATGAAATTGTCCCGACTTGAGCATAGAAGATACACTATGACAACCTAGCACAGAGCTATTTTTAGGGATAGCCAAGCAGCCCATGCTCTGAAACCTGCCTGGCTTCCTGCCCAGATGTGAGACTCGTGCGTCTGATGTATAGCTTCAGAAATGATGGTAAAAGATCAATGTGCTGCGCCTTCCAGGCTGCATTTGCATTTTAATAGAAGATGTCAGAGCCTCTGTTTCCCAGGGTGATACATGCTAGAACCTTCCGGTGGCCCTCCTGTTGACTCGTGAGGACTCTTCAATTCTGTGGGGTGGCGTCGCACAAGCAGGGACAACCCCCAGATACTACTGCCCCCACTGGAGTGTCTCAGGCCACTGAGTGAGACCCCAGACTCCCCTTTCCCTTGGTGCTGTCAGAGGTCTCAGGAGACCTGCTGGTGGCCATCACTGGAGCTGCCGCTGCTGTTACTGCTGCTGGTTCTAGTGCTGAGAATTCTCTCCTGCCCCTAGATAGTCACCCTGAAAGCTGATGCTGAGGTCTGGGGCATGGTAGCTAGAGAAAGCCTGGGTCTCAGGTGTCCGTAGATAGCCCATCTAGTCCCATGCCATGCCACAAGACCAACCTCACGCTACTGAACTAATTTGTGTCAAGAGCTACCCTAGGATTGGACACACAGAGCTCATTTCCTCTTCACAGTGACTCTGTAAAGCACTGTAATGGCCCCCTGTTGCTGGGAAGACACAGAGCTGCAGAATGTCATCTCGCTGTGGGTCACACTACCAGCGAGGAAAGGCATCCCTTAGGTCCCTGTCAGCCTCCCTTTCTCCAGCTGTCTACAAAGATGCATGTGGTTCTTGTTTCCAGTTTCTGCTTTTGAACCCCTTCCTTGATATTAGACCGTATCCTGTCAACAGACGCATCCCTGCCATTCCAGAAAAGCCATTCCCTTACATGCTTTGGTACAATTCTGTGTTCATGGGCTAAACTTTGCCAGTGTTCTCAAGGGCAAGAATAGAATGTGTATTGATAGCAGAAGAAACGACCGGTGGAAAGCTGGGCATAGAGGCACAAGCTGGGCTCAGCACGGGGAGGTGGAGACAGGAAGATAGGGAGTTCAAAGTCATCCTCAGCTGCATAGCATGGCTGTCTCAAAAACGAAAGAGAAAGAGAAAGGTGACCTTGTGAGTAAAGAGGGACAAGGTAGACATTCTACGAATTAGAAAAATAAACCCATGGGTGCCACGCACCGCACCCCCATGTCTGTGCTCTGTGCGCTGGCACCCAGTTCGCGAGCTTCAGGCAAGGGGCTGGAGGTTAAAAGACACAGACACACACAGACAGAGAGACAGAGACATGGGTCATCCTTGAATTCCCCAAGAATGTCCCCTTTATTGTGTTCAAGGGCAGCTTATATAGAGATAGCCACGCCCCAGCCAAACCCACCAGAAACCACTCTCCTGCCATCAGAAACTCCTGAAGGTCTCATGCTCAGAGCAGCTGTAGGCACTCAGATAAGGGGATTACAAGAAATTCAGGATCTGGGGTCTCACTGTTCCCAACACATGGGCAAGAATGTCTTGCTGTTAGGGTCAAAGCAGGAAAAGAGCAAGAGCGAAGGGCACTTCACTCCCCATAGGTTGTGCTCACCCACTGAGATGTGACCAACACACATGTGTAGGGTTAAGCCCAGCCTTAGGGGGTGTGTCCGCCTCGGGCGAATGTTTACCTATAAATCTGCCACCGCTTCTGCTTCCTGTTCTCCCCGGGAACCGTGGTACTGTAAGTCTAATTTCCCCATTAAAGCTGTGTATATATTTTACAATCTGTTTGCATTCATTTATGCCGTTACACACATGAAGGGCGACTGAGCCCTTCCCACCAGGTGAAGCCATCATGGGCTGAGAGCAGAGGCCCTGGGGTGAGCACAAGGAGTCTCTTCCCCTCTTCTACCCTTCATGACCACAAAGTGAGGACTTAGGACATCTTGGGAGGAAGAATCCGACATCTAGGCTGGCAGTGAGGAAAGAACATTGTAGAAGAAATACCAGAGGAAGAGCACGGAGGTACAAATGCCGTGGGCACCCAGAGAGCAGTCAGAGGAAGACACCGACAGAGAATAAGACCAGGTCACGACTAAGGAGCGGACACCATCTGCAGACGATGAGGGACCCATGACGGGGTGGAAGCAGAAGAGTTTGAGCCAGAGAGGTCCTCTGAATAGCTCTGATGACCCATCTACAACATCTACCTACAATGACCTTTGACTTCCCTTTCATCAAGGCAAGTCTTTGGTTGTGGTCATTCTTATGGTGTGATAGGTGGAGGTCAAAGGTCACCCCTGAGTGTTGCTCCCCAAGATACCATCCACCTTGATTTTGTGTTTGTTTTGCTTCCTGGGCTATAGTTTCTTGCTTGGCCTGGAATTCACTCATTCTGCTAGGCTGGGATGGCTGGCCAGACAACCCAGAGATGGCCTGTCTCCACTCGCCCAATGCTAGGGTTGCAAATAGCTCCACCGTGATGAGTTTTGTTTTTGTAATATGAATTCTAGAACTTAAATTCAGGTCCTCATGGTTGAATGACGAACACTTTACTGCTGAGCTATTCCAGCAGTATCCTTCAGGACAAAATTTAAATTAAATTCAAGGCGAGCTCATGACCCATCACAATGGAAGGCCTTGCCAGTTTCTCCTGTCCTGACCTCTCTTTCTCTACATCCCTGAGCAAGCCCAACCTACTCCACTGTGGCTCACACAGTTTCTGCTCAGAAATGCCTTCCAGACCTCCAGAGGCGTGTGCTCCTGGGGTGTGAGGTCTTGGTTCTCTCAGAATAGATATTGTGCAGTGATTTTCTCTAAATTTAAACATGAAGCATTCCATCCTTCCTTCAGGGGGGCTCACTGGAATTAGGGAAGTAAAGAAACCTCACAAGGCTCAGGAAGGTCCTAAAACCAGGGAGCCACAAAATCCATTCTACAGGTTGGACAAGCAGCAATGGATGCCAGGAAGGAGATGCCGGCCCTGACCAGGAAGTCCCAGGAGCACAGCCTTGGATCATCGATGATTCTGATGCCTGAGTCATCCACCCTCCCCTCAGGAACCCCTCACCCGATGGGGCTCTGTGAGCAAACCTGATAAAATCATTGCTTTACCAAGGTGGGCTTTGGTGGAATAGTTGCTCTGATCTGCCATTTGTTGCTCTTCAGGGAGAAGAGACATTCATTCACATCTCCCCAGGGAACGTCACACAGCAGGGGGACTCAACATTTGGGGATCCCTCCCAGTTAGCGACACTTAGTCACTGCTCTCTCTCCAGCAGTCACAGAAGCCTCAGAGGGCACAGCCACCGGGCGTGCAGGCACCAATTGCTCATCTTGCATACGGGCCCCATGTTCAGCAAGCAGAAACACTTCCTCAGAAATCCTGGGCTTCTCCAAGATGCAAGTGTTCCCAGGGAAATTGAGGTCACTGGATTCTTGGTTCTCCAGGGGCCTTCTCTCTACTCGCGGAAACAAGTGCCTGCTGCCAGGGCCAAGCTATTCAATTAGTTCTCATTGAAGTTTCTTCTTCTCCCCACAGGTGTAAATTGGGTACCTGGCATGTTGTTTTGAACTTGACTTCACATAAAAAGATATTTATTTCTAGACTGTCTCTGGCTCCAAAAAAGGAAGTGAAGACACATTCAAGGCCTCCAGCATTTACCCCTCGTGCCCCAACCCTCTACCTGGGGAAATCAGGAACAGGAAGGGTTTTGCAAACAAGTTACAGGGATGTTCCTTCTTGCAGAGAACAGTGCAGCAAGCAGCACCTAAGGAGCTTGTGCTGCTCTGAAGACGGCGTGTGATCGCCAGGTACCGGAGTCAATTCCTCTAAGGAGAAAACGAGGCACTGTTAAGGCAGAATGACAGAAGCTTGTACTTTTCGGAAGATATTTGACCTGAGGGTGTGTCAGGTCGTGTGGCCCCTCCTACCCACACCTGAGAGGAGAAAGGGAGGATTTCTGCGCTTGCTGTAAGGGACCCAGCCCCACCTCTACCCCTGATCTTCAACGGCCTTTCTTGACACCCAGCACAGGGTGCCTTCATGCTCTGGGCCTCCTGTCTTTCCTCCATCATAACTACTCTGGCCAAAATAATCCCATTGCATTTTTTCAAGTGCATAAGGTTCTAGTCCTCTTTCAGTGGAATTGAAGTCTGATGAAGAAGAGAGAGGCGGAGGACCGGAAGGAACAGGCAGGGCCTGTCTACAGATCCTCTAACAAGCTGGGGTCTCTTTCCAAGCATGGTAAAAAGGCATTCAAAGGTTCTGAGGAAAACTACATCATCAGATTAGATTAAGATCGCCTTTCCTTTAAAATGGAGGGCAGAATAAAGAATGATTGCGGTGAGGTATGCTATCCAGTTGTTCTCATCTCTAGCCCACAGTCAGCAAAGTGGTTTTTTTTTTTCCATAAAAAGTTAAATAATATGGATCTTAAACTTTGTGACCTGTCTGGTCGTTGTTGCAACACAAATGGAAGAAAGAAGGCAGATGATGCATATGTAAATGCATTTCTAGAAATTAATTTCATTGGAACAGGCCGTGTTAATTTACATATGCAGCTGATGCACAGGCCAAAGCTCGCTGTTCCACTTCTGTCGAGTGGTCGCTGTGATGCCGAGGAGCTGGTCTGTTATTGTTGTGATATTAATGTTTATAATAATAACTAATGAGTGGACCAGGATTTATCCCTAGTGCTTGTACTGGGTTTTTGGAGCCCATTCTCTTTGGAGAGACACCTTGCTCAGTCTAGATATACTGAGGAGGGCCTGGTCCTGCCTCAAAGTGATGTGCTAGACTTTGTTGACTCCCCATGGGAAGCCTTCCCCTCTCTGAGAAGTGAATGGGGGTGGGGTGGGGGAAGATGGAGGGAGCGGGAGGAGGGGAGGGAGTGGGAGCTGGGATTGGTATGTAAAGTGAGAAAATAAAATTTTTAAAAAAGAAAATAATGGCTGCTAGGGGCTAAGGAGATAGCTCAGAGGTTAAGAGCACTGCTTGCTCTTCCTGAGTACCCAGGTTCGATTCCCAGCACTCACATGGTGGTTCACTCTTGTCTCTAACTCCAATTTCAGGGGATCTAACACCCTTATACACAGACATGCTTGCGAGTAAAAACACCAATGTACATATTTAAAAAATTAAAAATGAATCATTAAACAATTAAAAGTATAGCTGCTAAAGCCAAGTGGTGGTGGCACACACCTTTAATCTGAGAACTCAGGAAGCAGAGGCAGGTGGATCTCTGAGTTCAAGGCCAGCCTGCTCTACAGAGCAAGTTCCAGGACAGCCAGGGCTGTGTAGAGAAGCCCTGACTGGGGGGGGTGGGGTGCTCATGAAGTCCTCCCTCTCCCCAGGAACTACTGGCAATATTTGCAGGTACAGAGGAGCAGAACATCCATACAAACTTTAATTTTAAAGACAAATACATAAACAAGTTCTATATCAAGACCAAATTATGCTGTTCATCTCTATAAATTCAGAACACTTTTGCATTAATATATTTAAAATATGAGAGTTCTTTCCTGAGTGCCTCTCTGAGCTGGGAGAGCTGAATAAGGCTTCGCTGATGAGACTGATATCTCAGAGGCTCCAAACAACAATGCCTGTTGATTAAGCATCTTTCCCAGTGCAAGCAGGATCCGCTGAAGAATGACACAGATGATGAGAATAGTCAATAAGAAGCAGCAAGCCAAAATTTAAACCAAAAATCAGTGGCGTAAAAAAAAAAAAAATCAGTGACGTTATATATCTAACTAACACAAGACGTAATGATAGACATTATTCCTTTTATGCAAAAGTAGTTATAGGAAAAAAAGACAAGTAAATTGATTTTTAAAAGTGGATTTGCCAGTCTGGCAAAGGAGGAGAAATAAACCTGAGACTTTCCTTCCCACCTGAACTATCCACTGAGAATACAGAACACCAGTCAATGAAGGAGTTGCTGGTCTTTTCGTTTCATTCAGCTAAGACATAGTCATACTACAGTAAAGAAAAACATAGAATCATGCATAAATCAACAAAATTCCTAAATGGGGAAATAATTGGGGAGTTCAAGAATGTTAAAGTTACTATAATTTACAGGGCGGAGGTGTGAAAAAGAAGGAGAAAAGAGGAGGAGATGGAGAGAGGAGGGGACAAGAGGGGAGAGAAGAAGACAGGAAAGGGTAAGGGAGAGAAGGGAAGGAAAGGGGAGTAGAGAAAAAGGGTGGGGAGGAGAGGCTGAGTGAAGCCCTAAAGACACAGAGAGCGCAATGAAATGTATCCCGGAAGAGTTTCCCTCAGCAGCAGGAGAACATGCTCCTTAACTCTCTTCTGGTCACCATTCTGGTCATGACTAACCCATATAACCTTTGTCACCATAAGGCTAATCTATAGATCAAACAAAAGCCTTTAGATAAACCCAAATACTGAAGCTAGAAAATTACAGCGTCAGGCCTATGGTTCCGCGTGTGCCTTCATGTTGCTGATCCCCACTGGACCCCGAAGGGCTGAGTTTCAGTCCTCTCACTAGATTCACCCTGTGGGGAAAGACTCCAGCCTCACTAAAACCTCTCCCGGCTGTGCCAGCTGCTCTTCCTCAACCTACCCTTCCTGCCTTCAGATCACTAAACAAGCCGATCACATCTTTCCTCAGCAACCACAAGATAGGAAGATACCATCACAACACAGGTATAGTCTGAGGCTGTGATCGAATGAGTCTGACAGGCAAAGTTTCCAAATTTGACCTGCTGACGAGAAGAACATTGTGAGGCAATACAATAGGTTCCCCTTGTATTGCCAAGTATGTTTTTCTATGCTGAGTAACTAACAATGTCTCAAGATACTTCTCATTACAAATAGAAGACCCTGGGCTCTATATCCAAACAGCACCATGTTCGCCTGGCATCTGCTTCTGTGTTCACTCATCAGCTACAATCATTTGCACAAGTTACTACCAGGTCATGTTTATTATACAATGTTTACAAGATTGTGTTCAAGTACAATTGTACACATTTGAACTCTTTTAAAGGTCAATGCAGAAATACAAATTAATTAGTTAAGGATATATATGAAAATCACATTCAAATATATAAGCAAGATAATAGGTGATTTATTCTTCTAAATCTACAAAAATATGAGCAGAGTTGACAATACAAGTTAAGGCATTAGTGGCCTCTACTTTTCTGTGTCTGGTGTGTGTGTGTGTGTGTGTGTGTGTGTATGTGTTTACACATATATCAAAACATGTGAAATTTAGAATAAATCTTAAAATAACTAAATTAGCATACATTAAAGTGTTTCATTAATAGTATTATAAAGCATTTTATGTAAATATTTTAATATATAATCTTCCTTTTACTTATGGGAACTCACATTATTTCAAGACTTTTGCTATTGCAAGTGTGCTTCTCCAAACATTCTTGTGTTCATCTCCTAATGATGGATGAAGGTCATTGGTTAAAAAAATAAAGAAACTGCTTGGCTGGCCCTCATAGATCAGAACATAGGTGGGTGGAGTAAGCAGAACAGAATGCTGGGAGGAAGAGGAAGTGAGCTCAGACTCCACAGCTCTCCTCTCGGGAGCAGACGCCTCAGAGAGACACCGTGCTCCCCGCTCCTGGGAAGACATACGCGATGAAGCTCTGACCCAGGATGGACGTAGGCTAGAATCTTCCGGGTAAGCTCACCTAGCTGTGCTACATAGAATATTAGAAATGGGCTAGTCCAGGTGCGAGAGTTAGCCTAGAAGAGGCTAGATAGAAATGGGCCAAGCAATGATTAAAAGAATACAGGGTCCTGCCCTGCGATGTTACACCAGACATAAGCTACAGTGTAACTTGCGTCCTCTGCAGAGTAGGGGTGAGCAATAGCAGGGGCTTGAAAGTGCTAGGGTCTCAGGCAAGCCAGGGAGGAGTTGGTCTTTTTCTGACTTTTTTTTCTGCCTTGCTTCCATTCACTCCTCAGAAGAGGAAAGAAATGGGGTTTGAACATGAAGAAACACCAAAATAATTTTTTTTAATTGGAAATAAACAAACAAAATTCATCACTTTCAGAAGCATCCTCATGCAGCACTTACTTCAAAAGAGTGGGTCCTGCGGGGCAGCGCTGTGGGCGGCGCTTGTGGGCAGACCCGCCTCCTCCTAGCTTTCCATGCCAGGCACCGGGCCCAGTTCCAGGGCAGAGCCCCGCCCTCCTGCCTTTATCGTTTTTTAATTACCTCTGCCTGTAGTTCCTTACCGCCTGCCACTTAGTATTCTTGCCTGCTCCCGCACAGCTGCCATGTTGTCTCCCTAGAGGTGTGTTTCTTATATCCTTACCTAGTTCACAGGGCTGTTGGAAAGCTTAATTAATTAGTGCTTCCTGAATGCCTTGAGGTTTTCAGATGAAAAGTGCAAGGTGGAACTGTAGAGTCTTATTAAATTCCCATTATTTTCCTGGAAATGGAAGTGTGAATTCCTAGCAGACAGGGCCTTCCCATGCCTGCCTGCTATGGAGTCCTAGAGCAAGGTACGGTTTTGCTCAAACCACCACGTCAGCCCACCTCTGAAAGGTGACAGATCATTCAAAATGTCACATGGGGCTACATGTCAAGACTGAATTCTTTTCCAACCTGTAGTTTACATAAGCAAAGAAGGATGTAATAGTGATCAAAATAACAGGCTTCCATTCATGCAAATCTAAACTATGCATATGTATGATAAACAGCACATGCCTTTTTTGGAAACTGACAGCCTGAAGTGGAGGTAATATGAACTCCCTCAGAAGCCACAAAATAAACCTGCTAGAGTCTATACTGGACCTCAAATTGTTTTTCTGATTGGAAGGGATGTTACATAATAGGTCTTTCTCTGTCCTGACAGCCAGCTCCTAAATAATGACATGGAGACTTTTTATTAAGTAGGAAAGCCCGGCCTATAGCTTAGGCTTATTCCCAACTAGCTCTTATAACTTAAATTAACCCATTTATATTTATCTACGTTTGATCATGTGGCATTACTTCTCTTCTATCTTGCACCTCCTGCTTCCTCTCTGTGTCTTCTGGCATCTCTTGTATGCCTCAGTTCTCTCTTCCTCTTCCTTTCTCTCTCCTTGGAAGGCCCACCTATCTCTCCTGCCTCTCAGATTTTAGTACACCAATCACAGCAACACATCTTCACATGGTGTAAAAATATTCAGCAACATTTTCTCCTTTTTTTGTCTAAATAAAAAGGAAAGATTCTAACCCTAACATAGTAAAACTATATGCAATTAGAAAAATTATCAAGTAAGAATTGCATTTATAATGTCCAATCCATTTGTATCTGGTAAACTCAGAGAAAGAACTGTATTTATCTATCCTATCTTAGTCCAAAGTTTTATACCTAAACCATTTTTTATCATAACTTGTTTTAACATTCTAAAAATAACTTTTCAGACCTTAAAACACCTTCTTAGGTAAACAACTTAAGCTTTTATGTTTCTCAACCTCATAAACTTTACATCTCTTATGTAAGTTTCTTTACTGATCTTGAACAAGGAAAACTATAACCATCTAGTCTTTAATCTCCATCAGAGACACAAGAAGGATAAAATATTACTTGAGTGAGCAGGAAGTACAGAAAAAGCACCCAAGGCTCCTTTGCAACATTGGGGCATCCATCTTTGGTCTACAGGCCTAGAATATCTGACAGACTTTTCTATGAAGCAGAAATTTTGAAGGACTGCCTCACCTTGTCTTGGAAAAGTTTGGCAGTCACATTCTTTTGTGTCTGGCTTGTCCAGTTTGTATAATATACTGTCAGCAGTCAAAGCAAGGGAAGTTTCTTGCACAGTGACTAACTATGCCACAAAGAAAGAAGACTCCATATGGAGGTTCTTTAATGCCCATCAGCCTTTTATGAAGTAGATTGGTGCTGCCAGGAGCAGACATGTCTCACTATCATGAAAAGCCCCATGTTAAAGAATTAAAATGCCATATGCTGGACATCTCTGAAGTGTTTGAAGGCCATATATTTAAAATATGTTTCTGATTGAGCTTGAAGATATACCTAACAGGACTATAAGTTTGATTATATGGATGACTAACTACTAACCTGTATTTATTTATTATCCTAAATAGCTTTTAAGGACTAGAACTTTACATTACAGTTTTAAATGAGCTGCATAGGTACCTTAAACAATAAATAGGACATGGAATACAATATAACAAAAATAACCTTTAATTTGTATCAATATGCAAAAGTATCTTAAGCAAGAGTAGAAACATATCCACAGTATAACAAAAATAACCTTAAATTTGTATCAATATACAAATATCCATACCAATGTAACTAGCTTGAGACTAGTATTTGCTGTTTTAGTTTAAAAGTAGACTCAATAATCTGCCCTTTTATTCTATCAATCCTATATCCCCCTTTTTTTAAAATGAGAGCCTAGGATCTAATCTCCTTTGCTTGGTTTTTCCCTGACCATGACTAAAAACAACGTGTAACAACTCCCTTAAATGATGACAAGCATTCATAACCCACCTATTGATCAAAAAACACCCATCCCTTGAGAATGTGGGCATGCTGTTCTTAAAATTACTTTCTGTTCCGGGGGCAATGGCATCTTTAGGGGACCCTGAGAAAATTATGATAATGGTCAAGTCCTAGGGGAGTTAGCTGTTGTGATCTCAGTGTGATGGGATAATACAAGGCTTATTTCAAGTCCTGGTTGAAGTAGTCCATGATGGTGGATCACCTTAGCTAACAACCATGAAATTGTCCTGAGCTGTTAGTAGTTCAAAGTTGATCTTTGGATGGTGTTTGTCGGATAGGTGACAATACCATAATCCAAGCAGAATCGTCATTGTGGAGTCCCATCATCTTTTTGGAGACTACAAAGGTCACTGTTAGGAATGGTCATGGTTCATTGCAGAAGATTTAGAAGATATTATCCTATTGGAAGTGTGCTTTATTATTGGGTCAATTCGTTCTTTCTCTTGGGGCACTTTCTCTGGAGAATTCGTCCTTTTTCTTCAGATGTCTCATTTGTCCAATGGTCTTCAGATTCCTTAGTTGAATGCTTTTATTTTCTTGGAGAGACTAAAACAAAACTCTCCCCCAACCTTAATTTTGGTGATTTATCATTTTTGCCAGGTTGAATGGCCATACTGTTTGATGAACTATTACCTCTCCTAATCAAGAGGTCTCTCCTACTCAAATCTAATCTTTATCAAATTTGATGGTATTCACAGCTTTTCTTCCTCTGTGGAAACAAAGGCAAAACCTCTTCTCCAACATAGCACACACCCTGGTTTCCATTCTAAGGTCTGCACATCTTTAAAATATATCAGCTGATTTAGCTCAATGGGTTTTTTCTGTTGTCCAATGTTTCTCCACAGCCATTGTTTCTTTTTCATTGTCATTTAAAAATTAGAAAGTTAATAAAGCACTGTGTAATCTCTCTCTGGGGTCTTTATTACACCTTTCTGTTTATTAAGCATATCTTTTAAAGGAGATTAGATTTTTCTTTAACTGATTGTCCTGTAGGCCAGAGCATTGTCAGCCTTACTTTGTATGTGTACTACGATGGCCATAACTTCTAATAAATGTGCAATTGCAGAATCACTTTATTTTAATTTTATATTTTATTATGAGATGAGCTTGCTTAGCTGCCCAGACTGGTCTTGAACTCACCCTGCAGACCTTGAATTTAGGACCCACCTGCCTCAGCCTCCCCAGCTTCGAGGATTACAAGTCTGAATCACCAAACATGGCTATAAATCCCATCTCTTAATAAATGATTTTTTTGTATATAGAAGAGGCTTAAAATATTTATAGCAGCCATTTTAAATAAATTTTTGAGGGTTTTTGGACAGGGTCTCATGTAGCTTGGCCTTCAACTATGTATTCAGGTCTAACCTTGAACTATCTGCTTGCCACCACCTGCCAAGTGCTGGGATCTCAGGCAGGTGCCACCACACCTGGAGAAGGTTCACTTTCAATTGCCAAAATGATGAGAAATAATCTAAATATTCATCAACAGTAAAGTAAAAAGTAAGATATTAATGTTACCAAATAAGGACATCCTGAGGAGCACAGGAGGTAGGCCGGGGCTACTGAACCAACAGGGGAAGGCTTCACGAGCGCGGCGATGACTGGGAAAATTGACTGCAAAACGCACCAGATGATGTCATCTGTGTGAAGATAAAATGCAATGATATGCCATACTCCAGTGTGCAAAAACGTCGAGGAAAATGTAAGAAAAGAGAGGAAGTTCAGGCAGAAGGCCCAGGGAAGAGAATGGAGAAGTCTCTTCTGTAAGTGGAAGAAGGACAGGGTCAGCACAACCCTCAGGAGTTGGCTTTGATGCTCTTTATTTCCCTGAAATGGTTTTAAATAGCAGTCTATTCACGGGGTAGTAGGATGGCCCCCACGGGTACAGGTGCGCACAACACCAGTCTAGGGACCTGAGTTCAACCTTGTGATCTGATGAGCTTTAACTGTTTGTTTGAAACCACCTAGGGTCATCTGATAGCTGAGTCTCAATTGAAAAACTATCCAGTCCAGGTCAGCCTGTGGGCATCTGTGAGAGACTGCCTCAAATGCTAGTTGCTGTGATGTGGCCCAGCACACTGTGGGCAGCTCCGTCCTGGGCTCTGTGGAAAGGCTAACAGACCGTGGGTCAACAGGCAGCACTATTCATGGTTTCTGCCTTGAGTTCTTGAGTTCCTGCCCGAACTTCCCTCTGTTAGGAACTGTGACCTGGAAGCTGAAACAAACCCTCTCCTCCCCTAGTTGGTTTTTGTCAAAGTGCTTTATTCCAGGGACATAGAGGAAACCCAAACACCCCAGAACCCCCATGAAGGTGGAGGGATTCTCCACTCACCCATAGATAAGAATATAAAATGCTCACATCAATAATAATAAATTCTCCTCTCTGGTGGGGACCGGCAGAGGGGAGACTGAAACATGAGGCCAGGAACATATAGAAGCTCTAGGTGGTTTTCATTTGGTTTTGCTTGTGAATGTAACACTACCTTAAGAATAACACCTATTAAAATACATATCCTTTTCTTTATGTGATTAAATGGTATAGTTTTGTGGCTTGGATTAGAAAAGGGCCAGACAGTCAAGTAATGTGGGTCATGTTGGAAGAGCTGGAATGTTGGCAAGAGGGTACCCATGACCACTTGTCTTCCCTCTGTGACCCAGACCCTGGACTAGAGATGGTCCCTGGTGCCTATCTGCTGAATAGAGAACTAATATTTACATACAAATCCAGTTAGAACTAGACAAAAATAACAAAATGGCGGAGTACATGCTTCCAATCCCCACACTTGAACATGCAAGGCAAGAAGGCCAGACCTAGAGTGAGCTCAAGGCCTGGCTACACAGTAACCTCCAGACCTATAGTGAGCTCAAACACAGTAACCTCCAGACCTATAGTGAGCTCAAACACAGTAACCTCCAGACCTATAGTGAGCTCAAGGCCTGGCTACACAATAGCATCCAGACCTAGAGTGAGCTCAAGGCCTGGCTACACAGTAACCTCCAGACCTATAGTGAGCTCAAACACAGTAACCGCCAGACCTATAGTGAGCTCAAGACCTGGGCTACACAGTAACCTCCAACTCAACAACAGCAAAGGTGCCCGAGAGACCATTTAAAGGATTGGCGAGTATGTTGCTTTTCATAGTTAACCAAGTTTTCTTCCCCAGGCTTTAGTCTATAGCCTGTATCAACCTTGCTAATTTTACAGACTTGGTGCCATTTCACCTTTCTCATCTGACCCTGAACCCCTCTTCCTCTTTCCACCACTCAGGAACAACTTCATGGAGACAGGAATGTCGCCATGTTCCCACGATGTCATTGGCCAAGCCTGGACAGTAGTTTCTAGTGCCCTTGTCCTGGGAAACACGTTATCTGGACCATGCAGACATTTAAGAAGGCTGAGCCTAAGTCCCATCAGGGCAGCAGCAAACTGCCCGGCCCCTTTCTTCTCTGGACTGGCTTTGTTTTAATTTTTTTCTTACTTTCACTAGAATTTAGTGAGAAAATAGCTTCATTGGATGAGCTCTGGTGTGATCACAAAAATGAAAATGAATGGTGAAGGGGAAAAAAATCAAAAGGTTATCTCTCTGAGATGTAATTTAGTGTCTGGCAGGAATAATTCAAGAGAATTGTGTCCACTTCTTGATCATATAACCAAACAAACAATGAGGTAGGGCGTCCTGCTGGGAGACATTTTCACATTAAAAGGTGCTAAAAACTGGCTAGATCTCCTCACAGCCCTGTTGGAAGCCTCCATTCGATTTTAGTCATTTCCTCTCTGTCCCCGGGACTGGTAGCAACTGGCAAGGCAGGGGGAGGAGGCGGAGCTGCAGGCTGCACCTCCTCCCTGACCTATGAGTAACTCGAGGTGGGTCAGAAAATGAAGAAAACCACATCCCTCTCAGAGGTTTCCAAGTGACAGCATGAACAACACCGAGAGAGGATGGGGAGGGAAATCAAAACCCTTTGTTCTCCTTAGGGAGAGAGAGACCTGAAATCGGTCCAGATGCAATCACGCCTCTGACAGAGGGGCCCCATGGACTTCACTCCAGAAAAAGTGAGACTTCGGTGTGTTTAGATACACCCCTCGCAGGACATGGTGGTGCACACCTTTAATCCCAGCGCTTGGGAGGCAGACAGATGGATCTCTTGAATTTGAGGCCAACCTGGTCTACAGAGTGAGTTGTGGGACAGCCAGAGCTACATAGTGAGACACAGCCTCAGAGATAGATAGACAGACAGACAATCAGACTGACTGACTGACTGACGGACAGACGGACGGACGGACAGACAGACAGACAGACAGACAGGCAGACAGGCAGACAGGTAGATTATATCTCTAGGCATTCTAGGCATGTCCTCTTCCACACAGCTGTTGGGGGTGACTTTTTGAGACTCATTAATGAACACGGGCAGGTCAGTCTACAGTTAAAGGCTTCTGTAAGTATCCATCCACTAAAATATAGATGTTGTTGTGTAAGTTCTATCTGAGATGTTAATTCTGGACCTGAAAAATCTTTAGCCCAATGGAGAGTTGCATGTTTACATAAAAGGGAAGCCACCTGGAAGCACAATGCATCCAACACCAGGGGCTGTGATGTGCCCCAACTCCAGTGGGTGGCAGCAGTGAGCAGAGGCAAATTCTCTGGGAAGGGGATGGAAGACACTCCTGGTGGAGTAAGTTCTGGGAGCGACTGCTGGATAAGCTGTACAAGCCCTGCCCTGATGATGGACTAAGGACAACACTATGGCTTAGGTAAAACCCTGACGAACTCCTGCGTCCCATTACAAGGGCACACACTGAGACGGGCTGTATTTCTAGGCCTTCCAGAAGTTGAGAGCTGTTCTCT
Source organism: Microtus oregoni (assembly GCF_018167655.1). Classification (NCBI taxonomy): domain Eukaryota; kingdom Metazoa; phylum Chordata; class Mammalia; order Rodentia; family Cricetidae; genus Microtus; species Microtus oregoni. The sequence goes on from NW_024543979.1 coordinate 7,094,053, forward strand.
TTTAAAAAGCTACTCGGTAAGGATACAGACCCCAGTCTCCAGCCCTGAAAAGGGAATAAGACAGTCAGCCTCGAGTAAGACCACACTGCTTCATGGTTCCCTTCTTCCCCTCCATACCACACTAAGTAGAAATTCTTCAAAAGCAGGCATTGGGCCTTGTTTCTCTATGAATCTCAGAGGCCAAACAGGGTGTCAAGTATACAAACGGTATACAGCAGGCACCTGGGGGCCAAAAATAAACCAAACTGTGTGTGAAGTTTCTGTAACTAAGTATCTACCTCTAGACAGCCACATCTTCTCAAGTCAAGCAAGAGTTATTCGTTATTTTGTTATTTTTGCCAATGTCTAGCACTGTTCTTCCTACATGTATTGATCAATGGATGGATGAGCAGCTGGATGAACCTTGAGATCCCTGCCACAATCATTCCCCCTCAGAATTTGCAGTATTTTGAAAATATCTAACAACCTTAGCAGATCTTGATTTTTAAGACTCTCCAACAAAAGGAATAAGAGATTCCTAGAGAAATGCCTCTAAGTTAATTCTAGAGCTGGAACCATCTGGAATATTCCTGGTGAGTGTGGAGCACTGAGTAATAAAAAACTGAAGAGGATTTGTTGAAGTAACCCTGTGTTCCTTTAACCTGAGCAGCTGCAAATGTCAAAGTCTGGAGCAACTTAAGCAACAGCACCAAGCGTTGTGGGATTACAGCCCTGAGTGATCAGAGAGTTGTAAGTCTGACACTAACATAAAGCCTGGACTAATAAGGTAAGCCGTTCTCCATGTAGAGGTCTAAATAATTTATATAGACGTTTCTCCAGATACGTGTAGTGAGCACACAGTGCTGGGAAGGAGGGTAGCACTCGGCGTCAGGGGCTGGTCAAGGCCAGCACCCCTAGTGATGAGTTCCACTGATACCAAGCACCCTGGATACAAGGGAATAAGGATGGCAATCTCTCCTCCAAATCCATAACGCAAGTCCACTCATGAGAAAGACACCAGGCAAATTGAGGGCCATTCCAAAAAACATACAAATCCCTTCAGACCATCAAAAATCGCCCAATATAAGGAGATTGTTACAACCCCAAGGACGAATAAGGTGTGGGTTGGATGACAAAGAAGCAGAAGGGGCATTGGCTGAAGAGCAAGGAGACCTGAGTAAGTCATGGACCTGAGCCGGGGACCACGGGCAACATTAGTTCACTCACCGTGAGAAATGGTTTTTATCCATTTAAGGTGTTAGTAACAGGGCATAGGGCGCGTGGGAGTGGTCCGTGCACAGGGCACGTGGGAGTGGTCCGTGCACAGGGCGCCTGGGAGTGGTCCATGCATAGGGCGCGTGGGAGTGGTCCATGCATAGGGTGCGTGGGAGTGGTCCATGCATAGGGTGCGTGGGAGTGGTCCGTGCACAGGGTGCGTGGGAGTGGTCCGTGCATAGGGTGCGTGGGAATGGTCCGTGCACAGGGCGCCTGGGAGTGGTCCATGCATAGGGCGCGTGGGAGTGGTCCATGCATAGGGCGCGTGGGAGTGGTCCATGCACAGGGCGCCTGGGAGTGGTCCATGCATAGGGTGCGTGGGAACAGTCTGTGCATAAGGGCGCGTGGGAGTGGTCTGTACACAGGGCGCCTGGGAGTGGTCCATGCATAGGGTGCGTGGGAGTGGTCCGTGCACAGGGCGCGTGGGAGTGGTCCGTGCATAGGGTGCGTGGGAGTGGTCTGTACACAGGGCGCGTGGGAGTGGTCCGTGCACAGGGCGCGTGGGAGTGGTCCATGCATAGGGTGCGTGGGAGTGGTCCATGCATAGGGCGCGTGGGAGTGGTCTGTACACAGGGCGCGTGGGAGTGGTCCGTGCATAGGGCGCCTGGGAGTGGTCCGTGCACAGGGCGCGTGGGAACAGTCTGTGCATAAGGGTGCGTGGGAATGGTCCGTGCAATGTTTGCAACTAAAATGTGTGCACCATCACACAAGGATAAGAAAGATATCAGCACGGGGGAGGGCCAGAGTAGAGCACACTTCTCCTGAGACTCTATTTTTGTATTTCTTCCTAAGAAGTTTTGGTGAACTTCACTTCAAAAGCAGATCCTAAGGATTTTATTTCTCCTGTGAAGTCTCAAAAATAAAAATCTACCTCCAAGACCCATGAGGCAGTGGTCACTGTCCCTCCCTCTGGTCAAATGTCTACTCTAAGACAGAGTGTGGCTGTGTGACCTGTGGCCAATGGGACTCTTCCTACTTTGGACTTTTCCTTTCTTCAGCCAAGGGCACTGGTACCTGCACCAACCCTCCCTCCCTCCCTGACAGTGAACCCCTCTATCTCCTCCTCTTTGCTAGTCCTCTCTGAATTTACCCCAAGTAGTGAGAATAACAGCTGAGGCCAGGGGATGGCCAGTCTTGAGAAGGAGGGTGACCAGGTGCAGCAGCCCAGCTGCTAAGCCACCTCAGACTGGCCCTTTCTTTCAGGCGCCTGATTCATATTCTCTGGCCCCTTTATGTCCAGTTGAGATGAAACGTGGCCTTTCTATTTGCGTCTCGGTGCTCCTTTGGAGTCTGACATCCACCTTGTCCTGCTGGACTTTGATCCTGAGGAAAGCATCATAAAGTGAGGGTCGGGAGCCTGCCTGAGGCCTCAGACCTCTCGGCATGGCAGGAGGCCACAGGAAAACCCTCAACTCTTCTCAAGGAAAGCCTATGCATCAACAATGACCTGCCATATGTAGAGATAGTTGTGTGAACATCTTCCAAAACCCAGTCCTGAAAGGCATCCTTTTCTGCAGCCTGCATGCCACATGCACCATCTTAGAGCAGAGATGCCTGGCATGTGTGTGTGTGTGTGGGGGGGGGGGGAGACAAGAACCCCATCTGAGCGCATCCTTCGGTGTCTGCTCACACCACAAGGTCCATTTGCCTCCTGACCATCACGACTCGGACTGAGAATCCTCGTTTTATTTCCCTGTGCACAGAACTCTAAATTAGATTGTAAACAAGGACCTGTGAGCAAACAGAAGCAAACACAACTTTCATAATTATCACAAGTGTTCATTCTCATTAACAAGGGGTAATTGTTTCTGTTTTGTAAATTGATCTGAGATGAAAGAAGTTAGTTAATAATTTATACTGTACCGAGGAAGAGGGGGCTGTGAAAAGGCGCTGCGGAAGGATTTGAATTAAACAGCCTCTACCCCCTTTTAATATCTCACAAGAGATCTTCTGCTCTGCTTCATTTAATTTAGTGGACACCGCAGTGTGGCCCATTGATTGCAGACAAAACTTCTGAAGGCCTGGTGCGCACCCTGTTAAAACCTGGGAAGGGAGTGAAGTTGGATGTGAATTAATTTGATTCTGAACATAATTCTTTTTCAATGGGATTCTGTGTCCCGTTGCAGAGGCATGAAAAAAGGGGACACTGAGTTTGATTGCTCAATATTCATCTACATTTTCCTCTCTATGGGCCCAATATGCTTGGCTTAATTAACTTCGCTCAAAGGTGAAGCAGTGCGCACCATCTGCTGGGAGACAATCACGTTTGTGCGCCTCTCGGAATAATCCCTTTACTGCTGGAAACAGCTATCATATAGTAGCCAAAACACAAACTCTCAAACTTTCCCCCCACCTTTGGACCAGATCCATTCTGGTCCGCGCTGGAAAATCACGCAGTGGAGGCAAAGCCTGTTGTTTGGGCCACAGCCCCGACGACTTGCTCACAAACAATTTTGCTTTTGCCTTGTCTTCCCTCCGCCGCCAAATTAAAAATTCTGCATGCTTCATTTAAAACCCAGCTCAAGAACAACCACACAGCGGGGCACCTCCTTTTCTCCTACCTCGTATTTTCAAACCGGCTGAAGAATAGGAAAGTGGCACCTTGAAAAGAACCATCAAGTCACCCAAAATCCCAATGCAAAATATTGAGGCAAAGTTTAGCCATTTAATTTTTTAATCAAGCCTCAAGGACCACACAGTGTTATCAAGGGCCTGCTGAACTTGCTCGAAAGCTGGGTCATTATTTGATCTTTGTGGCTGTAATCTGATTAGCTCATTGTGGGGGTAAACTTCAGACCCAATCTTGTTAGCAGCTGGCAGAGCTGGATTACGACAGCTACTGAGCTGGAAAGTGGACTCAACAGCCCAGCTTTGGCCTTGCTCCCTTTGAGCCCACGGTTGGCTACTTTGGGATGTATATACTTTTGTATCTGAATCAACACTTTATCCAAGAATCTCAGACCACAGAAAGAACATATTCTGTGGTGACTCTGTCGACCAGGCTTGGCCATACGAGCACAGCTCTCAAAGCCTTCCTCTAGGTCCCCTCTGTCCCACTTCCCGAGAATCTGACACAGGTGACGCCCTGGTCGGAAAAGTCTCCGGCCCAAGATATTTAACGAAGGAAATTAATGAACCGAACTCTTTGCTTTGAGATTCACACTCGACAGAGTTGCTAAAATATGCAAATTCTCGCAAGAGTTGTGTGGTCCCTGCTTAAGACAACCCTCAGTTGGGCTTGTGATCTCACTGAGGCACTGACCGTGGTTACAGTGAATGCCAAGCCCCGTCAAAGCCCAGAAAGTCTTGAATCATAGCTTGAAAGAGTTCAAAGGATCGAAAAGACAAAAAAGGACTAAGCTGGGATTTTTATGTACACTGAAAAGAAGGATAAAATATAAGTTCCTGAATGCAGGCTGTTATGGCAATGCTGCCCATATCAAAGCACTGTGTGCTACGGAAGAGGGTTGAACTCTCTCTCCTGTGCACCATATGCAAAAAAGAAATGGGAACAATTTAGGCTGGCGGTGATTTTGTGACATGAAACATTGAATGCTCTTTTTTGACACACTATTGAGTGAACAAGGAATTCAAAGAGTTTGAACTCGAACAAGTTTTCTGCCTCAATAAGCCATAATCAGCCGAAAGAACTGAGTCGGGCTCAGAGTGGTCTCTGCTCTCAAGCCTTCCCGGGGTGGGTTTTGCTGGCTATTATGAGACGCATCAAAGCAAGGGCCCTTATGCTGGCTTTCCTCTTATCATTTCCACTAAGACCTCAAGTCTTAGTGTGATTTCTGAAACCAGCAAATATCAACACCGTGCACAACCGTCCCAGAGCCACAATAGTGCACGGAGCAAGTTAGTCAGCCAGGCGGCTTCTGAGGACAGCGTCGTTGCCTGGCGTGTGATGCCACGGGGGTTGTTTAGCAGCCAAGACAATGGTCCTTGATTATTTTCAAACTCTGATGGACGAGGCAACTTTGCTACGAGGAGAAAGAGAAAAGTGGAATTCACAGGAGGGTGGGTGTTTAGAAAAGAGCCAGATTTTAAACCACACTTTTGTATTTTAATTTGTCTTCACTTTTTTCCAGGAAATTTGCTTTATTTCCATAGCTTTCCAATATTTAAATTTCAATGTGCAGACTTTTCAGTTCATTTGTGTAGAATTCTTAGTGTTAAATATTAAATACAAAATGGAATCGGGTTTCAGCGCCTGATGCCTAGAACTTCAGCTCTGTAGAAATATGGTTTTAGGCATTAGTACTCTTTGTCTGTATTTCAGACAAACACACACTTAAGTGCTAATTTCAGACGGTTAAATGGTAGTTGAGCATGCGGACACCGGCCGCTGTCATCCCAACACGAAGGGGTTATGCTGACATGCCCACTGGTAAGATAGTAACCTGAGCAGAGCGCTGTGGCATTTCATGCAACCGGTCCTGTCTATGCTGAAGAGCGATGATCCAGTTCCTAAGATAACAACATGTCAGGACGAGGGCTGTGACGTCTGCTCCTGCAGTGCAATCCAGGACGTCTTAAGCCAAGAAACTGAAGGAAAAACCCATTCTCTTTAGGATTAGAATCCAGTCAACCTGTAAATGTCGAACTTAGACCTACAGTCTCTCTACAACAGTCTCTGCGCGTGTTGCGAGTGAACTGTCATTCTTCCCGTTTCCAGATGGAGAAAAGCATGCCTTGGGGGCTTAGGTTATTTGGTAAAACCCTCAAGTATAGTGTAGAGTTTTTCAAGAATGATGAAGAAAGGCAACGAGTTCTTACATCTAATTTTAGATCTGAATTTGCAAGGAACACCTTTTAATTAAGCATGACATTTGACACAGTCGAGTTTGAAGTCACCTGCGTAGCTTCACACCTGTGAAAAGCGTAAGTTCTCAGTGCTGCTTAACACGGCATCCCCCGCGCGGCGTCTAGCTCTGACAGACGCAGCCCCAGGAGAACTAACTTCCCAAGAATGTGGTTATGGGTTATTCTCCTAATTGTTGTTTTTGTCCTAACCAAAAAGGGGTCTAAATTTATCCTTATTAGCTTGTCAGACTACTGTAAGATTTCTGTATTCTTCTGGCTATCTTGAAAGAGTCACTGTCAACAAATGAATGAAACTTGTCCCCCTAGTATTAGAAGAGACGAAATGAACAAAAATAAAAGTGAGAAAATATATTCATGACAAACGTTAGACACCATTAAATTGTGATGCTCTACTTATAAAATCTATTGAGTATAGAAATTAATAATAACAATTTGTTTTCTTTTTAGTATCACCGTCTTGATAAGACAGATTTAAAATAAATGACTATATTATAGAAACTAAGAATATATTTTCTACTTGCCCAACACTGGCCACAATAATTCAAGATTCCAAGAACAAAGTAGAAAAAAAAAACATGTCAATCAAAACCATGCGTTACAAAAGAAATGAAGTAAAGCAAGTGTATAGGAAGTAAACAAGGTTTTAACAACATAAGGAATTATAGCTTTTCATTTATAGCCAAGAAACTACTTTCTGTTTCTCTACATGGATAAATCTAAGCAACAGTATTTAGCGTACAGGAGTGTCAACGCTCACCTTAGGAGCCACAGTGACCCCGGCAAGGCTGTTGCTGTTTTAAGTCTATTTTGAATTGCAACTTTGTGTAACGTTCCCAATGCCGCTGAGACCCCAACTGTCACTCACAGGCCTGTGTGTTGGAGCTCTGCCCCCAGCTTCGTGCTTTGGGGAGGTGGTAGAAGCCTTATGAGGTGGGATCTCGTGCAAGGCTTGAGGTTACTGGAGCTACGCTGTTGAAGACATTTGTGGATTCCTGATCCCTCTGCCATGATTCTCGCTGTTCCCTGCTCCTCTCAACCCTATGTAGCTTTGACACAAGCTAGAATTGTCTGGGAAGAGAGCCTCAGGGAGGGACATGGGCGTCCCCTTTGCTTTGTCTTGATGGACTAAAATGTGTGGTAGGACCCACCCTCCCACATGAAGGACCTGAAGGAAGGAGAACTCAGGGATTTTTCCTCACTTGGGCTTCACTGTCTCTGGCAAGGTCACCTGCCTTGTTGCTGGCACTACCGATTCCTTCGCCGGCCTTAAAACCAGCTTCTCTGGCTTCTAAAGTGTCCTGAAGGCAAGCAGTTCTCCAGGAACCCCCAGGCTCTTGGCACTCTGTGCCAAACAGGACTGCTAAGACATCCAGCCTGGTGGAAGTCAATGACCAGCTTCTCCGTATCCCCAATGTGACCGACGCTATTCCAACCATGTTGTTATGTAAGCCAGTCTGAGAACTCCTCCCTTGATAGACATCCAGGGCTTCTGTTCTGACCCCCTAGCACACCCTGGCTGACACACCAGGGGCAGCGTCACTTTCTTCTCTCCTGTTCTGCCTCCTCACAGACCCAAAGGCCACAAGAGCCAAGATTAACTGTCTCACTTCCCAACTCGATCATCTGAGCTATCCTGTCACAGTAATGGAGAGCTGACTATCCTAACTTCTTAATGCCAAGAAAAAGAGCCAAATTTGCTTTATTTTATGTTTTTTTATATTACTTAGCTTTTAAGTATTTATTTTATTATAATTATATAGATATATTTATTATAAATTATATGTTATAATTATTCAATAATATTTTAAATATTATATTATTAAAATATATTATTTCTATTTTATTTTATTTATAAAGAGCTAAGCTTGTAACATTTGCTTTAAATTCCTTTCCCAAATTGGGCCCTGATTGATCTGACTGATTACAAAAGCAAAGAGAAAGTGTGCTCCTTGTTTTAGGATTATTGTGCTTATGAACCAGAGTCTCTGATAGCAATTCACAAAGAGAATAGAATTGTTTAAGTAATGGCAATCAAAATTACAAATATATATATATATATATATATATATATATATATATATATCAAGGAAGGTGGCAGGTTGGGCAAAGGTTACATGTCCTCGTCAATACCCCTTCACCCTCATTCAAAAGTAGCCAAGATACCTATGCTTTGGTGAGGCATTTCCAACCACAAACACTCACTCGGGGTAGGGATCCTATTAATGTCACAGCTTATTAGAACCAACGACAGTGTGGCGGTTTGAGTGGAAATTAACTAATACAGATGCTATTTAGGAGTGGTAACTGCAATCTCTCTATTGAATTGAAAAAAAGAACAATAAACAACAGATCTCAGCAAGCTGTGATTATATGAAGACATGATGGGTTTTATGATGGTAATTTAAATGAGGGACCTAACTCTACTCTTCCTGTTTGATTCATTTGTTTATAGAGTTACTCATTCTCCAAATCTCTGCCTCATCATTTAAAGATCTCCTTCAGTCAGCACACTGAGCATTTACTGGAAAACCATGGTTTGTAGCCTACAAGGTCTGTGTACTGTGTTGTTGGCAGGAGACCATACCATTAGGCTAAATTAAATCATTTTTCACAACAGCTATCACAGAGTTAATACAAAAGATGGTAGAAGGCCTAATAGCCATATTGCATATGTTATCCTTCGGTTTGCCAGGGGCTTTAACACCATGGTAAGGACCACAGTAAACAAAGAGCATACTGGTAGGATAGCGTCTAGGAAAATTACTAAGAGCATTTTTTAAAAGTTCACAATTTCTGTCTTCTTGTTAAAAGAAATTAAAAGTTTCAGAGAAAATAATGACTAGAATGGATACACTACATCATCTGTATAAGCCAGCTGTGCTCACAGAAGGGCTGAGCGTTCCCGTGTCTACTGAGGTTGCAGTAGAGAATGTGCTGAGGAAGAGACAGCGGCGTGCCTGAGCTCAGTGGTGTGCTCTGTGGCCAGAGTCACTGGCAGTCAGTCCGAGGATGCTCTTAGGCTACAATTACCTAAGCAGCTTCCCTCGCATACATGATGACGTCTCTGGGAATCAGTGGAAGACGTGGAGATTCCTGACCAGCTCCCAAACCATTTCCTCCCGTCGTCAAGGATTGTTGTGAAGGACCTCTCCTTATCTGAACCACGGTTTCAAAGTCTGAAGTAGACTTTGAGTATCACTGTCTTAGCCTGGGTTCTGTTCCACCAAAAGTGGAGCCTGGGACAAGGCTTTGATGAAATGTACTTGGGAGAGGATTCCAAGATGCAGAGAACCCAGGAGGGTGAGCAAAGATAAGGAAAACAAAACAAAACAAAAAAAAAAACGTGTTACCGGAGGCTAGAGAGGTGCTGGATCAGTGGGTAAGAGTGGGTGCTGCTCTTTCAGAGTGATGGAGGAAGGTCATTGGTTAATTAAATAAAGAAACTGCTTGCCCCGATAGGTTAGAACATTGGTGGGTGGAGTAAACAGAAAAGAATGCTGGGAGGAAGAGGAAGTGGCTCAGAGAAGCCATGGTCCCCTCTCCTGGGCAGACGCCATAGCTCTGCTCTCTGAGGCAGATGCACGCGATGAAGCAAGCCGCCAGGTCAGACACGCTGAATCTTTCCCTGTAAGACCGGTGCTACACAGTTTATTAGAAATGGGCTAGTCCAGGTGCGAGAGTGATGTGGGAGTATCAATCTGTTGATTTCATTGGTTAAGCAATAAAGAAACTGCTTGGTCCTCATAGGTTAAAACATAGGTGGGAGGAGTAAACAGAACAGAAGTCTGGGAGAAAGAAGTTGAGTCAGGAGTCGCCATGATTCTCCCACTCCAGGCAGATGCAGGTTAAGATCATTCCTGGTAAGCCAGCTCTTGGGCTACATAGATTATAAGAAATGGGCTATTCCAGGTGCGAGAGTTAGCTGAGAAAAGGCTAGATATAATGGGCCAAGCGATGTTTAAAAGAATACAGTTTCCGTGTAATTATTTCGGGGCATAAGCTAAGCTAGCCATGTGGGCGGCCGGGTGCCGGAGACGCAGCCCTGCCGCTCATATTTCAACACGAGAGTTAGCCGAGAAGAGGCTAGATATAATGGGCCAAGCAGTGTTTAAAAGAATACACTATGTGTGTTGTTATTTCGGGTAAAGCTAACCGGTGACAGGAGCTGGGTGGCAGAATGCAACCCGCAGCTCCAACAACATCAAAGGACCCAGGTTCAGTTTCTAGCACCACATGGTGGCTCATAAACATCCAAAACTCCAGTTCCAGGAGGTCTGATGCCTTCTTCTGACCTCTGCAGGCACAAGGCACACGTGTGGTGCACACACATGCATCCAGGCAAAGCATTCATATATATAAATAAATCTTAAATAAAATAAAAAATTTAATATAAAAAGTGTATTTAACCAGCTTCCCAATGGTTATCCACACAAATGACAGCAAGTTGGGACACTAGCCACTGAGCTCTGCCTCACACTGGTTGAGGGTTGATCTTGCGGTTATGACACCCTCACACTCTGTAGCTGTGCTTACATGCAGATAGAGTAGGCGCTGGAAGTGAAGCCAGCCCTGGGGAAGAGATCAGAAAGACACCTGATGTCCGGCTTCGGAGCAAGGTGAATATGAACTTATACGGAGCTGTCCACTGCAGCACGCCTGGAAGCAGAGGGGGCTGATGAAACCTGACACTGGGCACCGGAGGCATTTACTGCACTCTCGCAGCCAAGGTACAGCTAGGAGAGCAAACGGCTGCAGTCGCCATGGTTTCCTTTCTTGTCTTAAGACAGTGATAACGACTACATGTTTAGAGCTTGTGGCACTTTTTCACTGATCCAAATACTGAGAAGCAGTTTGCATCTATTTCCTTCACAAGCTCAAAGAGCAGGCTATTGGCTTCCACGGGTTTACAACTCTTAACAGCTCTTAGAGCCCCGTGGACTGAGGATTCTGATTCAAGATGGCCGGTACTTGTCATGGTCCTTCTTCTGCTGTCCCCAGATCTAAAGACTGTGCAGTAAACATACAGAAATTCCTCTAATCGGTTGCGGTCCTGGATGCAGAGGTGACAGTGGCAGATTCAAAGAAGAAACTTTTGGGAGCCGGAGACTGGTGAAGAGAATGGTCACATTGCTACTACACCACCTGGCTTGGATTTTGCTGGCTTATGAGTAACCGGTTACAAACATGGTCAGCCCATGCTGCCTCCAAATCTTGAGCAGTGGGACAGAGCTTCCAGCTTTAGGTTCTGCAGAAATGGGCTTCTCTCAGTCATAGTAGCTATTCTCCTGGTAGCTCTTCCTGACAGAATGCTAACAATCATGGACAGTCTTCAGCCCTTGAGACAGGTATTTTCAGGGTTGTGTAGCTACTCCTTAGAATGGAATCTACTTAGAATGGAATCTACATAAACGCTTGACTCCTTCCAAATAAGGTATGTAAAGAACAATATCTAAAAAACTCAATATTTTCTTCTTCCTCATAATTTAAACCACACTGACTGCTTCTAATAGTTGCTGTTACTGTTGTGTCCTCCTCTTTTGTGTGTGTGTGTGTGTGTGTGTGTGTGAGAGAGAGAGAGAGAGAGAGAGAGAGAGAGAGAGAGAGAGAGATGGAAATCCAGAAGTGTCAATCTCAGATGTCACATCTCGGGTGCCATCCACCTGTTCTTTGAAACAAAATCTCTCATTGACCTTAAATGAGGCAAGTAAGCTAGGCTGGTTGACCAGTTAGCCCAGGACATGTCCTGTGTCAGGCTCTCCCACCTAGAATGACAAGGAAGCTACTAATCCACAACATCCAGTTCTTTTACATGGGCTGTAGAGATTGAACTAAGGTCCTCATACTTGTGAAAACAGCACTTTACTGACTGAGCCATAATCCCAGCTCCATCTTCCTGAACCATAATTCCAGCTCCATCCTTCTAGGCCATAATCCCAACTCTATCCTCCTGAACCATAATCCCAGCTCCATCTTCCTAGGCCATTCCAGTTTCATCTTCTTGGGCCATTGTTCCAGCTCCATCTTCCTAGCTCCGTCCTCCTGAAACAGCATTCCAGATCCATCTTCCTGGGCCATCATCCCAGCTCCACCCTTCTTCTTCTCAGTATGAGAGTAATGGCAGAGCAAAGGTCATTGATACACAAGCAGCTACAGTTTGACTATCAAGTAGGTAATGAAGTGTCAAAAGTTTCCCTCACATCCTGTCTCTCTAGTCCAAGAAAACAGGGCTTGAAAGAGCCAAAAACACAGAAACCTAGAAGAAAGTGGAGATCTTGAGCAGCAGGCAGGCCCATGTATCAACAGCCCATACAGTAAGAAAACCCTTGTCCTTGGTCCCTTGTCCCATAATTTTTCCTAAAAAGAGATCCATGTGAAGACATGAAAGTAACAACACCAATGGAAGACATTCCTGGGTTAGGCACTCCTCAGAGAAGTAAAGTATTTCAGCTAATTTAAGGAGCACCACAAAAAATAAAAAGTCCATCACCATCATCCTAGCTAGGGAGCATCAAAAGAGTAGCCACAACCGAATCCTCAGAACCTGGGAACATATTCCTCACAGGGAAAGGAGGAGTTTGCAAAAGGCATTGCATTGATGATCCAGAGGGACCAGTGTAATCATGGGGACTTCAAACATGACAGGAAAGCAGTACAAACCAATTAGAGAGGAGTCGAGAAAGAAACAAACATCAGGAAAGCTATTTCTGACATCAACAGGGAAGGAGGGTATTCTGTGGGATGATGCTCTTGTATACTGTAAAGATTTGTCACTCATATGGGTTTAATAAAGTGCTGATTGGCCAATAGTCAGGCATGAAATATAGGTGGGGCAACCAGACTAGAAGAATTCTGGAAAGAGGAAAGGCAACGAGTCAGTCACCAGCCAGACACAGAGGAAACAAGATGAGAATGCCTTACTAAGAAAAGGTACCAAGCCACATAGCTAAACATAGATAAGAATTATGGGTTAATTTAAGTATAAGAGCTAGTTAGTAATAATCCTGAGCTATAGGCCGAACAGTTTATAAGTAATATAAACCTCTGTGTGTTTATTTGGGACTGAAAGTCTGAGGGACCAGGCAGGACAGAAACTTCTGTCTACTGAGGTCTTTAACCAAAGAATTAGTAGGTTAGAAACTAAGAACCAAGTCTTTTTTTAGGTGCCATAGAACAAATCCCTGATTTCTTCAACATTTACTTATTCCCACAGCAACAGAAGACAAAAGGACAAAGGTTATCGTCCTTGACTGCTTTCTATTCCTGGGATAAGTACAATGATCAAAAGCTACTTGGGGGAATTATTTATTTCATTTTACATCTTAAAGGCTATCATAAAGTGAAGGCAAGGCAGAAATCCAAGGAAGAAATCTCTATGCAGGAACTTCAGGCAGGAATCTAAGACTTGAACTCAAGGCAAAAACTGTCAGACCTGTAGGCAGGAACTCAAGGCAGGAACCTAAAGGCAGGAACCTAAGGCAGGAACCTGTAGGCAGGAACCTAAGGCAGGAACCTGTAGGCAAAATTCAAGGCAGGAACCTAGGCAGAAACTCAAGTCAGGAACCTGTAGGCAGGAACTGACAGGAGGCTGTGGGGGAATGCTGCTTACTATTACTCCCCAGGCTCATTTTCAGTTACCTTTCTTCTACCTCCAGGACAACCTGCCCTGAGGTAGCACTGCTCTCCGTGAGCTAGTCCCTCCCATATCAGTCATTAATCAAGAACATGTCCCCACTGACAAGAACATGTCCTCCAGGCCAATCTAATGGAAGCATTTTCTCAAGCGAGCTTCCCTCTTTCCAGATGACTCTAGTTTGTGTCAAGTTGATGGAAAGAAAAAACAAAACAAACAAAACACACACACTCATGCGCAAAAAAAATCTGACCAATTTGTTATGAATTCAAACAAGTCTTCACTGAGAGACAAGCAGGATCTTCCCCTGGTCCTAAATCCAAACTGTCTTTGATTTATATAAGGACATCTTTGATTTTTAAGAGGCTCTCTATATTAGTACAGTATCTCAATACAGCCATCTACATTGGTACACACTTCAAAATCCCAGCACTTAGGAATGTAAATGGGAGAAGTGAATTATGAGTTTGAGATCATTTCGGGGTACATAGACAGACCCAGTCCTAAGAAAAGAAAGAAAGGGATGCCACAAATTTCAGTGACATCATAGGCTAGAGAGAATGGCTCAGAGGCAAAGAGCAGTGAGTGCTCTTATCCCAGGTTCAGATCCCCAACCCACACAGTGGCTCACAGCTCTCTGTAACTCCAGTTCCAAGGGATCCGACACCCTCTTCTGGCCTCCATGGGCACTGCACACCCATGGTAGACATGTATATAAACACCCATACACATAAAATAAATAAATATTTACAAATCTTTAAAATAAAAGTCTCAGCAGGGGAGGCACCAAGAAAGGAAACGGGGGGGGGGGGGGAGGAAGAGAGGGAAGAAAAGGGGAAAAGGAGGAAATAGGAAAAGGACAGCAAGGGAAAGAAGGAAGCCCTTGAGGCATTTAATCCATGAGACAAGAAAATAATTAAACCAGAACACTAGCATCTGCAGGGGATTGAACAGAAATTCTCTTTCCTGAAGGGAAAAAGGCAGGTGGTTATCCAATAAAAGTCGTATGCATTTAAAACACTAATATTTATCAAGCTAAGTCTCAATGGGGCAGAAAACCAAAATAACGTCCTGGAGTATGAAACTGAGGACTGTCCTCTGGGTGCAGTGGAAAAGAACAAGAAATTCAAAACCACTAACGGGGAAAGTTGGCAGACATGATGGGATCATAAGTTCCCATACCTTTTTGAAAACCATGAAATATATGAAAAAGTTGATGGTATATTAAAACCTCAAAGAAATATTCACCAAATTTAAAATATAAGCACTAAAATCTTTAACATACCATCCAAAATTAGAAAGTGACCCAGGAGGGATGGAGGTGCAGCTCAACAATGTGGAGTTTGCCTCGAATTCACCAGGACCTGGGTTTGATTCCTCAACAACCATTTGGGAAGGAAAGTAAAAACAGAAAGAAGAATCTGCTTGGCTATTTAAAAAGAAAAACCTCTTGCATGCCAAATTTTAGAAGGTGAAAGCAAGATTGCAACTGATAAGGGGAAGGGGTAAAATCCAAAGATAATTCCTAAGATCTCAGTGCCTGCTAGAAGCCCCGGCAGTCCAAACGAGCCCTCTGAGGCTCACACCTCAGGTCTGTGGCCCAGTACAAACTACTGCCACGCTGAGAAAAAAGTTAATCTTTACACTTCATTATTTACCAAAATAAACAGTTTTACTTACACTAACAATATAAAATTTTAAATAAAATCATGTAAAATTTAAGTATATATAATTTAGGAGTGCTAGGATAGAGTCTGCTTTCTGACATAAAACCCAAGGCTACAATATACACTCAGTAGATTTGAATAAATTAATATATACAACTTCTGAATGTGGAAAAACACAATGAATAAAATCAATCTCAAACTACAGACTGGAAAATATGTGTAGCAGAAACACAGTTAATATCTTTAATATTGTAAAAGTTCATATAACTCAAGACCAATAAATATAAAATAAGTCATCAGCAAAATACTGTAATTGGTCAATAATCATTTAGAGAACATGGAAAATAAAAATGGCAATGATATCCCTTTTTCATGGAAAAAAATGACACTTATGTTACTATTAGAACTGAAAATTGTCATTTGGGGAATAAATTGCAAAATTTAAATACATACTCTTTGTGTAGTTTATTGTTAGTTGTAGGAGGGGTGGAACATGTGTACACACGCGTGGGTCCTCTACAAAAGCAGGGCATGCCTTAAACACAGAGCCACCTCTCCAGCCCCACCTATCGCTCACATTTATCTTCTTAGAATTTCAGATATGCATATACTATTATTCACATAGGATATGCACTCATTATTAACCTCATTTCCACCCCACCTTACCCTCTCTCATTCTTTCTGGGGCCTTCACTCCCTCAGAATTCATGGTCTCATAATTTTTTTCTTCAGTTCTCTGCAGTGCTCAATTCTCTTTTCTGTTATTTTTATTTAAATTTCTTTTCATTTTACACACAAACCACAGCTCCCCCTCCCTCTCCTCATATCACCCCCTCTATCTCCTCCTCTTCCTATCCCCATCCACTCCTCAGAAGGGGTAAGGCCTTCCTTGGAAAGTCAACAAAGTCTGGCAAGCCAAGTTGAGGCGGGACCAGGCCCCTCCCCCTGAATCAAGGCTGAGCAGTGTATCATGTCTCTTCTTTATCATGTGTGTGTATGTATGTGTACATGTGTGTGTGTGTGTGTGTGTGTATATAATGTACTACATACAGCAGAAGCATGGTTTATACACACATAGGTATATATGTATA
This sequence comes from Microtus oregoni, assembly GCF_018167655.1. NCBI lineage: Eukaryota > Metazoa > Chordata > Mammalia > Rodentia > Cricetidae > Microtus > Microtus oregoni. The sequence goes on from NW_024543979.1 coordinate 7,110,522, forward strand.
AGCAACTTTCTGAGTCACTTAGTGTGTATATGGCTGGCTACGTAGAATTAGATAATCCACCAGCTATTCCAGGAGAAGACAATTCTGCCTCTCTTAGCAGCCACTAATTGCCTGTAGTACACTCCTTCGTGTGTGTAGGAACCTTGTAAGACTTCCCCCATCTGAGTTGTAATACTAACTTACACTGTGGTCATATAGGTCTTGATTAGGCAACTATGTTGCTAGGATCTCATGGATACAGCTTCCTTGTGATATATAGAAACACTGTATCGCCACAGGCAGCCTGGATTCTCCAGCTCTTACAATCCTCCCTGTGTCACCCACTGGTCTGTGATGATCCCTGAACCTCCAGTACCGGGTGTGTGGTAGATGTATCAGGTAGGGCTGGGCGCCCCGCAGTCATCTCATCTCTGGGGCAGTGCTGGATCTCTGTGATGGTCTCCGGCTGCTGCAAAGGGAAGCTTCCGTGATGAGCGCTGATGCCGCACTGAGACTTCTAAGGGAAGGAGCTCCATTCTAGGACGTTGTCGTGGGCAAGGAATTTAGAGTGTGGAAACGGAAGTCAAGCAAGGATCTTTATCACAATAATCTTAGGAAGGAATGCCAATGGCCTCAGTGGACAACAGGGTACAAGGGTGATTCACAAACAGATGGCAAAAACGGACTGCAATGTGTGCACTTGCAGTGAAGAGATCAACATACCAACCCACCTGTAAACATACACCAGTAACGAAAGCAAAAGACTAGGTAAGGCTGAATTAGCATTCACAATGTGTACTGTTCAGTCACGTGTGTGTGTGTGTGTGTGTGTGTGTGTGTGTGTGTATGTGTGCCATCTAGCATTTAATAACGTCTCCAGAAACACAGTAAGAGCATGAACTGTAAAATATCATTAGTTATCTGCATAATCACACTGAAATGTTAATTTAAAAACAAATTCTACTGTTTAAACTACAAATTCTAATGTTAATATTTGCAATCAACTTTGTCATAGTAATTAATAAAATGCATTCAATATGGAGCTGAGTACATGGCATAGAAGATCCTGACATTGTCATACACGAGAACACAAGTTCACCTCCAGAACCCACATAGCAAGTCACTGTACCGTGGATGGTGGTATAATCTTGCAATCCTAGTCAGGTGGATTCCTGGGCACACAGACCAGCCAGCCTCGCCTATAGCTAGCTCCTGGTCAGTGAGAGATCCTGCCTCACCTGAGGAGCAATGACACTGGAGACTGTCTCTAGACTCCACACACACACACACATGCAAGCATGCACATGGGAACCTGCACACACGAGTATCTCCGTCACTGTTCTTTGGTGTGGAGACACCATGACCAGGGCAACTCTTATGAAAGAAAGCGTTTAGTTGAGGGCTTGCTCACAGTTTCAGAGGCGTAGTCCATTATCCTCATAGCAGGGAGCATGGCAGCGGGTATGGTGCTGAAGAGGAGCTGAGAGCCGGGGGTGCCACTCCCGGTGACTAAGCATTCAAATATATGAGCTTATGTGGCCCATTCCTATCAAACCAGCACACATGAACATTCACATCCGTGCATAACACACACACACATACACATATGGAATAGAGATTATAAAGATATTTGAGATGCCTATGGGAATGATGGGAAGATGGACTTTTTAATAATACAATCATCATTAATTTTATCTTTCTTCTTTCCATGGTTTCCACAATCCTTGGCAATGAATACTTCATAATGGGAAAGAAAGTATTTTAATCAAGCTTCATGCTCTGAAACCATGGCTTTACTTTTAGTTACATTTTAGAAGAATATATAGTAACATGAAAAATGGCCACAGAATATAATCAAACAAAACACATGGTTTATGCAGTAAACAAAGTTAGGATTGTGTATGTCCGCAAATACACACTCAGGGGCTAGAGGACCACGGGGTCACATTCATTTTTAAATTCATTTTTACTCGGTAATAAAAGTATTTTTATTTCCTTGTAATAGTCTCTATTCTACAAATATTCTTTTTTTAAAAAAAAGTTCCTCTTTCTGTAATGAGGAAATGGAGCAGTGGAGATGTTGCTTTTGCTTTTAAATACTGGGAAAGGGATGGCAGGATGGAAGGCCCGGCCACCAATCCTTAGCAGGCTGTCTCTACACTGAGGGAATTCATTCTCGGTGTTAAACTCCTCTTTCCCTAGAGTTCACATTTTCTGCAACTGCTCCTGCTCTTCTCTGAACACTGTTAAAATATTAATGTATTCTTCTTATGTGGGTCGCTCACATTGCCCAATTCCTACCTGAGCGATAAATCTCTGCTTTTCCGGTCTCTGAGAGATCAGGAAGCTCACCCTGGGTGACAGACACCCTGCTCATCGGTAGGGAGACGGGGTCACAGGAGTCGTGGCTCCTCCACTCATCTTCTCAGAAAACGTTTTCAGGTCCACAGGATAAATCCCAAATGTCTGTGTTTCACATCTTCCACATCGGCGGCAGGGATGTTTTTGACCATTTTGAATAGGTACCTGTTCTAAGAAGCCTCCAAGGCCTCCTGCCTCATGGAGAGAGGATGAAATCAGGAGGTGAGCATCAGTGTGGCCCACAGGAAGGACGCTGTGAGGCTGGGTGATTACTTTTCCTTTCTTTGCTGCCTGGCTTCACTGGTGAGGGTTAGCCTATGAGAACGCAGAAGCAGGGACGCCTGGCTCTGGCTGGCGGTCTCCCTACTCACGAGTGGTGTGCCTGGAGTCCAGGAACACTCTCTCAGCCACAACAGGACACACGTGACAGCAACTGGCTAACCGTTCACTCCACGAAAGTCATCTTCACTTCATGCAGTGGATATTTTGGCAAGGCCTCCAAAACAAAACAGATCTTAACCATCTGTCAGAGCCATAAGTGGGATGGTGTCTAACAACCTACAGTGGGTACTAAAGCACTTCAGATCAGCCTCTCAAGAGGTAAACGCCCATGAACTATTAAGGAAACAGCATCGTTCTTTTGGGAAAAAAAGTTCTTCAAGTCTAGCATTAGAAATGTAATCCAGCTCAGACGAACAACAAATCTAACATCTCAGGCACAGGAACATGAAGCCCAGAAAGCATCTTTAGCCTTAGTTAAGAACGAGACATGTTTGCCACTGCTGCTTCTCAGCATCACGAAAAGGCTGCTCAAGGGGGACATTAAAAAGTCTTTGTGCCACGTGGGCCTTGAGAACAGATGACTCTTGCTGCCTCTAAATATCAACCACGTGAAGAGGACAAGTACCGTGGCAACATTCTTTTTACTTTGCCAAAAATAAAATAAAATAAAAACCCTCTCTGAAGTAACACACGTGTTTTAAGAAGCCATGAATTCAAATGAGTTCTTCCATAATTTGGTGCACTATTTGCATCTCAGGGTATGTAACTGTCCATTTTAATCTCCTTCCAGAGGGAAAACGGAAGCACTTGAGGTCTCTCATGCTCTGGCTTTTGCAATATCCACAATCACGTTGCAGAAAGAAAATTACCAGTGTCCTAAATGAAAGACTTCCCTGGGAGTTTTTGACTCTGTCGTGAATTTCCCCTTTGCTTATAACACAGGTCTTCGTGTTTTAGAATATGGGGTGCAGATGCAGATATCTTCTGGTATTTAAGGAAAGCATATTCATCATTTCTTACTGGAAAGATGAAACAGTACACTGGGTTGGGAAAGCAGGCTAGCTGATGGCTTTCTCCAGAAAGAGTGAGGCTAAGCGGTACTACATCCCTTGTCTTGAGTGCCAAATTATCTCTTCACTATGTGGGCTCAAGCTGGCTACGTTGTGTTTCAATCCATCTTTAAGAGAAGCATTTGATGAATCAAGTCAATAAGGGACAGTTCTCAGCTGGTGACAGACGACACATTTATCCAGGCCGGTACAGGAGAGCCAGATGATCCATCTACTGTGAGAAGAGAAAACCAAGTGTCCATTTGAACAACTAGATGATGATGCATTTTAAAGCCTCACACTCACTCCTGCAAATGAGATCAGAAGTGAAGGTTAGTTCATGCTAACTGCCCAGAGAGCCTGTGCCATAGGAAAAGCTGTCATCAAACATGGGGCATATTTAGGAACGTTCTTAAGAAGCTGCATGCTAAAGCTGGTAGATTTCAAGAGCATGTGACCAAATATTTAATTTCAAGTTAGATATTCATATGGTGACAATACTAAAATTAGCATTTAGGAGATCTCTCGTGGGCATAGTGGTTGGTACGCCATGTGGGCAGTTAAGGGAGTCCTCTTTCTTTTGGGGTCTAGGTAGCTCACTCAGGGAGCCCAGCACACGCATTTGATGGGGAGTTCTCTATGAGAGGAGCAGGAAACTACAGCCTAACCCACAAGCCATCCACTGCCGTCCCTTTCTTTAGCCTTGTAAATACATGTTGTTCTGGCTATGAGACACATGTGGAGTATCTGAGCGAGCATGGTATTGGCACCGAAACAAACGGAGATCCATGAAACAGGAGAGCAGCCAGGGAAGAAATTCTGCGTGTCTATAATCTGCTCATTCTAATCAATAGCGCACAAAACAAACAAACAAACAAACCAAACACTGGGAAAGGACAGTTCGGCCAGTAAAGAGGAGTTAGACATTGGCTTGCAAAGTGTCCCTTTCTGAACTGGACCCTATCTCTAATCATATGACAAATTCCATTCAAAATAAATCAATTTCCAAGTATAAGATTCCCAAATAGAAACTTCTAAGGGAAACATTTTAAGATATTAGTATAGTGTCCATGTAAACAAGGTATGATTAGTCAAATACTCATGTATGTAATTTACACATGATACATGTGGTTAACAAGTACATTGAAAGACTAAATATCAGCTGGGCGGTGGTGGTGCATACCTTTAATCCCAGCACTCTGGAGGCAGAGGGAGGAGGATCTCTGTGAGTTCAAGGCCAACCTGGTCTGCAAAGCAAGTTCCAGGATAGCCAAGACTGTTTCACAGAGAAATCCTGTCTTGAAAAAAAAAAACAAACAAAGATAATAAAGATTAGTATTTAATAAACATTAATAAGATTTAATAAACATTAAATATCACCAATTTTCTGGGAACTGCACATCAAAACCACCAGGAAAGTCAAGTGTGGTGGCAAATCCTGGACTAAACAGCAAGTTGAAATCAAGCCTGGGCTGCATAATGGGGTCCAGTCTAAAACAGGCACACACAGAATCGGTGTGGTGGTGCACACACGTACACCCAGAGCCAGTGTGGTGGTGTACGCACAGAACCAGTGTGGTGGTGCACACACGCACACACAGAAGCAGTGTGGTGAAGCATACAAACACAACAAGTGTGGTGATGCATACAAACACAACAAGTGTGGTGATGCACACACAGAACCAATGTGGTGATGCACACACGCACACACAGAACCAGTGTGGTGGTGCACACACAGAACCAGTGTGGTGGTGCACACACGTACACACAGAACTGGTGTGGTGGTGCACACACAGAACCGGTGTGGTGATGCACACACACACGCACACACAGAACCAGTGTGGTGGTGCACACACAGAACCAGTGTGGTGATGCACACACAGAGCCAGTATGGTGGTGCACACACGCACATACAGAACCAGTGTGGTGGTGCACACACACACACACACGCACACACAGAACCAGTGTAGTGATGCACACACACACGCACACACAGAACCAGTGTGGTGGTGTACACACAGAACCGGTGTGGTGATACATTTCTGAACTCTTGTTACTTGTGAGGCTAAAGCAGAAAGATTGTTTGAGACCAAAAGTTCAAGACCGACCTGGCAAACGTAAAATCATGTCTTAAAAACGAAAATGACAAAAAGCACTGAGATGTCATCATTCATTAGACCCCATTCCGAATAGCTATTATCAAAAATGCAAAAAAATAACAAAGGCCACTTACGATATGAAGAAAAGGGAATTCACACATCGAATTCTACATGAAAGGCTGCTGTCTTAATTGGCATTTCTGTTGCTATGATAAAACACCTTGGCCAAAGGCAACTTGGGGAAGAAAGAGTTAATTTTGCTCACATTTCCAGGTTAACAGTCAAACCCTGAGGAAGGTAGAGCAGGAACTGAGGCCGAGGCCCTGGAGGAACTCTGATTGAAGGCTTGCTCCTCATGTCTTGCTCATCCTTGTCCCATACACAGTGCAGGAGCACGTGCGGAGGGGTAACACAGAGCACCATGAACTGCCCCCAACATTAATAAGTAATCAAGACAATATCCTACAGCTCAATCTTATGGAGACATTTTCTTAATTAAGATTCCCTCTTCCCGGATACATCTGTATTTCTGTCAGGTTGACCAAAAGCAACCAGTGCATCTACCAAACAAAATGTCTGAAAGCAGCATTTTATCAGTGAGTAAATGATCCTAAGAATCAAATCGTCTGCCATGCCCAGCACACAAAGTCCTTCAACAACAAGCATGGGCTCCTCGGTGAGAGACTCCGGAGGCAGCAGTGGCCAGTGCCGTCTCAGCAGCGTGCCCCTGGTCATTATTTAGGGAAACTTCTTTTGCATGTGCATATTTTGATTGGGTTGCAGAGAAATGCTCCACACAGAGAAGCATTTGCAAATAGTATTTGAGAAGCTCTCGTTTGAAGTCAGGGTGCCCTAAAGTTAAAAGATTATTCAAGCTTTATTCCAAGAAATCACCCAACTTAACCTGGCATCCCAAGCTAACACATCGCTGATCTCTATGGCTGTAAAATTTAGTTCCTGGCACGTTTATTACCATTTTCCAAACATTTTTTTAGTTTAAAGAAAATGTTAGCATATCGTGAGAGTTAATTGCATGCAAAGTGCATACAGCTCTTGCCAAGTATTCCCACTAGTTTTAGAAAATCCTCCACAAATCTCAAACCCATGCCCTTAGCAACATAATCCATATCTCTTGGCAATCCCTCTTTCCAGCAGGACTGACTGAGTCAACCTACCCTGCTTCCTTCCTGGAGGATATTCCCTAGTCGTCAGAATAAAGATGTTTCATTTCCTCTTTGATTATGAAGTGAGGTAGGCAGAGGCCTGGATGCCAACAGAGAAGAGACTTGTAGTCTTGAAGGGTACCTCAGGAAATAACTGGCACAAGAAAACAAAGAGCAGAGTGGGGAGCTGGTCAGAGCTCAGGAGACCAAAGTCCTCCACACTGAGCTACATACAGTCAACTCTGCAGGCAGATTACAAAAGGTAATAAATTTCTACCCTGCCCATCTCACATAGTTTGAACTAAAAATGAGTTTAGTCAAATATACACACACAAACATAAAAATGTAGCTGTAAATCTGTGAGTGAAAGTCTAGAGTGCATGATAGTGGACAAGGGCAAAGACAAGATGGAACGCATCAAAGACGACTTTGAAGTTTCTTGTTTTAGTGACGGAGCAGTGGCAATGCCATTCTCTGAGACGAAATCAAGAAGGACACGGGCCTATACAAGGCGATGATGACTTTTGCTTGGTCTGTTGCTCTCTGAAGGTCTACCAGACGTCTAAGTACAAATGTCTAACAAGTAGCCGCAAACAGCTACTTAACATCACAGATTCAATAGAGAACACAAAGGTATTTTCAGAAATATAAATTATAGGGCTGAAAAGATAGTTCAAACAATAAGAGCACTTGCTGCTTTGCTCAGAGGACCTGAGTTTGGGTCTCAGCACCCACAGAGGGTGACTTAAAACTGCCAGAAACTCCAGCTTCAGGGATCTGACATCTTCTGGCTTCCACAATCACCTGCACACGTGTGACACACACACACATACACACACACACACACACACACATACACACACACATACACACACACATACACACACACATACACACACATACACACACACATAACACACACACATACACACACACACATACACACACATACACACACACATACACACACACATACACACATACACACACACATACACACACACACATACACACACACACATACACACACACATACACACACACATACACACACACACTCACACACACACACACATACACACACACATACACACACATACACACACACATACACACATACACAGAGAGAGAGAGAGACAGAGAGAGTGAGAGAGAGAGAGAGAGAAAGAGAGAGAGAGAGATTAATAAAAAAAATAAAATGAAGGCTTTTTCATCTTTATGCCTGATGGATATCAGTGTTTACATTGCTTAAAGTTGATCTAGTAAGAATGCCCAGGGACTTTGAGATTGGGATATATGAACAAGATGGATGAGGGGGTCAATGTTGGAAATGCTGATCGATATTCACAATGTATTTAGGACACCTAAAATTTAAATATAAATAACAGTCGCATGGTATCAAGAAAACACCCACAATTTCTGCTATGACTGGCAGTTTTCAAGTAATTGGGCTCTGATTCTGAGGGGGTAAAGGCAATTCCTTATTCTCTCCAGAGGCTCAGAAACCCATGGTCTACTTTCTTCACACAGCAGAAGGAATTACAAATTATGTGCTTCTTGAATATACTCTCTTGAATATACTCTCTCTCTCTCCTCTGTTTTTATTACATTTTAAATAAGACTTTAAAAATGCTAACTTATCAGAAATACACTGGAGGAAAGGCAGCAGCCTAGCTGTAACCCCCACTAATGAGGCTCTAATGCATAATTATTGTAGTACGCACACTCCTCTCCACAGACGAGTGTTTATAAACAGCCAGGCTGCGGTGAAGCTTGGGCACGGACTGCTTTTCTCTTGTGGTTTGTCCATTTTTCTTATTGTGGTAATAGTTAATGAATTTCACAGACTCTGCTCTTTCTCTGGAAATCCTGAATGAACCTGAACCTTCCAGGGATGCACACGGTAGAGACCGGACCCTACCATCACCAGTGAGAGCAGTCGGCCAGCCCGCTGAGGACACTGAGTTAGGCTGAAGACATGGCTCAGCTTTGAAACAAACACTGATCTTGCGAAGAACCAGAATTGGGTTCTCAGCACCCAGACAGAGTGGCTCAGGACAGCCTTTAATTCCAGCTCCACCGACTTCAGCGCCATCTTCTGTCCCACACAGGCACACAGACACACACACGCATACACAGTTTTGAAAAATAATGAAATCTTTAAACACTCAGAGTTGAACAAGAACGCAATATGTTAAGATGTTCTGGCCAGCACAAGCAGTTCCACAGATAGAATGTAGCAAAAGGACGCGGGAGGTCACAAGCTCGTCACTCAGGTTGGGCACTGGTAGATTGATGGATGTCCACCAAACAGCCCCTTTTTCTCAGTGTGGGCTCTGAACCACACAAGAGCCAAACGAAGATGGAGGTTAAGCTATTAAAGGGGTTACAGGCAAAGTCCAATGTGGGTTGGAGGTCAAGGGTTAGGTGCGAGTGTCAGCAAGGCCTCGGACTAAAGGCCACTTCATCCATGCAGGACAGAAACACCCGACCAGTGGATATATTGCATATTTAATGTGTTCCCCCAAGATGACATCTGTTGTGGCATAAATATGACAAGTTATTCATTAAGTTTCTGGTAAGAAATTATATATAACGTTGATGATTAGCACGTGTGTTCACTGTAAGCAGTGGTTCGCATACATACACACACACACACTGACATGCGGAGCTTTCGTACACACAGAGAGAAGCATGCCTGTGCACACATACAAGCTGGGTTCTCACTTTGAGAACTGACTAGATTTAGATCCAATTCCAAACCCCGTCACACGTCAGCAGAACATATTACTCTTCCTTACTGCGACAGTGCTCCTGCCCCACTACCACAACAATCCTCCATCCTCAGACCCCTCTCAGTGCCCACCCAAAAGAAGGCTAGGGAGCTCAGGGTCACCTCTCTTTGTGCTAACCTAAATTCTAAGGACCTTAAGTTATTTCTATAAAATCCTGTCAGCTTTGTCAAAATTTGCTCAAATACAAATCATAGGTTCGGCCTTCGTTCCTGGATAGGTCGTCCATAAATGGAAGTCGCCCGATGGAGATTGCATTGCTGAGGGAATCTGTATAATGTAGAGTGTTCCCGGAAATCTAGAACAAAATCAGCAGGAAGAAGAAAGGGAAACAAAACTGGTTGGAACTAGACTAAGCCAGCAAGTGCTCCCTGAACATACACAAAGATGGTCCGTCCCATTTGTACTTTTAAAAAGAACTCTTTAAAAGACAACGTTGGCTGTCACCTAGAATCCCAGCATCAGCTTGGGAGCTAACAGTCTGCCTCACCCACTGTTGATAAAAGTGCAAGTTCATTTGATTCTTTTGGAAAACAATTAGCAATATCTAAAAATGTGTGTGCCCTTTAACCTGGAAATTCCACTTTGGAAAGCTGGTCATGGTGTGAGATTAAAGAGAGCCCAGCGGCGTGTGTAGAGCAAGAGATTGGCACGAACTCCGCATACACAAGCTGGCACTCGTGCTGTGGAAAACAAGAATAGAAAGCGTTGGAGCTGGAGAGATGGCTCAGTGGTTAAGAGCATCGTCTTCCAAAGGTCCTGAGTTCAATTCCCAGCAACCACATGGTGGCTCACAACCATCTGTAATGAGGTCTGGTGCCCTCTTCTGGCCTGTAGGCATATATGCAGACAGAATATTGTATACATAATAAATAAATAAATAAATATTAACAAAAAAGAATAGAAAGCGTTACAAATATCAACATGGGCATAAAGGAATTGTAGGGCACTAAGTGTAATAATTGGTTTTGTGGAAAGAAGAGAAAACTGAGGATACGTGTTTGCCAACACTTACAATGTGGAGTGTATGAGTCTTACATATCTAGAAAGCACATGTACCTATAAACATATGACTGATGGGTGATTGACAGGTGATAGACAGCAATAAAGTATAGCATGTTAGGGTACTACAGTAACCCAACCATACCCCTTATAGATACTAGATATACCAGTATATTATACTATAGTTAGACATGACAGATAGAAAGATAGACAGGTAGACAGATAGGCAGATAGTGTAGTTATTATATATTGGTTTTATCGTAGAAGAATGAACACCTTGCGTGTTCAACAAAGTGGTTTTCTTCTGTAGGACTTTGGCGGTGAATGGTTTTCAGATGATCTACACTCATCTGAATTGACTTGAGAAAAATGGCAACTTGAACTGTGTATTTCCCTGCCTCCCTCTTAAACATTGTACGGTGACAAAGGGAGGACTCAAAAGCTATAAGCCCACTAGGGAGGGAACAGACAAGCCGTGAGAACTAGTGATGAGAAGGAGCGCTTGCCATCTCAGCTGGACGTGAACAAAAGTCCTTGATTCCGCAGAGTGGATACACCGGAAGCCTGGTCCAGCGCATGCGCCCCCCGTCTGCGCTCTATGCGCTACAATACAGTTTGCTAGCTTCGGGCAATACACAAACACACAGAGACAGACAGACACACGGACCTCTAATCACTGGTACGAAGCCCTCTCTTTAATAGCACCATGGAGGCTGAAATATCCAGCAGTCAATGGCCAACAAGTGAAAATCCCATCCTCTAATCCTCTAGGCAAGGCTTTTAGTAACTCCAATCAGAAGGCTCTCGCAGGGAAGAGCAGATGAAGGCCAGGACTCCAGTTGGTCCTAACAGCCTGGGATTGTAGAAGAGAAAAAAAATCAACAAAGGCAACTTTGTTCATGATACCAGAAACTCAGGAGAACAACCGTGTTCACCCCGCCAGGAAGTCAGGCTGATAGAGCTCTGTGGTTGACCCACAGCTGCGCAGACGGGAGACGCTGGACAACCCGCTGCAGCAGGCTGAACAGGAGTGCGCACGAGAGCTGAGGTCTATCTCCAGCCTCTGCTCTGTGTCTGTAACTCCGCTGCCGGGGAGGTGGGGGTAGGATGGTTCCTGGGGCTCACTGGCCAGCCGAGGTAGCCACGTCAGCCAGCTCTAGGTTAAATGAGAGACTCTGTCTCGAAAAACAACTTTTTTAAAAGATGGGACATGGTTGAAGAAGACGACTGACCTTGATTTCAGGCATCCACACCCACGTGCGGCAGCTGAGCGGGTGACTTCAGGGATGAAAGGCTGTTTGTGCTCATGGTTTCAGTCGCTGGTTGTTTGGGGAGCCAAGCGCTCATGTGGGAGTGTGTGGGAGTGGAGGACCTTTCACTAGATGGGCAAACTGGCTGACTGGGCTGGCTGAACCAGCAAGCTCAGGGTTCAAGTGAGAGACGCTGTCTCAGTGAAAAAGGTGGAGGCTGATCAAAAAAGACCCCTAACCAACTCTGGCCTCTATGTACACATCATGTATGTGTATGCATGGAAACATACATGCATATATGCACATGTCCCAGTCATACACATGTGCCCAAAGGAGATCTAGAGAAAGAGAATTCAAACTACACAGAGCCCTCGCACTGAGTCTAAAATGTTCAGAGCTCGGCTGATTTTCCCAGACTAAATGCCGTGTCCTCCAGGAGCCTTCTCCATTACCTTGACAGTTTCCTTTATAGAGAGATTGTATTTACCCGAGTTATTAACGCTGCTTTGTTTGTGCCTGGTTTTCATTTTCTTCCCTTCTTCCACCTGTCGGGAGCATTTTGAATCACATTTTAGGAGTTGGCGAACAATGTGTTTCTTTAGGAAACTGGATGGTGTCACCAGTGGGGTTTGGGTGGGGGCAGAAGGTTGTTTTGTTTTGTTTGTGCGTGTGCTACTAAGAGATTACTCTGCTTCCCCAGATTTGAAAAAGTGAACGTGCCTTGTTTTCATAAACTGTCAGTCAACAGAACTTTAAACTGTATCGAGTAGATAAAAGATACGCTTTAAAGTATGGATTGTATGTCAGATAAAAAACCATAATACGTGGAGACTCCAGAGGGCAAGCAAGTCTCCATAAGAAATAAGAGCCTGCAGGAGAAATTCCTCAGGCTGACAATAGCAAACAGCAATTAGTAATACTCATGAGAATATTATGTTGGTCATACAGGCAAGATCTTTTTTTAAACTCTCCCCCTATATAGAACACAATGGCCGTGCCAAAAGCCTTTCCTCTTTATCTAGTTTTGTTGAAGCAAAAGTTGTGGGTAGAAATACTCAAAGATGGGAAGTCAAGAAGAGTGACACTCACTATAACCCCAGCACTCTGGAGACCACGTTGGGAAAACTGTGAGACCAAGACCAGCTGAGCGGCATGGTGGGGGAAGGGCCACTCAGCTCTGAGGGCCTTGCCACATGTCTGAAACTCTCTGATCCCCGACGCCATTCTCAACGGTAGGGATTATAGGGAGGCAAATTCCTCAGTTTTAATAGAAAAGGAAAGGCTAATTAACACTCTCAGATCTTTTTAAAAACGCACTTGTAAGGAGCTGGAGAGAGTTTAGCAGCTGAGAGCACTTTCAGAGGACCTGGTTCGATTCCCAGCATCCACAAGGAGTCTCACAACCTCCTGCAACTCCAGCACTCAGGGACCCGACCCCCTCTCCAGGCATCTGTGGGCACCAGGTACTCTAGTGATGCAAAGACAGACATGCAGATGAAACATCCATACACAAAAACTAAGTTTCTATATACCCTCGAGGGCTTTTTTCTTCACATCATTTTACTACAAACTGAGCTGTAACTACCGAAGAGAAGAGCGTCAGTCGGGTTCCAGGAGAACAATGTCTCAGCGGCATCCACGGAGTCTCAGCGGCATCCACGGAACCAGCTGAGATGTTAAGAAACCAAACGTGCAAACGCTACACACGCTCATTGGGAAGGAAAAAACTTTTCCGTCTTTGATTTCTTTTGGAAAGATAAAATGAAAGGGACGGTAATACATATTTTAAGCCCTGTGAATTCACAATGGGGCTTTAGAATAAAGAGGTAGAAACCTCTGAACTAACAAAGGTCCATCATCGTACACATCTTTTCTCACAAGTACCTTGTAAAGGAAATGATGTGGGACAGAGGGACCAGCTGGCTCTGCCACAGCTTCAGGAATAAACAGTGCGTTTCAGATTGTATCAGTCTAGCCAGGATGGACTGTCCCTGACTCCTCTTGGACGGCTCCTCCGTCCAGCGCTCTGGGAAAGAATACGCTCAGTGCTTCCATCTGAGTGTCTCTTTGTACTGTCCCAAAGGCTGAAGTCGACAAATCCCATTAAATTGATTAAAGTGGTCCAAGGGACTACCTAGGCTTTCACACTGGCCTTAGATGAAAGACCAGAAAGCCTCCTTCTGAGGGCGCCTCAGTCTGGGATGGGCAAGTCATTTGGATGAGGTGTTGAGTTTTGTGGATTTTTTTGATGGATTGATTTTTATATTTTTCTGTAATTTTCAAAGAGGTCAACAAAGACTCAAAAGCTCTTCTGTCAAACAAAGAGAAGTGGCTTTTATTACAAATGATCTCTAATTATTCCTTTGTTCTAGAAAGAGAGCAGTGACAGCTACTACCGGAGCTTAAGAAGCCAGCAATAAATCCTGATGAGGCGTTTGCCAGGGCTCTGGAAAAGGAGCGTAAGTAAGGATGCACCAGTAATGCCCCCAAATTGAACAGGATGGAAGTGGCCCTCTGTCGAGCTGAAAATTTAAAGGAAGAAACAGGGAGAGCTAAAAATCAAACGTTGGGCTTGCAAACTGATGACAACCCCAAGACAATCAAAGGAGCTCCACAGAACGGCGCGATTTGAGTGTTTATCTCCCCTCCGTGTGTGCACGCAGGAGCCCGTCTGTGTGAGTGCACGCGGTGCATGCGTGTGGGGGTCTAAAGTCAGCTCCCAGGGCCGTTGCCAAGACCCATGCACTTTATGTGTCTAAGATTTTATTTTTTTATTATGTTTATGTGGGAGTAGAGATGGGGGGGGGGGGGGGTGCACGTGAGCTCGGGCGCCTGCAGAGACCAGATTGCCAGCTTTCCGGTTGGAGTTATAGATGAGCCGCCCAAAGGGCTTCTGGGAAGCAAACTTAGGTCCTCGAGAAGAACAGTATATGCTACACGCTCCTCAGTACCGACCATCTCTCCAGCCCCATCCCACTGTGTCTTTTGAGGCACGGTCTCTGAGCCTAGAGCTCCCTGAGCTGGCAGGCTGACTGGCCTGTCTGTCTGTCGTCTGTCTGTCTGTGCCTCCCTAGTGATAGGAATAGAAGTACATAGCTTTCCCTTAGGTGTTCTGTACTGCACACAGGTCCTCGTGAATTCACAGCAAACATTTCACAGACTGAGCCATTTCTCCACCCGGGCGTGGTTCCTACCATAAAAGGAAAGGGTACTGAACGGTAGCTACAGCTGGCTGAGCTTCCTGGTTTTTAAACTGGCTTCCCAAATCACGGGGCATAGAGAAAATGGCAGGTGCTCAAACTAAAAAGTTCAGTTTTCTTTTCCATAAAAACGAGGAGGCGTGGCCAAGGCTGTAGCCTCCCCTGCACTTGCCTGGCATGCAGTAGGACACAGTTCAGCCCTCAGTACTAACAGAAGCAATACAGTTCGCTAATTAAGTATCTACATCTTTGCACTATTAAAAAGAAAAGGGAAGTCAAGAGAAAGCCTAAGTGTTTGGCATCCACAACACTGGGAAGACGCCATCAACGTAACTCTAGCTATTGGCCTCGCTCTCTCAAATCTCCTCGGGTCCACACAGCATTCAGGAAGAGCATTCACTGTTGTCTGCAAAGTTTCACTCGAGAACACCCAGACTTCCATCCTTTCTGTGGGACTGTAAGAAGCTTTCAGGATGTTAGTATCTTCACTCGTGAAGTGAGAGATGTCAACGGGACTGGGGTATTGTCTACAAATCTCCTCCTGCTAGCACCAATCTAAATTCCTACTCCACTTGTCACAAAAAGGACTTTTATTTTTCTCTCTAACACTCAAGTTCAATTAAAAAAAAAATAGCTCAGTTCCTCAGCTAGTCCTCAGAGACCAAGACTTCAGAAGCATACTTAGCTCTCCCTTGTCTCTTCTACTTCCAAGGCCAAGCCCCATTGTCCCCTGTCCCTAAGTGGACTCACAACTTGACTGTTTTACGTGGTCACTTGTTACCTGTAGTGGTTCTCTTGTAGGCTAGACTGTGTTGTGTGTAGCTGGGTCAGCATAGTCTCGTAAAATCTGTTGGCTTTACCACTTCCCATCGCGAGAAGCTTAGACTGTAATTGTATCTATCCTTTCCTGCTTTTTCTATTTTTGTATGTTTTAGTTATGAGGTCACTGAAGACTTGCAAAGACACTACTATTTCTGCTCTGGATGGTGAATGTTCATGTCTTCACATGTATGTGTTATGTGCACTTAGGGTGGGAGCATGACACCGTGTGTGGAGCTCAGAGGACAGACCACCTACTGGAATCAGCCCTCTCTGTCCACCATGTGGGTCCTAGGAACCAAACTCAGGTCACTGGGCTTGGCAACCAAATGAGCCATTTGGCCAACCCAAGTCGCTGAAGATTCAAGGAAAGACTAGCATTAATTATAAGTACAATTCACAGTTCCAACTCACTTTGCATGAACCCCCTTCACCTCAATGCCAGGCCCCGGGAAGCCAACCAAAATTAGTTCTAGGCTTCTCTCCGAACAACAGCAAGAAAAAGACCCTCTTCCCTAGAATGATCTAAATGAGTCTCAAACAAACTGCTTGCAGCAGTGTCTTAAGTCTGACTTCAGTTTTATAGTCTGAGTTCATTAAGATCTTAGGCATGAAGCTGTATGAATTCTATCCATAGAGGGAAAAAATAGTGTTCCCACTGACCCTTGGCCTCTTTTCTCCAAAGATGAAAAAGAACCTCACAAAAGTAATGACCACATGGGGTCCCAGCAGCTCCTAGTCCCCCGAAAGAACAGTGCTGCATCAACAGAGGCCATTAGCAATCCCTCACACAGACCTGGGATTTGCTTCCCGCCTCTATAAAAGCCATCCATTTGGTCTCCTTCTCCCTTCCTCTCTGCAAGCTCCTATCATTCCTCAAGACAAGTTTTCCCTGCAGTGCCGGCTCAGAAAGCACCAACGTTGTGAGGCACGTCTTCGGTTCCGAGCCCTTGTCCCTGCCATGCATGTTTTTCATGAATCCCTGGACCCGAGTAGCACAGAGTTGGGTTTCATTTGGTTTGCTTAGATAAACTAGCATAGAAAAGAGTTATAGTCATTGCAAACACCGCACCAAACTGAAAGTTAATAATTAACTCGGGCTCTGGAAAAACTTATTTGAAACAGCCTAACTATAAAACCAGAAGGCAAATTTTAAAAAATCTAAAAAGTGTTGGGAACTGAAGCTCCAGCTCTGTGGAGCTCACTCTCCCACTGAGCTACCCCTTAGACATCCAAGCAGCCTTCTGAGAGGTGGGAGGAGGTTTTTCTCCCAGGATTATTCTTAGCTCACTGTTGACCTCATCAAATAATACTCCAGACCAGTCCAAGCCATGACATTTAAGATAATTTAAGATTTATACAAACCCCACTTAATATTTGTATAATTTAAAATGTATACGAATCTCACTTAATATTTATTCATTAACCTGGTGGCTTTGTAACTCTTGCATGTCTTGTCCATTCAGGTGATTTCAAATAAGACACACACACACCCCACACCCCGTCCCTCCGACTCCCATAGCCCTACACTTCCACCCCTTCTACCCCAACTCCTCCCATCCCCCCAACCCTACACCTCCACACCCCATTCACACACACACACACCCCACACCCTGTCCCTCCCTCCTACCCCCAAAGCCCTACACTTCCACCCCTTCTACCCCAACTCCTCCCATCCCCCCAACCCTACACCTCACACACACACACACACACACACACACACCCTCGCCACTGAGAATCTCTAATAATTAATATAATAACACTATTGTCTTAGGGTTTCTGTTGCTGTGGAGAGAAATCATGATCACAGCAGCTTTTCTAAAGGGAAAACATTTACTGGGGTGGCTTTTACAGTTTCAGAGGTTTAGTCCGTTATGACTTGGTGTGACTTGGTAGCCTGCAGACCGCCATGGTGCTGGAGCTGAGGGTCTTTACTTCTTGGCTCACAGGTAACAGAAAGAAGTCTAGGTCACTGGAAGTGGCTTCGTATACTTGCTTCTTAACTCTACAAGCAAAGTTGAGAGCATTTTGTCTCCAGTTTTTTTGAGGGGCATAATGACCAAATGAATCACCACTGCTTCCTCTTACCTCAGAGATAATAGCCTATAATCCAGAAGTTTCTACTGGTGTCCATCAAGTCAATTCCAACACATAGATGAGTTTTATTTGACCCATGGTAGGAGGGGAGAATGAAATCTACTTCTAAGAGGAAATGTGTCAGTGTCTCCTCCCTTAAGAGTTAATCCTATCCGGTGGGGGTGGCTCAGGTCTCTAATCCCAGCACTCAGGAGGCAGAGGCAGGAGGATCTCTGAGTTTGAGACCAGCCCGGTTTACAGTGTTCCAGGACAGGGCTACACAGAGAAAGACTGCCTCAAAAAAACAAAAGCAGACTTAATCCAATGGTTCAGGTCAGGAACCTGGCTGGAGGCGGGGGGACACCCCTAGGGGACAAGTTTACTTTGTAACATTTCCCTCCCAGAATTCCCTGTGTGTGCAGGACTTTGTGAGTCTTCATTCCTTCTGTGGTTTTCAGCTGCTGGTGAGGGCCTGGGCAGCTTCTAAACTCCCTAGGATTCTAGCCCGCTTTCTTCAAGACTCCCTGCCCTCCCGCTGCCACGTAACTGACCACGCGACTATCTCAAAAAGCGTGGCCTGTTTCTTTCCTTCTTTTCCCCTCCTGGCAGCTTCAAGGTTTACAGCTGCCTGCCCTTGAGCTTTTCTTCTGAACTCGGATAAGTTGTTCTTGGGTTTCCATTTGCCTGCATTCTTGAATGCTTTTCCTTCTGTAACTAAAGAGCCCCAAGAGGGGGCCTCGGTTCTCCTAGGATCATACAGTGGCTCTACTGGGGTGCCCCAAAGTTTCTGGTAACCCCTCTTGACAACAGCCCAGTCCTGCACCCTAGATGGCCCTGTACCCGCAAAGAGGTGCTTTAGTTTTTCTCTTAACACATAGCCTCGCTACGTAGCACAGGCTGACCTCAGTTCTTAATCCACTTGATTCAGGCTTACGGGGGCAGCCGAGCTCAGAGGTGAGCGCCGCAGCAGGCCTCACACCGAAGAGGTGAGCACCGCTGCAGGCCTCACACTGAGGACTCAATTCTCATTTTAGCTTGGTCTTGTTTAATTAGCTTGAGAAGAAGCTGTCCCTACGAGGGAAACATGGTCAGTTATTTCTGAATAACCCTCAGCGTGCGTCTAAACGCAGTAGAGCAGAAGTTGGCAGAAAGGCAGAACAAGGTGTGTCTTTTGTTTGTCTCTGCTCGACCGTGCCACCTAGGAAGCACTTTAAACAGTAGAATAATGAATGATAAAATTGTTGTCTAGACTTCTCTAAGAATGTGGAAAAGAGAAAAAAAATCTTTTTCTTTATCTGATTCAGGAGTTCTTCCCACCCACCCCCCCCCACCCACCCCACCCCCCGCACCCCCTGTGAATTAGAGAAAGCACTTAAAATGGGGATCTGTGCCAGAGGCTGTGGGAAGATGCATATGAACAGTGTAACCGAGATGGAGTCTTTACCTTAGCTTGACATGGACATCCTGGGCAGTTAGGCTGCAGTCTATCATAAGGAATTGGCTCCAGCAGCAAGGAGAGCCATCACCCTCATCACCAGGAGACACATTAAAAAGCTGTGACTGGAAGGCTTGGCAGAGGACATATGTCTGGAACCCTTACACCAAAGAGCTGTGAACTCACTTTTCAAGGGGCCCCTGGGAGTGATAAATAACTGGAAGACTTACTCAAAGGTAGAAACTTCTGAAACCTAGAGATAACTCACAGATAGTCAGTGTATGAAGGAACTAGCCACAGAGTTCAGCAGTCCTCCAATTCCATCTCCCAAGAAAAGAAAAAGAGAAAACAATGCAAAAGTAGGGGGCGTTTGGCAGCAGGGGGAAGACAGGAGCAGGTGAGGAGGGCTGTGCTCGGAGAGCATTACAGAGAATACAATATATATAATGTTTATACAATGCTTATATATAATATGTAATGTTTGTATAATATATAAGTAAATTTCTTATACTTATAAAATTGCAAAGAAATAATTGATTTTAAAAATAATTAAACACCTATCATATCCATCTTTCTCGAGCCTTCGTAATGTTTTCTCAATGAGAAAAACAAGAGTCAGAAAGAATTCAGCAATTAGCAAGAAATCACACTTCTGATTACTCAGTATGCCCTCTGGTAGCCACCTTGAATCTAAGCTGCAAAGGTGTCAAGATGATTGTTTTAATGGCGACCCATCAGTCTCGATCACCCTCTCAGTAAGAGCCCTCTGAAATATTCAGAGCTGGTACGGTGTGCCCTGGCAATGGACGTGTCTCATTTTTATATGAGGACAACCGGGGGATCCACGCTACCTCTTTCTGAGCAGTGTGGCCCAGCGGCATGCTCACTGAGGCATACAACCAGAATGTGTCAGTTTGAAGATGAAAAAAATTCTCTCCTCTCTAACAAGATATTTTACACAAAAACTATAACTATTTTCAGTATATGGCCTGCTTATATACCCAAGGGAAGTTGCTTCATGTTGTAATAAATACGTTATTGCTCAGGGTCCGGATTCATCTACCCCCTTTTTAAAGCATAAGGATTTTTTTTTCAGCTGTTGAAAGCCTATGGAATTGTGATCAGATATTCCCTAATGCAGAAAGTTCCACACTTCGCTTTAATCACACTGATATTATGCTGTTGAAAAAAATGTATCAGATTTTGCTACTTGGTAAATAAGCTCCTTGTTTTTATGTTAAAAGGAAGAGCCTTTGCTTTTTCCTGCCATCTTTCCGTGGTTGACTCCGGCTCCAGCAATGCCTGCAAGGACAGGTGGTGTTTATGCAGACGACTGAGCACGTTACAATGTGTTCTTCCTTTTGGATAAAACATTAGTGTATCAGATGTTCGTCTTCCGCACTTCTGCATTATTTTACATTGAGAATTAGATGGTGTGCTGGCTTAGCTTTTTGACTCTGTTTTTCTCTTTCCTGGAAACTAAGTTTATAAATAAGGTTCCCTCTACACTCCCCATCATCGTCTCACAGAATAGCTAACTGGCTAGGCAGCATGATAATGATAGCTATACTTGTCTTGCATGGTAAAAGAGCAAATAGAAAAAAAAAAGACAAGTGTTCTGGGGTAACCAAAAGCACACCACTCGTGCGCTAGAACAGCATTTAACTTACTATCCATTCCTCCACTCTGGGTGTCAAGGGAAAGCACTGGCTCCCATACACATCTTCCAGGAAATCAGCGTTTGCCAAACTCTGAAACACAAGGGTCAGAGAAAATTATTATTTCTTCAAATCCAATAGCATGTCTTATGTATGTAAAAACATTATCAATCAAACTTTAAGAGATTACCCAAATAATTTTAAGTATCCAGATAGCCTTCCCACCTGCAGGACCTGCTAGAATCTTGCTCCCAGTTAACATGACCACACGCTCAGCCTACGTAGACTCCCACCATCTCCTCGCCACAACACAGGGATTCCAGTCCAAGGAAAGACAGAGGCTCCCAGATTTCCCTCAAGAATTACTAAAAACTGTGTTCTATGTGTGGCACTTTATGTTGTGTGTTCTGAATCCGGCTTGTCACCAGTGAGATATAAGTAGAGGAAAGCAAGTGACCAGCTGCATGGTTTCGGAAAGTTCTAGCAATGCTTTAAGTCAACAAATCCATGGTGCAAACATTCACACGGAGCTTCCTTGAGCTTCAGATCACCATGTGGCCTTTTCCCACAGACAGTGGAGGAGATGGAAGGCCATGAAAGGACTGTAAGCATTCTGGTGTAAAATTTCGGAGTGCAGACAGAATGAGAGAAGGTATGATGGTTCCTGAGCCCTCAAGAACAGGTAGGACCTGGGATGCGAGGAGAAGATGGAGAACCAATTGAACTAGGAGGAAAGGCAGAAATTCAGCTTTCTGAGTTGATGTGGTGGTTTGAAAGAAAATGGCCCTTGGAGGGAGTGGCACCATTAGGAGGTGTGGCCTTGTTGGAAGTTTGTCACCATGGTGGCAAGCTTTGAGGTCTCTTTTGCTCAGGTTTACCTCAGTGTGACTGTCAGTTGACTTCCTGATGCCTGCAGGATGTAGCACTCTCAACTCCAGCACCACATCTGCCTGCGTGTGGCCAGGTTCCCCGTCATTATGATAATGGACTGAACCTCTGAACTGTAAGCCACCACCCCAATTAAACGCTTTCCTTATTAAGAGTTGCCTAAGAGTTGCCATGGTCATGGTGTCTCCTCACAGCAATAGAAACCCTGACTTGATCCGAGTATCTAAAGTAAGAAGACCCACTTTTCAGCGTGGGTGGCACCATCTGTTGGCTGCCCAGACAGAAAGAGAAGTTTCTGCCGGCAGCCTCTTTGCCTTCCTTCCGTCTGATGGTTAAGTTCCTCAACTCTGCTGCTGCCGCTGCCAATTCCTTTGCTAATAGGAGGATCCTGCTTCAGGCTTCCAAACTGGACCAAAGACCAGTGGCTCAGCAGGAATCCTTCAGGCCTTCAGAATCAGACTGCTGAGATTGCTACACTTTCAGACTGAGTAGCTGCTGGGTCCTTGTCCTCTAAAAGACAGCTATTCTGAACTGCCCAGGCTATATTCTGTAAGCCAGTCTAATAAATCCCCTTTAATACACACTTCATTCTTTCTGCACTGTTCCTCTAGAGAACCCCAAATAAATACACATTATTTCTAAATGGGGCCACTCATTTTATTAACTAATAATAGTGTATTGTGTGACAAAATTTTTCTTGAGATACAAAACACACTTCTACTCATCCCAGATAGGGAACCCGTGACAGAACATAATATGGAAGTTACCTGTGGTGGTTTGGATAGGAATGGCCCCACAGGCCCAGATGTGCGAATGTTTAGGGAGTGGCAGGAGCAGACATGGACTTGCTGCAGTGAGCGTGGTCTTATTGGAGGAAGCGTGTCGCTGGGTGTCTACAGAGTTTCTATTGCTGTGAAGAGACACAATGGCATGACAAGTCTTATACAGGAAAACATTGAATTGGGGCTGGCGTACAGTTTCAGAGGTTTACTCCATTATTGTCATGTCAGGGAGTGTGGCAGCATGCAGGCAGACGTGGTGAAGGAGAGGAGCTGAGAGTTCTGCAACCATACCAGCAGGCAGCAGGAAATGAATGCCACGCTAGACCTGTTTGAGCATTTGAGAGCTCAAAGCCTGCCCTCTAATGGCACACTTCCTCCATCAAAGTCATACCTACTCCTACAAGGCCACACCTCCCAGTAGTGCCACTCCCTATGAGCCTATGGGGGGAGTAGTTTTATTCAAATCAACACACCAGGGGTGGGGTCTGAGGTTTCAGAAGCTCAAAGTGAGGCTCAGAGACTCTCACTTCCCACTGCCTGCCAATCCAGATTTAGAACACTCAGCTCCTTCTCCAGCACCAAGTCTGCCTTTGTGCTATTATGATTCCCACATGACCATAAAAGACTAAAACTCTGGACCTGTACACCAGCTCCAATTAAACTTTTTCCTTTATATGAGTTGTTGCGGTCATAGTGTCTCTTCACAACAATAGAAACCCTAACTAAGTCACTGCCGAATTCCATTTGGGTTACTTGCAGGAATATGGGTGAGAGGTTACTTACAGGAGCAGAAATGACACAAAGACAGCTGCATACCCCAGTATAAGTGACAGTTCTCAAATCTGGGAACATGCAGCACACTGCACAGCCTGCAGCAGATCACCAGGTTGGAGAGCATCCTTTCCAGGTGACTCCGTTGGTCTAAACCTCCTCCAGGCAGCTGGGCTAGCCTCAGAGTCATCTTTGCAGCCTGGCTTGTCTGAGAGTGACTCTCAGACATCTTTATTGTATGTATGTAGTGACCGCCTTGTATATGTAGTAACTGACTGCCTCGTGTATGTAGTGACTGCCTCATGTATGTAGTGACCGCCTCATGTATGTAGTGACTGCCTCGTGTATGTAGTGACAGCCTCGTGTATGTAGTGACTGCCTCGTGTATGTAGTGACTGCCTCATGTATGTAGTGACTGCCTCGTGTATGTAGTGACTGCCTCATGTATGTAGTGACTGCCTTGTATATGTAGTAACTGACTGCCTCATGTATGTAGTGACTGCCTCATGTATGTAGTGACTGCCTCGTGTATGTAGTGACAGCCTCGTGTATGTAGTGACTGACTGCCTCATGTATGTAGTGACTGCCTCATGTATGTAGTGACTGCCTCGTGTATGTAGTGACTGCCTCATGTATGTAGTGACTGCCTCGTGTATGTAGTGACCGCCTCGTGTATGTAGTAACTGACTGCCTCATGTATGTAGTGACTGCCTCATGTATGTAGTGACCGCCTCATGTATGTAGTGACTGCCTCGTGTATGTAGTGACCGCCTCATGTATGTAGTGACTGCCTCAAGTATATAGTGACTGCCTTGTATATGTAGTAACTGACTGCCTCATGTATGTAGTGACCGCCTCATGTATGTAGTGACTGCCTCGTGTATGTAGTGACTGCCTCATGTATGTAGTGACTGCCTCGTGTATATAGTGACTGCCTCATGTATGTAGTGACTGCCTCGTGTATATAGTGACCGCCTCATGTATGTAGTGACCGCCTCATGTATGTAGTGACTGCCTCGTGTATGTAGTGACTGCCTCATTTATATGAAGCCCGAGGTTCAGCTCCTGATGTAAAAAAGAAAAGAAAGTGAACGGCCGCAGGCCAACAATATGGAGTGACAATCACAGAGCAACTGTCACTCTTCACATGCTGTGCTGCCGAAGGAACCGCAGGAAGCAGGGCTGGGGGAGGGCACAGCAGGCAAAGCCTTTGCTGCGCACACATGGTGACCCGCGTTCCTAGGTCAGCCACGGTAGTTGGTGTCTTTAACCTCGACGCTGGGGAGATAGACAGGCAGAGATCCTGGAAGCTCACTGGCCAGCCTTCTAGTCAAATTGGTGAGCTGCAGGGTCA
Source organism: Microtus oregoni (assembly GCF_018167655.1). Taxonomy (NCBI): domain Eukaryota; kingdom Metazoa; phylum Chordata; class Mammalia; order Rodentia; family Cricetidae; genus Microtus; species Microtus oregoni. The sequence goes on from NW_024543979.1 coordinate 7,135,482, forward strand.
CTGTCTCAAAAAATAAGGACAGTGATTGAGTACGTCAGACACTGACTTTTTGTGCAAACACCACACGTACACCAAAGGAAAGGGAGGGAGGGAAGGAAGGAAGGAGGGAGAAAGCAAAGCAATATGATATGACCACTCTGGAAAAGTTAGCTTTTTTCTTTTCCTTTCCTTTTTATGAGACAGGGTCTCTCTATGCACCCATGGTTGTCCTGGAACTGGGTATGGAGACCAGACTGGCCTTGTAGAGATCTGCCTGCTTCTGCTTCCCAAGTGCTGGTATTGAAGGCCTATGTCACCAAGCAATTTCTTATAAAATGAAAGCTAGGCTGACCACAGGGTTCAGCTCTCCTGTGTCTAGGTATTCATGCTAGAGAGAGAAAAATTTCATTCACAGAAAAATCTACACACAAATGTGTATGAGGTCTTATCACTAAGCATGGGACTGAGAACAGAAAGAGCTGTCTTACCCAAGGTTAGACCAGCCTCCTGGTGGAAGGCTATATCTAGTGACTGACCCAGGGGATCCAAGGTCTTGGTCTCTGCTTAAAATATACAATTCGATGTGGGCACTACAGCACAGCACCAGACCGGTTAAATCATGTTGTGGCTGAAGTACAGCTCCGCTTTCCAGGACCATATTCACCCTCCCCTCACCCTATTCTTGGGTGTCTGTTTGATGAGACAATCTTCTTCCTGATTCTGATGACCGTGTGAGCACACTCCCAAGAGCTGATCCAAGTTTATGAGCCTGCAGACCAGTGTTCGCTGAAGGTTGATGATCCCTAAAAAGCCGTATAAAAAAAATTGTCAAAATATAAAAATTCTGGGCTGGAGAGATGGCTCAGTGGTTGGGAGCATTGCCTGCTCTTCCAAAGGTCCTGAGTTCAATTCCCGGCAACCACATGGTGGCTCACAACCATCTGTAATGAGGTCTGGTGCCCTCTTCTGGCCTCCAGACATACACACAGACAGAATAATATTGTATACATAATAAATAAATAAATAAAATATATATAAATTCTGCCCACAAGGCTTAAGCTTCCAGGGTGAGGCAGTGTAAGGGTCTGATTAGCAAAACTTCTGTGTTTTTAGAACAGATTAAACATCAAAAAGTGTAGAAGAGACCCCCAAAAATTTCTTCTTGAAACTTTCTGGTTTAGTTCTTATTTTTAATGTTTTCCCACTGAGAATAAACTATGGAGCCAAGGAGGCCGGTCTCGACTCAGAGAACAAACATTAAAGAGTTTAGGAAAGAGAACGGAAGAGTTAGGAGAGGGACAAAAGACCAAACGCTTTAGTGGGATTTTTTTTCTTCTAGAGAATGACTTAAACTGTGGCAGCCTGAGGGAAACTGTAAAAAAGTCTTGGACAAAGGCTCAGGCTGCAGGAAAGACTCAGGCTTGCAAAGAGAAATGGCTCTGCAGAGTCAGCCAGAGGCTGTTCAAGAGCTTCCATCTGCTCCTAGGAGTGGGCGCTTTCAGGGATGTTCCTAAGCTTAACGTTCAAAACACACGGCAATGTCACAGATGAGGTCCAGATTAGACAAAACAACATTCGGGTCTACCCAAACTGCTAAATGACAGTACAGAGCATGCTCAGATCTGTGTGTCTTCCTGGGAAAACAAACAAAAGCTCACCCCTGCTTTGCTGTCTTTCTTGTCCAGGATAGATATAAATCTACAAAAGAAAACAGATGACTTTTAAATGATACATCGATGCCGTCAGCTAACAACTAATAAATGCTCAGTACTTAAGGGAAGCAGGAGAATGCAAAGATGGAATGGGGTGATTCCAGCCAGAGACGGCCAGAACGAAGCAAACAACAGGGTAAATATTGTCAAATGAAGTATGTTTCATACACTGATTTAAGGGTAGTGGGCGTCATGATTCTGAGGGGAAGAACATGGAGATGGAGCAGACAGAAGCATTGTCCTTCGGCAGAGTTCTAAGGCAGATGTGAGAAGACTGTTTGAGATGAACCTTTGCTGAAGCATTTGCTAAGATGCAACAACCCCTCAAAAAACACAGTTAGAAAGCCGAGCATGGAGCTGGAGAGACAGCTCAGCAGGTGAGACAACTACCTCTCTTCCGGAGGACCAGGGCTCCAGAGGATCAGACACCCATGTAGTACACAGGCGTACAGACAGGCAAAACACCTTCACACATAAAATGAATAATTTCTTTTAAATCTGGGGTGATGGTCCATATTCTCAATTCTAGCACTGAGGAGGCAGAAATGTCAGGACCTCTGCTGGCCAGTCATCCATACCTAATCCCCAAGTTTTAGGCCAATGAGTGATGAAGGAAGGTCATTGGTTAAATAAAGAAACCGCCTTGGCCCTGATAGGACAGAAAATTAGGTACGCGGAGTAAACAGAACAGAATGCTGGGAGGAAGAGGAAGTGAGCTCAGACTCGATAGCTTTTCTCTCTGGGGCAGACGCGATGAAGCTCTGAGCCAGGATGGACATAGGCTAGAATCTTCCCGGTAAGCGCACCTTGGGGTGCTACACACATTAATAGAAATGGGTTAGATCAATATGTAAGAGCTAGCCAATAAGAGGTTAAAACTAATGGGCCAAGCAGTGTTTAAAAGAATACAGTTTCTGTGTAATTATTTTGGGTAAAGATAGCCAGGTGGTGGGAAGCGGCCTGCTGCTCATATTACAACAAATGAGAAATCCTGTCTCAAAAGCAAAGTGATGGCCAGCGATGGTGACACAGGCCTTTAATCTCAGCACTCTAGAGGCTGAGACAGGCAGACTTAAATGGGTTTGAGACCAGTCTATGTGGTATGTGGTCTACACAGTGAGCTACAGGCCAACTGGAGCTACATGGTAAGATCATGTTTCAAAAGACAAACAAAATAAAAAAAAGGTGATGAGGCTGGAGAGGTGGCTCAGCGGCTAAGAGCACTTCCTGTTCTTGCACACCACCTGGGTTTAGTTCCCACAGAGCGAGGTTCACAACCTTTGTAACTCCAGTTCCAAGGAATCTGTTGCCCTCTTCTGGCCCTCTTCATAGCCATGGCACTGCACACAGCACACATACACACAAGCAGGTGGGCACGCACACATGCACGCACACATGTATAAATAAAAATAAATAATGTAATAATAAATAACTTGTAAAAAAATTGTAATAAATAAATAAAAGTAGTTGCCCCAAAAAACGATAGCTGAGGTTGGCCTCTTCCCTTCACAGATCCACATCCACAAACACTACACACCCACACAAAAAGTGCATGTACACACAAAAGCAGTGAAGTTTGCAAGCTTAACACATTTTCATGGAGTAAATAAACAATCGAATTAAGGGAAAGTGGGTGTGTTTTCCACCAAAGCAAGGTGGGATCCAGGAGAATGGCTTCAATGGTCAAGAACTATGAAAAGTCGAGGCTTTGACCTTACGGAAAAACGACCTGCTAGCCTGCAGCGCTCTTGGGTTCCGGTCAGAGACTAAAGTCCTAACCATTGTCAGCAGAGCAAGCTAGAACAGAATTACTTTACCTCCGTGACTCTCGCCCTCCATGCAGAAAGGCTCAGATGGATCTTCAAATCACTACACACCTTTTAAGTTTCAGCACCTGGCACACTGGCCACAGAGAGTGTCAGCAATGAGCGACAAGTGATATCATGTTTATAAGACAGGGTGGACGGAGAGAAGAATACACGCAGACCACAACAAATTTCTGTGTTTTTTATCTTCTCGCTATTTTGTACTCCATTATCCCATCACCAGGACCAAGCTCTTTTACCACATAGAAAAGTATGGCTGCTTCTGTCTCGCTCTGTTGAGATCTGTGGTTCTCAGCCTGTGGGTCTCAACCCCTTCGGGGTTGCATATCAGATATTTACATTGTAATTCATAACAGTAGCAAAATTACAGTTATGAAGTAGCAACAAAATAATCTTATGGTTGGGGATCATCACAGCATGAGGAACTGTAAGTATTAAAGGGTCACAGCATTAGGAAGGTTGAGAACCACTGGAATAGCTAACAATGCCCACAGTTCTCCTGCCCAGTCAGAGGGGAAACATCCGTCCTGATGCTGTGGAAGACTTTGTGCTGCCCTCGAACCAAGGTCGCCATCCTGAGGCTGCCGCAGCCCCTATCGTGGGGTTCTTGTGGTAGAGTGGAAGAGCTGATGAGTTAATCTGCAAAACTCAATGTTCTCGGATTCGCCCCTTCATAACTTTTAGCTTATGGCTAGCGGCACTGTGACACTCAGGAGGACGGCGATACAAACTCCCCAGGCCACATAGACAAGGATAACATTCCCAGTGTGTGTGCCACATATGAAATAACAGAGACTGAATGCAAACGTCCCACTGAGAGATGGGAGGGAGTTCTCAGGGATGTTTGAGATAGATACAGGATTTGGGATTAGTGAGACCACAGAGGTGGGAGACAAGGGGGTAAATACTGACGAGCATCTGGTTTGGGAATTTCTGGATCATGGAGGTGGCTGAGTAGTCTCAGATTGCCCAGGGCCTTCTCTGTTTTCCACACTGAATGACCAGCATCTTGGGAAGTTTCTTGTCCTGGGCACTCTGTTCATTTGAGCACTATATGATAAGAAGTCATTTATTTCGGGGATATGGGAAACATGCCTGCTGTGGGAATGAATTCCAACCTGAGAAGTTGAATTTAAGATAACTGTGGGAGATGCAAGAGAAATTAGTTTTGAACCTGACCGAGCAGCAAGAGCTGGATGTGGAGAGCCAGAGTCACCCAACAAGAAGGTGGGGGAGGTGAGCGTCGCCAAGGGAGCCTATTCAGACACTGGGTAAAAGGGGTTGAGAATCAAACTAAGGGTAAAAAAAATAATAAAAATATGGGGGAGTGTGCACGGAGAAGAAGGGAATCCATCAAGGGAGGCAGAGCAAGCATCCATGAAAGTGGAAGAAGTAAATAACGGTCGTCTCAGAAGCCAAAGAAAGGACGTTTTCAGAAGACCACAGGAAGGGTGGAAATGTCAAACGCCTCCGAGAGGAACCCACGGGATCCAGAGATTGGGTCTACTTCCCATGGTGATGGCAAATGGGCAGTTTTAGAAGTAAGTGCTCTGGCTGGAAAGGGAGCTGGAGACCCAGTTACAGTCAAGGGAGAAGTTCATGGCCGGCAGACACCAGCCCTTGACCCCTGAGCTGAGGAAGGACAGCTCATGACGTCCGATCAATCTAGTCTTGATTCACAGGCACCCAAAAACATTCAACCTTCACGGACAGTTTTATATTTTAAAGTAAATTTGTGCCAAGGAGCTTACAGACTTGCTCCCATCCAGCCTGCACTGTGGCCTACTGAAGAACCCTTACACAGAGATCACTGTATCCCCTTCAACTTCTCTCACTTCTAAAAGATTATAATGACAAAACCAATCTTTATCAACACACTCTATCCCTGCGGCTTCCTGGCCTTTGAGGTCGCTCTGTAGCTTTAGATCACGAATCTCTACTGCCTGCGTTGGTCCCCAGAAGTCAAACGGGGTTGCCTTAAATTTTGTTCTTCTCTGGGGTATAACAACGAATGACTCCATACCAGGTTCCCAGCTAAGCAAATGGACACTCTTTCTGAGGAGAATCGGGCCTTCCAGCATCCGTAGCTCTGAGACTATCCTTGCCGTCCTGCAGGGCAGAAGTCTGACCATTGTTTGGTGTGGTGATTTTTGTCTGCCCAAGCGACAGGTTCTAGATGCCAGAAAGCGATCCTCATCTTCTTCTCTCGCCCTACAGCTTGTAACAGACTGTGGGCTCCAGGCGTTTGTTATTACTCAATGGCTGACTCCTCGTACTCAGAAACAAGACAACGAGCAGGATATGCGTGCGCCCTCTCCATAACGGTCCCTATTGTGTTCCTGACTGGATATGCGTGCGCCCTCTCCATAACGGTCCCCATTGTGTTCCTGACTGGATATGCGTGCGCCCTCTCCATAACGGTCCCCATTGTGTTCCCGGCGGGAATACCATGATTGCCAATGTTACTCCGAGTCCCTCTCTCCAACATCTCATTACCCATAGAATTAGCTTATCCACTGGAGGAATGGACAGACTCATAAACAAAGTATGTGACGGTGCTTCGGAAACACCAAATGAACAAATGCCCCAAACCGAACTGATGTCACCACAAGAACCTTATTATAGTTAAGCTTCTGTATTCCCTGTCCCTGTGACATTGATAGAAATGGTCATACTATATCCCAACTCACACAGAGCTCAGACACTCAGATATGGTACACAAATGAGCCACTAATAAAACAGCCCCCCCTCTCTTTTTTTTCTCTCTCTCTGTCCGTCCCTCTGTTCCTCCCTTCCTATCTTTGCATTACTCATATGGAAAACAAAATCCAGAGTTATCAATTCTCCTGCAAGACGTGCAGGTCCAGGCTTGTGTAGCTCTGATTTCTGCTAACTGGCCACTGCCTAGCATCTTCACACCTTTCTTTGTACTAAATGGTTAGAACCGATCATGCTACTAGAAGCTGTCAGCAAGACAGCTTCATTTAAAACTCCCAATTAAGACATGTAGCAATACAATTGAAATTTAAAATATTATTTCCTTTCATGCATCTTGGTAAACTCTTACAGACAGATGCTGTCTGTTTGTCCTTTGTACAATTCCACGCATATAAAAGCCTGTTATGATGGCTGGAAATGTTTTATTCCATTTGCCGTATGTAACTGGCACACTTCTGGTCTGGACAACTCTTTAGATAATTAACAAGATATTTGGTAAGTATTTTAGCATGCTCATCTAACTTGGCAAAAGCTGTTTGCTTAAAGAAAACTTTGGGGTGGGGGAGGAAAGCACACCACTTTGCTAATAAATAGTTCTCAGAAATCCCAGCTCCCGTTCGCTGCTTGTACACAATGGGCCAGTTAGAACTTGTACAGTGATCCAATTTGCCACAGCTCTTGTTTTTAGTCTTTGTGGAACCGCTGTGTGAGCACAGTGGGGGCCGCTCCCGCGTATCCCCTGAGTCAATCAGTGGGCTTTTGTTTCCTGCTGGTCAAAAATATCAGGTGGCTTCAAGAGTCTAATTATCAATGAAAAATTAAATTCAATACAGAGACGTAGCCACAAGCTCCTGCTCCTCACCCTACCTGTGCCCTCAGCACCCCAGGCGTGTGGTGGAGTATCAGCTTGTTCCTCCTGATTTCCAAGACAGCAAGAAGAGAAGACACCGACCAAGGGAAGCGAACAGAAGAATCAGTGTTTGCTCGCACACTTCTTTCTTAGTGGAAGAACATAGTAATTGCCACGAATGTTCTGGAAATTAGCAAACAGTGGGAGTTTCCCCTCAGAACTGTGAGGCCACCATTGCTTCAGACAAAGTCCTGGCCATAGCGTCCATCTACAAGGAAATAAAAGAACTTAACATGGGGCTGTCCATCGTTTCAGTCAGTCTGATGGTGTAAGCATCCCCTTTCCGGTGCCGGGAAAGTGTTCCCACTGATCATGGATGTGCCTTCTGTCCCCGATGAATTTGCAGTAGAGAGAGCATGAGGTTGGAAACGCTAAGAACAGGCACTCAATTCAAGCTTTCAGAGTAAATGCAGGCTTCCTACTTCATATTCTAAGTCACAAATTAGAGTTTGATGATGTCGTCTCAGCTTCGATGTCCCTAACGCTGCCTTTGTCGTCTGAAAACTTCACTGACAGACGAAAACTAAACTGATGGTGGGAGCAAAGACCTACGGTCTCAGAACAACTCACTCTTAGCAACCTTTCCGATGAGATACACGCTCTTCCAAAAAGAATGCTAAGGGGAAAAAAATTCAAAGAACATTTTGCCAGGTGCTCAAATCCTCTAGATACGGTTCCATCAAACATCAGCTTGTTGTTTTTCATTTTTAATTTATTTATTTGTGGGGGAGAGCTCCCATGCCATAGCATCCATGTGAGGTGAAGATTATTCTGAGGGTCGGGTCTCTTCTCTATGCGAGTCCCAAGACCGTACTTATACAAGGTGTACAGCAAGCACCCTTATCATTGGACCATCTCACCGGTGGAGTTGGATTTTCTCATCAGGACCATCAGCCCACAAATAATGACACAGAGACTTATTATTAATTATGAAAGCTTGGGCATTCGCTTAGGCCTGTCCCACAAACTCTTACAACTTAAATTAACCTACTTTTATTAATCTACATTCTTCCACGCAGCTCAGGTATATTTGGACCATATACCCAGTCTCTTCAGTATCTCCCTGGCATAATCAGGGCACCTGGGTTCCTCCTCCTCTTCTTCTCTCTCCCGGAAATCCCGCCTATCCTCTCCTGCCTAGCTATTGTCTATTCAGCTTTTTATTACACCAATCGCAGCAATGCATCTTCCCATAGTGTGCAAATATCCCACAACACACCGGCCCCATGCAGCAGTTTTAAATTTCATCATAAGTTACATAGCTGATGCAGAAATACCACTACAGAGTAACATGTTCTTCCAGATGAGGGAATTCACACTGTTATCGGCCTTGGGTGAATATCCATGCAACTCTATTTTCTCTATGGGTTCAGAGGTATAAGACATCTTGAATAGGAACAGCAGAGATGGCTCAGCAGTTAAGAGCACTTACTGCCCTTCCAGGAGAGCCAGAGTTCAGTTCCAGCACCGACATGATGGTCAACAACCACCCTGGAGTCTTCAGTTCCAGGAGATCTGACATCTCCACTCTCTGCTGGCACCAGGCATGTCACGGTGCACCTATACACATGAGTCAAAACACTTACAAAACAAAATGAATGAAAACTGGGTCGTGTGTTGGCTCACTCCCTTAATTCTGGCATGTGGAAGACCCATGAGTTCAAGGACAGCCTGATCTATGCATAGTGAGTTCCAGGAGAGCAACGCTATGTGGAGGGACCCTGTCTGATAAAACACCAAAAAATACATACATACATACACACACACACACACACATACACACATCCATACATACATACTCTTGAAGATATGTTAGATAATAGATGAGACTAGAAATCCCTCCCACTCAGGAAAACAACAATACAGTGTTTGTTCCTGTTTTTAAAAATCAGAAAGGCTGAAAAAACAAAATTTAAACTTGTCCAAAGGCACTTAGGACACTCAACAGAAAAATACAATGACTAAAGGAAAAAACATAATTTTATAATATAAGAATGTATGCATTTTCCTTTTTAAGTTTTAAATGACATGTTCTATCTTTTCAGATATAGGTATCCAAATGCATAAATCTAACTTATTCATGAAATTTTGAAAACAAAAACACTGTTTTAGGAATACGTTATTACTTTTAAGAATATTATTTTGACAATTATAAATTATATAGCTAAGGATTAGGCAATCAACATTTCTGGGAGAGATGAGCATTTGTGGGCACCTTTGACTCTGCAACCTTCAGGAAACTTCACTAATTTCTTTAGTGTAAATGGTGGCTTCAAAGTTGGAGACGGTAACTCAATGGCTAATCCTTACGAACAGACCTAAGGTCAGCTTCCAATGGGTAAAATTAATATAACTCAAGTAAATAGTAATGTAATTTTGATAAATTTTCCATTGAAACTGGCTTACCTGAGCACAGGTGACTTCAATTCTCACTCTTTATCTTACATGTCCTCAAATAAAATAATATACTCTACTGTTAAAAGGTACTAGGTTGAGTAAGGTATGGGGTGTACACTTCTAATCTCAGAACATAAATATAAGCAGTCAAAACACTTACAAAATAAGATGAGCAAAATCTTGGGCCTGTCTTGCTGGCACATGCCTTTAGTCATAGCATTCGGGAGACAGAAGCAGGTGGATCTCTGTGAGTTTGAGCCCAACCTGGTCTACAAAGTGAGTTCCAGGAAAGACAGGGCTATCCAGAGAAACCCTGTCTTTTGTTGGTGGTGGTTGGTTGGTTTGGATTTTGTTTTTTCGAAACAAAGTTTCTCTGTGTAACAGCCCTGGCTGTCCTGGTACTCATTTTCCAACTCACTGAAAGTCACCTGCCTCTGCCTCCCAAGTGCCAGGATTAAAAGTGTGCACCACCACTGCAAGAAACCCTGTCTTAAAAAAGAAAAAGATACACACACACACACACACAATGTAGTGCACATTAAAATTTTAACAAAAGTTTTTCAAGTGAAATATAGGATAGAGATGAACGTATTATGCAAATGCATCTCAGGTTTTCTGCTTTTCGGAACACCCACATAGCCAAAACTTTCTGTAAAAGGAGCTGGACATGCTACTGAAAACTGCATCATGCATTTTATACCGTAAATTATTAAAGAACTTAATGCACAATGCAGTAGAAAGGAAGCAGGCAAATTACAGAATAATTTAACGTTGCAAAGAAACAAAGTAACTTGCAGGACATTAAACACTCCATTCTGACACAGAACGCCTGAAGCTAAAGCAATTAAAGCTGCAAAATATTGCTGGCTGACATGATGCATATGTAAATTTGTCATTCACTGGCAAAGGTTTGTTCCAATCACTGGGAATGTTCACAGCACAGCAATCCATGTAATCAAGCCCAGCAACACAGCACTTACCTATCACTTAGATGCTTGATAATTATCCATAGTTAATTTTTGATTTAATAAGAGCCCTCTGTGGAATAAATTTAAGATGGAGGATTTGTTTTCTGGCATGTTATGAATATGTGCGTTTAGTTCTTATTGGTAAAATACCATTTTTAACATGCCCTATAGCTGCAAAGGAATATAGTTGTAATTACGTTCCATTTGGTTGTGGTTCTTTTAGGGCCCCTCAAGAGCCTACCTTTGCATGTGCATCTACTCTCCAGAAATAGACTCCAACGGTGCCATGCTGAATTCATCCAGTGACCTGATTTATCCCAGTTTAGAAAGGGTGGTATTCTCCCACAGGAGGTGGGAGGGGGGACACAGTAATCCCCCACTGCACTGTTGCTATGGAGGAGGAGACACCTGCTGAGATTTAAAGTCATGAAATATTCGGGTGGTTGAGAAAATGAGTAGGGCCTGCCTCCACTGCCAACTCCTAAAGACTCCCCTTGCCAGGACTCCAGGGTGATTCACCATTGCCAAGAAACGCTGGGCGGAACCTAAGCAGCAGCGCCATCAAAGCCTCCAGTTATCCTTTCAGGTTAGAACAACCAGCAGTAACCTGGGTCCAAAAGGGCATTTAAAAATATCAAACAGTACTTTATAATAGGAGAAGTAATCAAAATGCTTGTTGAATGTTCATTCCTCTGTTTAAGACATCTCACCAATAAGGTTATCTCTCCCAAAGCTTCTCACTCTAGCTCCCTTGTCTTCTTTGGTTAGGGGTGTAGGGGTATATGTTGTTTGTTGTTTGTTTTTACGGGTTGGGGTCTGGCCCAGAAGACTTCACAGCTCCATAACTCTAACTTCCCTTGCAAAGACAAGGTGCTCCATCTTCTTGTCTGCCTCAGGAAACGTGGACTTAGTCTCTAGCCTTGTGTTTGAGAGAAAGTCATGGCCAATCCCAGGATGTGGGTGGTAAACAAGCTGGGCAGGAAGGTCCTGATCCACCAAATGCTAGATGTTGTGGCGATAACCCAACCACCCCACGCAAAACTGTGGAGACTCAGCACGGTAGGCACTTAAAGCTATATGCACAGGTACCAATAATTAAAATAAAATTAAATAAATAAATAAATAAATGCCTGTTCTAGAGTTCAGCCCCGATAGCTTCCTGCATAACCTGTAAAATAAGAATACTAGCTTGGCCGGGCGGTGGTGGCGTACACCCTTAATCCCAGCACTCGGGAGGCAGAGGCAGGTGGATCTCTGTGAGTTCGAGGCCAGCCTGGTCTACAAGAGCTAGTATCAGGACAGGAATCAAAAGCTATGAGAAACCCTGTCTCAAAAATCCAAAAAAAAAAAAAAAAAAAAAAGAATACTAGCTTGTAGAACATTTGTTCAACATCTCTACAGGGCACCACGGGAATTTTTAAATATGTTGTGTAAGTCCTCAAAAGGAGAGAAATAGACAAAGCAATCTAATGTAGCTTACAGAAAATGATACAAGTACTAAGTAGAGGTTGAACAGACAAAGAACGAGCGAGCAGGAGTCAGGGCAGAGGAGAAAGGGGGAGCAGCCCAAGGGCATGGTAGAGAGATTGGGAAGTGGTGGGCAATGCCCTAATTTGCTCAAGTACCACCTGGTGTATTCATGCTGCCTGCTTGTCTGCCCGCTTGTCTGCCCTGCCTGCTGTCTGCCTGTCTGTGCTGTCTACCCTGCCTGCTGTCTGCCTGTCTGCCTGTCTGCCCTGCCTGCTGTCTGCCTGTCTTCTGCCCTGCCTGCTGTCTGCCTGTCTGCCCTGTCTGCCTGTCTGCCCTGTCTGCCTGTCTGCCTGCCTACCCTGTCTGCCTGCCCTGCCTGCCTGCCTGCCCTGCCTGTCTGCCCTATCTGCCCTGTCTGCCTGTCTGTCTGCCTGTCTGCCTGTCTGCCCTGTCTGCCTGTCTGCCCTGTCTGTCTGTCTGCCTGTCTGCCTGACTGCCCTGTCTGCCTGTCTGCCTGCCTGCCCTGTCTGCCTGCCCTGCCTGCCTGCCCTGCCTGCCTGCCCTGCCTGCCTGCCCTGCCTGTCTGCCCTGTCTGCCTGTCTGTCTGCCCTGTCTGCCCTGTCTGCCTGTCTGCCTGTCTTCCCTGCCTGTCTGCCCTGCCTGCCTGGCTGCTGTGTTGGGAAAGGTGTGATGCAGGGAGTACTCAGGAAGGATGTTCATCCACATGTTAGGATCCACTTCATTACTGGAGCTATGACGGTTTAGAAACGGAACAGATAGCCTTAATGTTTATGTGCCGGCAAAACAATACCCAAGTTGAAAAAACGATGGCATATTTCAATGCCTCAAAAGCAATAAATATAAGCCGGGCGGTGGTGGCGCACGCCTTTAATCCCAGCACTCGGGAGGCAGAGGCAGGAGGATCTCTGTGAGTTCGAGACCAGCCTGGTCTACAGAGCTAGTTCCAGGACAGGCTCCAAAGCCACAGAGAAACCCTGTCTCGAAAACCAAAAAAAAAAAAAGCAATAAATATGAATCGTAGCCATGCTTAATGTGAATAGATCCTGGTGGCCTAGGAAAGAAAGGACTATAATAATTCTAAAATCATCTCAACTTTTGGATAAATTATTACCTGTGATCTTTTTTATTCTGAAAGTTTAAAAACATTGTAATGCCCTTTCCCCTAGGCCTTGATGTAGCAGAGAGCAGAGAGGTGATTTCTCTGCTATGGGCATGCTGTATCTGTGAAGCACAATATTAATCCCATTTGTACCATAAAAAAGTACAGGCCACTTGAGTCTCAGTCCCCTGTGAATTATGAACCATGCAGGCACTCTGGAGGGAGTCATTGTGTCTCTAAGATTCCTGCTTTGTTTGTTTTCAACTTTCCCATCAAATATCTTGATGCAAAAACAATTTAGGAAATTTGAAATCCACCTATGAAATATCTTAATACAGTTTTTCAAAACATCCTAGGCACTTTTCATATCCACAAATTATGTAGTATAAAAAACTATATTCATCATGTAAAATTATATTAACTCTATTTTGTCCCCTGGAAGGAAAGTCTGCTTATTACAGTCAGATCCCTTTGGCGAGTGGCTACAATATCCAATTAATAGGTTTTAAACTATCAGACAGATTTTGTTAGAGAATAATGAAAATATGGAGTTATTATATTTTTTGTCTCCACAGTGTGTTTTGGGTGCAAGTCATTATAACTTATTTTAGCTACTCTGTTTTTAATTCTTCATATTTTCACATCTTTTCAGCAAAATAATAATACATAAATAATACCTGACAAGACGCTGCAGATTTTCCTGTTGGTGGGCTTCCGTTCTCAAGACTCTTCGAGCTTGGGTGTTGGAAAACACAAAGAGAATCTGAAGATGGGAGTTCTGCATGAGCAGGGCATCCCTTTCTCTCTTCTGCCGCGCATGCCAGAGTCCAGCTCAGAAAGCATCAAACAATACAGAACAGCGGTACCAAGTACTTCAAGCAAAAAGTGGTTGCTAATGTAGCTTCATTTTGAAAGCTGTTGTTTTTATTAGCAGTGTTTATTAACAAGCTTGTTCGATAATCCCATTAACCATGAAGTCTTGACGCGTCTATTTACTCTCTAAATTATACCTATTAAATTACTAACTTAATTTCTTTCCCTGGTTGTCATTACCCTGCTAGAAACATCCTTAATAAGATGACAACCTTGCTGTTCCTTTTCTAGGCCTATCCAACTGCCTGACGTTGCTCACCAACACAACTTAGACTACAGTTTTCCATGCAGAACCAAGGGGGTCCTTGGCATCTGCTCACTGCTTGGCACTTAGTTTTAGAAAGTAGAAAACTTGGGAGAAGATTATTCCATGAGTTACACACTGATAACAACGACAAAGTTAAACAAATCATCGCAGACCTATGGGTAAAGACAGGTGGGTGGCTAACTCAGGAGTGAGCGGATGATGTCATCACTCAGGAGAGTGGCTAACTCAGGAGTGAACGGATGATGTCATCACTCAGGTGGGTGCCTAACTCAGGAGTGAACGGATGATGTCATCACTCAGGTGGGTGGCTAACTCAGGAGTGAGCGGATGATGTCATCACTCAGGTGGGTGGCTAACTCAGAAGTGAGCAGATGATGTCATAACTCAGGAGAGTGGCTAACTCAGGAGTGAGCAGATGATGTCATCACTCAGGTGTGGGTTCAGCAGGTGGACCTTCCACTGAACTCTACTACACAAAAGTCAGCATCAATTTTTGAAATTCTACTCCATTGTCACCATGACCAATGCTAGTAATAAATTCACATTGCATCTCTAAGATTTCCAAGCCAGGTAACTAAAATATAATGGAATATTGCCCGTGATTCCTCCAATCAAGGCATGCATGCCCCCCATAAACGTCATTCGCGTATGTTGCTTTTCATTCAGTTGTGACTTCATGTTCAAATATATTAACTTTTCTGAGTACCAACGTTTTTTGAGTAACTTTCCTAGAGACCAGGGACAAAAGGAGATGTGTATGTAACTCATGTGTGTATATATAATATAAACATCACATACTGAGGGTACTTTTAGGTACAAATTCATTAGTCGTGATCCAAAGTGTGTATAGAATAATGTTCTGGACATAAATCTAGAATTAGGAGCAGCTGAGGAGAAGAGAGAGGAAGGATTTCCCTTTAAGACTGCATCATCAATGCTTTGTTGTGCCGTTCCCTGACTGTTCTGTAAAGAAAACGTCCCATCTTGCTAAAGAAAACACTACTAAATAATTTCAACATGAAGATTGATGGCTCTCATCCTAGATGAGATCGGGAAGGAGTTTTCAAGGGTTAAACTCTCAGCTGAAGGGTCTGTTGTATGCATACTGTGTAGTCACAGGATGCAGAAAACTTTTCTGAGGAGGAAGTGCTTAGAACTCCACAACATGGATGCTGAGGTACAGAGAACGCTAAGATGCTGGCTTCAGGACATGGATGTTGATGTGCAGGACATGCTAAGATGCTGGCTTCACGACATGGATGCTGACATGCAGAACACTGCTATAATGATGGCAGAGTTAACTGCAAAGCAGACACCACTAATCAGGCTTGTTTTGGTTTGGTTACATTTTTGGTTTTGTTTTGTTTTGTTGTTGTTGTTTTGTTTTGTTTTTCAAGACAAAGATTCTCTGTAGCTTTGGAGCCTGTCCTGGAACTAGCTCTTGTAGACCAGCCTGGCCTTGAACTCACAAAGATCTGCCTGCCTCTGCCTCCCAAGTGCTGGGATTAAAGGTATGTGCCACCACACCCGACTACTAGAATTCATAAGTATTGAATCAAGTTCTCACACAATGTCATAATCAGATTCTCATGTACACTCTCTTTCAGATAGCTACATAGGGATTAATCTGAGTGGCCCAGGAGCTGGTCACCACACTGAACGCTGGGGATGTGGAATAAGCAGACAGCGGTCCCTAACTACAGTTGCCAATGTTTCCCATGTAAACAGCAGAAGGTTCATCTTTCCTGAGGTTGGTGTGACAAACACACAAAGTTATAATAGCCCACAAATTCTATTCCTTCAAAACTGTCCTTTCTGGGCAGTGGTAGCACACTTGGGAGGTAGAAGCAGGTGGATTTCTGTGAGTTCATGGCCAGCCTGGTCTATAGTACAAATTCTGGAACAACCAGAACTATGCAGACAAAGCCTATCTCAAAAAACAACAAAAAAAGGTACTCTTTCTATATAGTACTCCATAATATTGTCTACAGAACAATCTTGAAAGAAACTCCACCATCGGGCCCCTGTCACACCAAAATGCTCCTAATAAAAAATAACATTTGTCAACTTAAAAAAGAAAAAGAAGAGGTGCTGTGTTTATTTCCATATTCCACCTAAATAAGTATGAATGACACTATGCTGTTGGCCAAGAAGGAACTGCATAGCTGTGGAATTCTATTTATGGAGCAAACTAAGCCAAAAGAAGGTAGGGGAACAGGCTGGTCAATATGGTACTGAGGGACAAGACTAAATACCCTTATTTTAGGCTAGTGGCCCCTGCTTCTGAGGACTGACCTATGCTGTTCTAAAGAGCATTGTCTGACTCTGTAGATATTCCAAACCATGAAACAAGCATTTTGATCCAGATAAAACTCTAGAACAATATGGAAAATGCGAACAAATTCCAATTCATCTTTCTTGGAAAAAGTTAGGGTTTCAATTGAAAGGAAAACCTATGTCAAAGGTTTCTTTGGCTTTCAAACATTCATTATTCATATCTAGAGTACAAACCCAACAAATGAAAAGTGTGATTATGAATCTTATACACCATATAAAGCCTTTCTATAGTTTATAGAATCCTCAACCTCCAAAAACTGAGCTTTAGGAAAGCCATAAATCTTGCTGTCTAAGTAGGAACATCTGGAGGGAAAAGCAGGGCTGTGGGAGGAGAGGGAATGTTGTCTTTCTGAACATCATGGCAGCGTGTCTCCTAAGCTGGCTTCTTCCTGCTCTTCCAGCTGGGGAAGCAAGAAAAGATTTCCAGTATGGGTTCATCACAAGACAGTGGAAAGACATGGACTCTATTATATATATATATACACACACACACACAGTATAAAGCCAAAGGTCATGATTTGCTCTTCCAAACGCCCCCAACAGTGCTAGAAGCCGAATCATACTGAGTCTTTACTGCTTTGTTCCAGCCACCATGGTGAGGAACTGATGGATATTCCACAGTCATTCAAGAAAGTCTTCACGTCAGAATTTCATGAGGAAATCTGACCAGAGCACTGTAGCATTTTTTTAAAAAAATCTTCTAAAGGGCCGTGGGAGTTTCTTGGCCATTGAAATCCTTTCCATTCTTCAGGGCCTTGTATGATATTTATATAGGATAATAAGGGTAAATGCAGGCACACAAATCAGTACAAACTTGTCTATATGGAAGAAGGGCCTCTGTTTGCATATGGATATTCATGAAAATTAGGGGAAAGAGTCAAAACTAAATAAATATTTAATATTTCAGCACCTGCCATATAGGGTTCTGCATGTGTGTGCATCGCTAATATTGACTAGCAGCGTTACCGCCGCTCTAAGCAACTTCATTAAAGAATAAAAGAAAAGTAATAAGTCATTTCACACTCTGTCTGACCACTATACAATAATAGCAAGATTTCATGCAAGGGGACAACATTATTCCCATCTGCAATCACAGTCTCTTTGCAAAAATCTCAATTCACACTTCACATGCAGCTAACCCTGTTACCATCCCTTCCTAAACCCATCAGTGTTGCAGCTGCGTGTCTTCACAGCCCGACATCTTAAAATTCATCATTTTGGCACCTTCGCCTCACCATAGGTCAAGGCAGAGAATCCGACCAAGAATAATTAAAGGGCACCCAGATGTTTAGTTTACTTATCTAAAGCCGTTCCCTTCACATCTTTGATTTGCCGTGTGTACTATTTCTTTCATATTTTAAGATACGCGCGATGTGGATATTTTACAGGACTGAGACCTGGAACAATACATCTCAGACTTTTTTCTCTTACAAATGTAGTTCTTTGTAGTTGAAATTTGAACAAGAGGCGTGATAATGAGTAGGTTGAGGGAAGGAAAGGTGTTATCTCATTAAGGTAATTACTAAGACATCCCCACCATTATATCGGTTTGAAAATGTGGCAATTAAAGTACCCTACATGGGCTCCTGGAGACAAGAGAACAAGACAGTTCGCCTGGAACTTCTATGGTGCGGTTAATGTGTGTCACGCAAATGAAAGGCTAGACGGCTGCTGTTTAATTCTTTTACTTAATCCCCCACCCCCACAATCAAATTTCTTTGTAGGTTATGGTTTTTTATATTTTTTTTTCTCCTTAACCTGAATTTGGTTCTTACCATGTGTGTCAGGTAAAAAAAAGCCCTGGAAGATAAAGCTTCTACTGATGCATAGACAAGTCAGAACACACACACACATTCACATGCACACGAACACACATGTGTCAGAAAACACACACATTCACATGCACACTAACACACATGTGCACACATGCACACGAACACACATATGCACACATGCACACAAGCACACTTACACATGCATACACACATAAGGCACACTGGGCAGTGAAGTGCTCCCTTTGTCGGGGGGCAGCTGTCCACCTTTCCCTCTCTGTAGATGCCTGTTCTGCTTATCAGGTTGACATTTTTTTGTTGTTTTTTTTTTTTTTTTTTTAGTTGTTGAAAAAAAAATTTCTGCCTCCTCCCGGTTTCCCATTTCCCTCCCCTTCCTCCAACACATCGCCCCCTCCCCCCATTCCCCTCACCCTCTCCCCCTTCCCCCCACTCCATTCCCCCTCCCTCTCGAGAATGAAGAGCAGTCCAGATTCCCTGCCCTGCGGGAAGTCCAAGGTCCTCCCACTTCTATCCAGCTGACAAATTTAAGGCCAAAGTTGGGAAGGTTAAAATACATATTTGACTTAAAAAAAATATTTCAAAAGAGAGAGAGATAGGAAAGGAGGGATGGAAGGAGAAAGGGAGGAAGGAAAGAGGAAGAAGGAAGGAAGGTAGGAAGGTGGGAGGGAGGAGGGAGGGAAGGAAGGAAGAAAGGAAGGAAGGAAAGAAAGAAAGAAGGAGGGAGAGAAGAATGTGCTAAGCACATTTTCCTCTACTTGCTCCCAGTCTGCCTATTCAAGGAGGGTAAACTTGCATTACTCAGGGTGACCTCCCCCCCCTTCAGTTCCTCACCGCCTCCCTCCAGAGCCTCTCCTCTTCCTCTTGTCCTTTCACCTCCTCCTTTGCCCTAATCAAGACCAATAAAAGGTCATACACCGACTGAGATATAAACCAGACTCACAATGCTTTCTTCCGGACTAGGAACACAGTTCGGTGGTAGAGTGTCTGCTTAGCACTCATGAGGTCCCGAGTTCAATCCCCAGCACAACTTAAAAACTGAAATCTTGCTTTTATGCTTGCTAAACTACTATTTATCTCAAATTAAGAAAGCAATTGTTGACCAGGGAGAGGATTTGGCCCCTGACCTGCAGTGGGAAGAAATGACCAACTAATTCCAAAAAATTAACTTCTGACCTCTGCATGTATGCTCTGGCACATGTGTACACACAGAGAGATAGATGAATAGACAGACATGTAGACAGATGACAGACAGACAGACAGATACATACATACATACATAGATGATAAAGAGAGACAGATGAATAGACAGACATATAGACAGATGACAGTCAGACAGATAGCTAGATACATACATACATACATACATACATACATACATAGATGATAAAGAGAGACAGATGAATAGACAGACATGTAGACAGATGACAGACAGACAGACAGATACATACATACATACATACATACATACATAGATGATAGAGAGAGATAGATGAATAGACAGACATGTAGACAGATGACAGTCAGACAGATACATACATACATACATACATACATACATAAATGATAGAGAGAGATAGATGGATAGACAGACATGTAGACAGATGACAGACAGACAGATAGATACATACATACATAGATGATAGAGAGAGATAGATGGATAGACAGACATGTAGACAGATGACAGACAGACAGATACATACATACATACATACATAGATGATAGAGAGAGATAGATGGATAGACAGACATGTAGACAGATGACAGACAGACAGATACATACATACATACATAGATGATAGAGAGAGATGGATAGACAGACATATAGACAGATGATAGATAGGTAGGTAGATAGATGATAGATAGATAGATAGATAGATAGATAATAGATAGATACATAGATAGATAGATAGATAGATAGGTAACTGATAAAAATTTAAATAAAAAAGATTTAAATGCCCAGCAATGAAGCAGGAGGGTAACCCAATGGTGGAGCATCAACTTCACATGTGTAAAACCCTAGGCTGGACCCTCAGTGCTATAATAAATCAAATAATGTGTGTTACTAGAAGAAGGGCTAACACAGTTCCTGGGAAGGACTACTGCACACCAAATACCATACAAACACAGAGTTTTAAAGAACATGGAGAAAGGCTTTAATAAAGAAAAAGCGAAAGTTGAAATATGTATAAGTGTATATAATGCACAGTCAGCAAAACCTGGAAATAATCAGCCAGATTCTGCGAGTGACTTTCTCGGGTATTGCCCTCTTTTCCAGTATTCCAAGACATTTCTGTACTATGCACGCATTACTTTCACAGAGTGCCCATTCCTCTGCCGGAGGTGGACACAGGACACATAGAGTTAACCTCGGGGGTCATCTTGGAATCCTGCAGCTTCTTCTTTCATTTTTCCTTGTCTATCCTTGGGGTTGGGGTGGAAGAGAGGACAGGAGTTAAAAAGGGGGACTACTAAGGAAATATGTTATAGAAAGACCTGATGCTTCCAGTTGGTAACCGGGTAACTTGAGACTCTTTCTAGTTCCGAGATCGGGCTGAGATCAGTTCTTCTTACCAACCATCTGTTGGTCATATCCTTTTGCCAAATTTCTGAGCAGACCCAAGTATTAGTCACAGATCCTAAGGGAGGAGATGGTTGATGGCTGTAAAGCATCTTGCCAAGCAAAAGGCTGCTTCCTGAGGGGCTGCGGTGGGGATGGGGGTCGAGTGCACATTGAATAGTTGCTGCTTTTTCAAAACCTTGATCCAAAAATTAATTAATAATAAGATACAATAAACTTGTAAATTTAGTTTTCTCTCTCCCTCCTCTTTCTCCCTCTTTCTCTCTCTCTCTCTCTCTCTCTCTCTCTCTCTCTCTCTCTCACACACACACACACACACACACACATTTCTCTATAGGAATGCTTAGCCTGTCCCCTTCGAGAACACCCCACACATCTGCAAGAACAAAGTTAAAATCAGGACAAAATCGAGCAGGAAACTGGAGAGCAAAACAGACACTGGGCCTCAATTTCCAATCAATCCCCTGACAGGCCTTTTCCCTTGGCTCTCCAGTGGCTCCCAAATCCGCTTCCAGTCCCAGGAATGAAAGTAGCCATTAATGCTGTCTTAAATGGGATGGGAGGGGCAGTGCTACCCTAAAGCGTCTTTGTGGGTGTAGTTCGGGTACGTGAAAATAATTGAGCCTTTTGCAGGGATGATGAGGCCCCAGAGAAGGCAGATGGCACAAGCAACTTGCGTGGCGGCATCCTCTGGGCACTGGAGGGGGCAAAGGATTTTAACCTAACTAAGAGTGAGAGAGAAAACAGCAGTGGATCAGAGTTTGGGCCTCGTTTCTGCAGTCTAGGACATCTGGGTAGCCTCTTCCCCGGGACTCAAACAAATGGAAACAAAAAGAAAGGAATCCTGCAACCCGCACAAACGAGGCTGTCGCCGCTCTCTGATTGGACGGGGCTAAGGTGGGCGGGACGAGCACAGCCACCAGTACAAGGGGTGGGGGAGGGGGGAGGTACAACAGGAGGAGGTGGAAAGAACCTGCCTTTTGGTAGTTAGCTCTGACGTAAACCCAGAGGTTCATAAGAAGGGCGAAAATGTGGACCGCCAGAAATTTTAAAGGCAAAGGAAAAAATGCAAAAGGGCTCCGGTTCGTCAGTTTGTGTTGTGTGTGAGATTTTGGCCCAATCTATCACTTCACAGCAAGGAAAGAAGTGACCCTCATGCCATTACTCACAAAAGTGACGACACAGTGTGTTCACGCAAGGCCACTGAGCACACGGATGACCCTTTTAAAATGAAACGGCTTGGCAAGCTCCTACTAATAAACCATTTCTGGGAAATGGGACATATAAGGAAGTAACGCATTAAAGTCACCAAGGTCCTGACACGCCCTACTTTCCGTGGGAAGCTGCTCATCTGGGGTACATGCCTTCCCCTTAGATCTGCAGACCCCCAGTTTGCAGGAGGCAAATGTTAGCTCAAGCGGCTGAGAAACACGTCGTGAGTAACATCGGGGCAATTTTAGTGAAATTAGACATATTAGCAAGTCCATTTAAAACTAAATCATTAAAAAAAATCTATTCACTCAGCAGGAAACCTGGCTGTAAGAGACCTGCTGTATTTGGAAACTGTCCCACACAGCTTGGCTGCCCGGTGGTATTGTGGGAAGCACAGCCTTCCAGGCCGGTTCCTAGCACTCAGGCACTGTTTAAAGCAGTCTGCCTTCCACCAGGGCACTCCAGTTTTGTGGCTTAGGGGTGCAACACCAGTGTGTTATAACTTCCCATTTCTCTACAGAAAACATGGCCATCCCTTTCCTATAGACACTGCCTAACGGAGGCCTCTGTGCACCTTCTCCTCCAGGCCTCGTGGGCTCTGGTGAAAGCCTTCAAGATGCCTGCACCCACAAAAGTGGATAATTCACACTCCTAAAAACACAGTTGGTGCCTAATTCCCATTAACATTCCAAAAACCGAAGAAAAATTTTAATCTTCAAGCCATTCTGAGTCCTTAGGAAGAGGGAAGCAGGCGGCGGGTCTGGAAGCAGAGAGCCACAAACTTCTTTTATGTTTGTTATCTTCACAGGAGATGGAGACGGCTTTTCATTCCCTCCTCAACGCACAAAGGGGGCAGAACACTGCCCTAGGGTAGGCTATCCCGACGAGTGCTCCTGAAAAATGTCCGGAATTTTGACCCAGGTCTATCTATTGGTGCCCTTCCTAGATCTGCCATCCTGAAACTCATCTGTCACCTCTGTCACCAAGACGGGAACTTACAGCCCGCCAGACGGCCCGGAGACCAGGCTAGCACAGAGCCCGGGTGTCGGGTGCCAGCAGCAGGAGCTTCGAGGCGCCAGAACCTGCTGCGTCCTGCTTGGCCCGCCGTCCGGGGCGTGCCACTAGGCCATACCCTCCCACAGGCAGCACCGAGGGCCACAAACTTGTTTTTGTAAAACAAGTTCAACCTCGCTCTAGCCACGCGGTTTGCTCTCAGGGCCTCCCACCCGAGTTCGCGGGGCCGCGACGAGTGGTGAGCCACGCGGGGAGGGAAAAGCGCTGCAGATCTCCGACCCGCGCGGCGCGTCCTGCAGAGCAGCCTCCTCCGGAGCGCTGTCCTTGACTTGCAGCCATCGAGGCCACGCGAGCGCGCGACCGAAGCAGGAGGGGCCGCCGAGGCTTCGGATCTGCAGACAACGGGCCCGGCTCTTCCCAGGCCGCCTTCCATTGAGAACTATTTAAGTGGAGGTAGCGGGCCTGGTTAAGAGTCGCTCTGTCGCAGAGCGCTACTTACCCCCAAATCTTCGGGGTTTTGAATCACTTTATTGATCTGAAGATTGTGTTCTTTGGAATGTGACCCTGTTTGGGCTTAGGGTTAATCAGGAAACTCTGCCGGGGAGGGCGCTTTGTAATCACCTCGGGACCTCCCCCGCGAGCGGCACGCTCCCCCCCCCCCCCCACCTCCGCGATAGCCTGGGTTCGGCCTGGAACCGCCAGCGTCTGCTTCAGACTCCAAGTGCGACCCGGGAGCTGTCTGTGGTGCTAGGAGGGAGAAGCTGGGAGACCGCCATAAAGAGTCACAGACGAGAAGAGGAGGAAACAGAAAAACTCAAAATGACAGAGGCCTTCACGTTTCAGCTAGAAGGAAGTGAGGCAAAGGGCTCCTCTGAGCTTTCCCACCTCCCCAAGATTATGGGAGTGATTTTCCTATGCAAAAGGCTAGTGACACCTCCCTTGCCCCACCCACTCACCATCACCTAGCCCAAACACTTACTTTCATCCAGCCGGGAGCATGTAGTTTTAGAGGCGACGTGGACAGGTACTGGGCACTGGGCACCAACTCACAAAAGAAGAAAAAGAAAAGAAAGGAAGGAAGGAAGGAAAGAAGGAAAAGACAAGACAAGACTCGGGTAATAGAGAGGACTGGATTTCCCTCAAGAAAGTAGGACTGGACAAAGACTAAGCCAGAGAACGGAGATGCCTGAAGAAGTTGGTCCAGAGTCCACCAGGTCAGCCCTAGAGAAGGCCCCACTCGCCCATGCCCACATCTCTCTGTGGTCAGTAAGCAGGACACAGGGCAGGCCTGCTTTCCCTCAACAAGGATTCCATGCTGCAGAGGAAAAGCTGTGGATCTGCTGCTGGCCAGCCTCGGGGCTGTGAGAAGCCAGGACTTGTTTTCCAAGCATGTTGACTTCAAGCCCTGCCTGACTGTTTCAAAAATCCAGCAGAGCTCTTCCAGTGTACTCGTGGTTTAACAAGCACTAAAGTTTCCTTAGCCCTGGGAAGGGCTTTTCCCAATATTTTTAGAAAGTTAAAAATATAACAAAACAAACTACTCCCACGCTGCCTTGTTCAAGGGGTAGGAGTTGAGCAAAGGATCCTGAAGGGCTGCCTAGGTAGGAGGCAGATTGTGGGTGGGAGGAGGGGGGAGACTTTATTTAAGGGAAAACTGTTTTTGCAGCAACACAGGAAATTGGCTAATTTGCCTCTGTGTGGGCTTTCCTTGGGGGGGGGGAATAAATTGATACAGGGAGGTAAATCTATTTGCTGGGGCTGGAGCCAAGCAGCAAGTGTTACTTTGCAATTTATTGAAAATGGCTTAGTTGGGCTGCAAGAACTGGCTGCTGGCCAGAAACTTTCGCTTCTCCAACAAGTAGGGAGAAGTAGATTTCCGATCTGTAGATCTGTACTGTTTGCTCGCTGGTCTCAAGGCCAGCAAACCTTGGGGATATGAACCTCTGTGGAGCTTTGAGCAGCCCTCTGATACAAGTTCATTTTCTTGTGTGCCTATGGGAAGCAAAGAATGTCACCAGGAGTTTCTATTTGTCTAGACTTCCCTGAATCAGTCCAGAGAGAAGACAGCGGGAGGGCAAGTGGGGAAACATAGGGGTGCAGCCAGTGGCAGCCACTTCTCCAGCTAAGTTACCTGTGAAGAAGACACATTAGCTTCCTCCTTGCTTCTCACCCATCAGCCATTACCCCACCCCACACCAGGGAAAAAGAGACCCCTTGTAAAGGAATGAACCAGTTTTTACACTTGACTTCTAAGCAGTAGCATGGTGACAGGTCTCCTCTGCAGCAATACTGAAGGAGAGGAAAGAACTCGGGGACCCAGCTTTCTCCCCGGGTCCATTCCTCTTGCAGCACCCCAATCTAATGATCACAGAGCAGCAAGGAGTCAAAACCAAAGCAAATGCAGGGAAGAAAGCATGGTTCTGAAGAAAGGTGGACTTGCAGGGGTTTTGATGTATGCAAAGCCATTACTGACAGAGTAGAAAGGGCTGCCCTGCCCTGACCACCCACAGAGTCCAAGTTCAGACTGACCTGGCAACCAGCAGGTGCCAATGGGTGCCAAAGCCTTGCCTGGGTGTATAGATTTGTGCATATGGTCTTGGATAATCTTTTATGTGGATTCTTTCCACCCGTGAAACCTGTGCTTTCCTAGGTCCACTTCTTGGGCCCCGAACTCACCAAACCCAGGTCCAGCGTGAACAGACACTATTCAGCATCTTCACGCCTTAGAATTTGTAGGCCTCGGCAAACCCTCCTAAACTACTGAAGCTTGATTTTTTTTAAAAATTCAACCAAAGCTAAGACGGGACAGGAGAGTCTGCTGAGGGCCCAGGCACTGGGCCTCTCCGCTGGACAAAGTGATGTCCTCTTTCCCGCCAAGCCCAGCTGTCTGAGTTTGTCCCCGCTCAGCGGGCAAAAAATTAGAAGGGCCAGCCCAGACTCCTGTTAGAATCATAAAAAGACCTCGACCATTTTGATTCGGTTGAGGAGCTGGAGGGAGATCTGCAAGCCACTCCCTAATCAGCTCGGTCTGATCAAGGTGCCGGGTCAATTTCCTCCCTGCTCTCACCTCCTGCCTTCCTTTCTCCTCCCAACCCCTCTGCAGTTTATACCCCACATCGCTACATTTTTTTAAAACATTTTTTTAAAAGCAAAGCTTAAGGCATCAAGCAAAGCCAGCTGGTCTGAAAGTGAACGAGCCGTCTCTGGTCTCTTTGTCAGAGCCCCAGGACAGAACCGAGGCTAGAGGAAAGGGGGAGCTGGTAGAACCAGTTCTCCCTGCTGCTGAGGAAGTGACCTGACGCCAAACAGGAACCTGAACAGCTAGGTAACTGTGTCTAGTCTGCCCCTCGTCCCTACAGTTTTCCTTGGTGCAATCCTTACTGCTGGGCTTGGTAAAGAGTCAGCCCTGGCCACCTGCAGTCTAAAATCAAGGTCTGGCCCTGGTGCTGACACACACACACACACACACACACACACACACACACACACACACACACACACTGAGAAGTCCCGAAAGGCCCTCCTCTACACTCTTCACGCTGGGCAAGATCTTTCCTTTTGGGTGCCAGCCCTTCCAGAAAGCACAGATAACAAGACTTGGCAAGCTTGTCTCAACTAGAGTTTGACGCTGTATTCCCGCTCCGCAGACACAAGCACAGTGAACTCATTAAGGCGAGCGACTAGGTGAGGGGCTGCGGGGCTGGAAGGTCGCCGTTGGGGACTAAGAAGGCAAGGATCAAAGCAGCGACAAGGGTTTGCTAGCGGGGCACTCAGCGTCCCCCGGGGCGTCCTAATTGCTCGGCCTGCAGCCTCTCGCTAGCAGGCTGTCCGGCTGTGCGAGTGCCCAGCCCCGGGCGGCTGAACAGCTGCAAGGCCGGCCTGGTGTCCGCCTGCCGCCCGGCTCCTGCTGTCTTCGCTGGCCAGTGCTCCGGACTCTCACAACCCTAGGAAGAGAGCGCTAGAAGGGGAGGGGCAGACAGAAGAATCACCACACACCGCAAAGCCTTCACATCCAGACGGGAACAGCAGGGAAAGTCGGTTGCCTATTTTGCTAGCACTAACAGTCCACAAACAAGTATTCATTCTTTAAACCATCGCATAAAAAGACAGGCACTACACATAGTCTCTGCAGCTCAGAAAAGGCAGGCACCCGAAAAGGAGGGTCTGTCAACAAGACAGCCCAAAGTCGACAGATTTTGTGGAGGGATGCTTTTCTGCGCCCAAGTCGCGCGTTTCATCATCGGTGCGTGCTATTTTAAGTAAAATCAGCTCCCTGGGATTTCATTGCTTGTTAAAAAAAGATAAACTTTATTTTTGTAATTTTCAATCACAGAAAAATCTATACTTTTGTCTAAGCATTTATTTTACTGAATCAAAAAGACATGAAAAGAAAAATCATGTTTTTTACTGACGTATATAAGTGACTCTGTTTTGGACAACATATAATAAATATGATATATCACTTATCACTCAGTCTTTCAAATGTACATTTTTTCATATTATGTAGCATGCCACTTTTTTCAAAAGAAAAAAAAATCTCATGAGAAATCAGTGCAAAGTTCTCCATCCCCCTCCTCTGCTCTGAGGCAGATTGGATGTCCAGGAAATCACCTTCTGCCCGAGGGTGAACTTCAGGCTGTGTCCAGCAACAATTCTCTCTGCCAGAGAGCCCCTCTCCACGCCCTTCTCTCATCCCTTCTTAGCCCTCCCCCCTCCCTCCCTTCCGCGGGTCCCTAAAGTCATTCTGTTAAAAAAGAAGTCGAGGGTTTGCTTTTGTGGATGTTTTTCACTTACTGGTAGCCTTTCAGTGGGGCCATTCACACTGTTGGGAGCTTTGCATCCCTGCCTCTGAGGGGGCAGATGGAGAGCAGAGAGCTGGCTGGTCCTTGGGGACCCCAGCCCACCGGTGAGCTCCCCTTTGACTCCTCAGCCTCTATTCCTGTTGGCCTGGTGCGGGGAGAGGCGGGGCAGCTGTCCGGGGCGGAATGGGAATTGGAGGGCTTCGGCACGGTCCCTCCTTCCTCACCGGGGATGCGGGGTGCCTGGGATGGGGTTGGACAAAGGGTTGAGGGCCGGCTGTCCCCCAGGCCCCAGGCCGTGGATGAGGACGCGGGGCACCAGCGGCCGCTGCAGCTGCGGGTGGGGTGCCGGAGGAGTCCGGTACATGCTGCTGTACATGGCCGCGGCCGCCGCCGCCGCTGTGGTGCTGTCCATGCTGCCCAGCAGGCTTGGGTGGTAGAAATAAGGCGACGGGAACATCCTCTGTAGAGCGGAGTAGTTCCCAGCCTCTGCCAGCAGCTCCAGGCCCACTGCGGTCTGTCGCTTCCACTTGGTTCTGAAAGAAAGCGAGTGAGGGAGCGGGCGGGCGGCGGCTGCGGAGGATAGTCAGGCACCGAGCCCATCGCTCCCCGCCGTCTCCTGCCCTCCCAGCTCCTGGAAGGCTGGGGAAGTCAAGGTGCACACTCCTGCCTCAGCCTCCCCGACTCACTCTCAGGATGGCCCCAAACCAAAATCGGTTCTTCAAACCGCGACTTCTACCTGGAGACACTCGCCAATGGAATCCTACGAGTTTCCTTCCCTGGCCCTCTGCTATACTATCCGCCCCACGGTTAAACTAGGTCCTGCAACTTTCCCGGAGGCCAAATCAGACCCCATCTTTACACCAGCTGTCTTCCTTTGCCTTCCCCCACCCCCATTCTCCTAGACGCGCTCTGACCGGCGACCTAAAATGCTGGCTCTCGGCCCATCCCCCATCCCATTGCACCCTAGGAAACCAAAACCAGAAACAAAGGGCGCCTGAGCCTCAGGGTTTGTCCCCTTCAAGGCTGTGGAGACAACTCTTCCTTCAGCCCTACCAGGCTTCACAAGCTTAGCACAGAAGGGCGACTAGGTTTAAAAATGGAATTCGTGTGAGAGCGAGCTCTCCCAAGGGAACGGTACCCCTGACCATTCTTAGGTGGGAGGAAATGCATTTCAAGAAGTTTCCTCCTCAAAGAGAAAATAGTACTTAAAGCCTGTTATCCATTTTTTGGGTCTCCTCCCTCCCCCAGTGCACCAAGCTAGGAAGAGAGGACATCTACTCAAATGCCCTAGGAAGGAAGGGAAGCCTGGTGGGGCACCCATACCCAGCAGCTCCTGCCAAATTAATAAACATGTCGCCGGTTTTAAATTGGCTACAAATGACACTAATGTTTTCCGACAGAATTAGGGTGGCTGAAACCGTATGTAATGAGACAGAAAATTATGGTAAGATGACAACGGATTGGGCATTTCCAACCCCACTTATGAACGATTAGAACACGAACGACAGAGGGGGCAGAAAATGGAGATGAGGGAGCCGAATGCCAGGTGTTGAAACAGGACATAGCCTGAATTCCTATTGCCCAAGTTTGTCCTTAGCTTCCACGGTGAGGCCAGTCACTTTCTTGGCGTCTTTTTTAGAGAATCCGTGGTATGGGATAAGATCTGGCTCCTTTCCCCCACCCTTTTCCCTTACAGGACTGCAGAAAAAGCATCCTGTGCTGGGAGGGGACACACATCCCGCCCCTCCCCCCCACACACACACACTCCAGACTGGATGCTCAACCAGCTGCCTGATTCTTCAGTCTGTGGCCTCCAGTCCAACACTAACCCAGATGGGCGTCCCTAATCTTCCAGGCTGTGTCAACCAAGGTTTGGACCTTGGCTTTCCCAACTGCCTCACATTTAAGCCAAGGCTGGTGGGACAGCTCTGTGGGGACTTCCATTAGCTAGGTCGTGTTGCCCGCTGCAGACATTTGGAGCCAGCCTGTGGCAGGTCTAAGTGTACCCTGAGTACACAGGCTCATCCTGTCAGCTGCACAGATGTTTCAATTTGAGAAGGTGCGGCTTGGTTGATCTGAGGACAACAAGGGGGAAATTCTGGTAGCTCAAGTTTCACACGGGAAAGAACCACTTTTTAGGACAATTAGGTCTCTCTCATTTAGAGGTATGGCTAAGCCCTGCCTGAAAGCACCCGCTTTAGCCCCTGTGATTCTCCGTCCCTGGTCTCCAGAGGGCAGGAGGGCGGACAACTGTCCTCACCTGCGGTTCTGGTACCAAGTCTTGACTTGAGTATCAGTGAGGTTGAGTGCCGCTGCCAAGTCCATGCGGTCCTGGACACTCAGGTACTTCTGCCTCTCGAAGCTGCGCTCCAGCTGATTGAGCTGGTGGTCCGAGAAAGCTGTCCTGGCTTTTCGGGGTTTCTTGGCTCTCACAGGGGGACTCTCTCGGCTACTTGTAATCTCCCGATCTCCTTCTTCCTTTGTTCCTGGGGTAGAAACAGTGGTACAACTCTGTTAGTCAGCCTGAAGGGCAGGAGAGGAGAGGACTGTCCACCTGGCACACACATTCCCACACCAGGTCACACTCAGCACACACACACCCCTCACTGGGCCTTAGTGTAGAGGCCTGTGAGAGTTCTAGCGGTGTCTGATCCCCTGCTAACTCTTTTTCTTTGATTTGAGAGGAGACAATGTGGCCTCTCTTTATTTATTTATTTATTTACTTGCTTACTTACTTACTTATTTATTTATTGTTTTCAAAGGGAAATTCTTTATTTGGTACCCCCAAAAGTCTTTCTACTTCGTTTTTATGACACCCAAACATCGTGTTACTTTTAATTTTTTTTCCCTTCTCACTGGAAGTTAGAAGCCTTTGTTTCTCCTTTTTCAGATGCACTTGGAAAAGGTTCTACTCAGGCTACCTTCAGCTTCCTCTGTACCAGATCTTTTTCAAGCTTCAGAGACAATGTATCACCCAGACACTGAGCTGAGCTCAAAAAAACAAAACAACAAAACAAAACAAAACAAAAAACCACTTGAGTCAGTCCGTCCAGGTGACAGTGCAGAAATTTCCGGATTCTATTTGTCAACTTTGGTTTTTTGCTGAAATGTTGGGAAATCGATATGTCAATCCCTCTCTGTTTGTGCCGGTTTGTGGAGCACTCCTTGATCTTCCCGGCAGGAAGAACAATAATCTCTCTAATTGACCCACTGGGGAGGTTGGTGCACGAAAATCGCCAGACCAGACTGTACATCTGTTTGGGGCACTATTATGCTAATGCTATAAACAGTAAAATGAAGAACCCATATCCTACCTTCCAGACAGCAATCTTGACCAGAGAATCAAGCATTAATAATAATTATTAATAATAACAGCAACAACTTCTCAGTAAAGGGAGAAAAAAAGCCTCCTTGGTGTGTTAAAACTCTTACAATGCAAAGCCCAGAAGAGTTACTTATGAAATTGCCCAGGAAGAAAATAGTGCTAAAGGATAATTTCCATGTCATCTTCATTTTACAAGAACAAATTCAAGTCCATACAATTTAATTTTCATAAATATTTCGTTATTGCAAAGGGCCAGTGTTGATTAGGCCGCAGACATTTTGTTGGGGGTATTGACGAAAGGGGTGTTTTTTTTTTAATGGACTATGCTTTTTTTCCTGTATTAATCACCGGCTTGTAAAAAATAAATTGCTCCCGTAATAACGTTGGAAATTTGTCCAACATTAAATCAGACAAATCCTGTTGTTATTTGAAAAATATTTGGGGAGGGGGCATTTGCATTCAAGAATAAATGTCGAGTTATGATTACAGAGGGGGCAATCCCAGCTAGCTATAAGCTTCTCTCCACCCCTCCCAATCCCATTCGCAAGGTCTCAGCTAAAACAAACCACACACACAAAAACAATCTCAAGTCGATCCCCGTTTTCAAAGAAAAGCATCTTGTATCCCATCTCTCCCAGTGGCCAGCCTCCTCATTTACAATTAAGTAAAACAAAGAACGAAGCTGCTGTCGGTGAAGGTCGTAGGGGAGAAATGTGAGCCACTGAGTTTGGGGTGCGTTTGCTGAATCGCACGCCGAGGCCCTCTCCAGCTCCCACTCTGTTGCTCAAGCGCCTTGATCACCCGGGCAGCCCCGGCGCAACTCACCATGGCATTTGATGTCGCTCTGGGAGTCCTCCCTCTTGTCCAGCTTCGTTTTGCTGTCCTCCTGCTCCAGCTTTGGCCTGAAGCTCTCGTGCGCCGCATTGCTCTCCTGCTTCGGCGTGTGATGAGGAGAGACGCTGGTGCTGTAGGGCGCACAAGCCGCCAGAGGTTTGCTGTCCCCCAAGATGTCCTTAATTAGAAATGAAGAGGTGGAAGTCCTGGGGGCCGAGGCGGCTGAGCCCAGCTGTTGGGCTGCCGACGGTGGCTGCGGAGGCGGTTGCTGTTGGGGCGAAGGCTGCAAACTTTGTGCGGGGCCCGCGGCTGGCGGTGGCGGCGGCTGTTGGCCATGGTGGAGGTGATGGTGATGCTGGGGCCCGTCTGTCACAAGATGCGGCTCCGGGGGCTCCAAGGTGACCGAGATCGGAGAAGAGGGCGCCGTTCCCACGGTATCAATCTCCGAACAGGGTGACGGGGTGGCCTGGCTCCTAAAATCCGTGGTTCTAGCTTCACCGAGAGGGCGGAAATCTCCGTTCATCATGCCGGGGCTGCCGGAACCGGCACCGGACAAAATCGTGTCTATTCCAAAACTCGACCCGCTGGCCCCTTCCATTGCTGTCATTTCTACATGAGGTCCACGCCACTCCGCGGATCAGCAACCGCCAGGACCAAGCAAGGGAAACTATCGATCATAAAACAAAACAGACTCTTTAACAACAACAACAACAAAAATCCGTTGGCACTGCTTTAAAAAAAAGTGGGGCGGGAAAGGAGGATAACGGGAACGTGGCAATTGTTGGACACTTTCGACTCAACTTTTTCCCATAAGCAAAACGTAAAAGGAAAGAAAGATGAGAGATAGAAAACCAAAAAAATGCCCCAAGCAGAAAGATGCGCTCTGCTGGACCACCGCGCACGTGGGCGGCGGCGGCGCGCGGTACCCAGGCTAAGGTGCTGGCGGCCGCAGCTACTCCGCCGCCGCCACCGCCACCGCCGCCGCCTGGGTCTGCCCACTGCCCTGTCCTGGGCGGCGGCGGCGGCGGCCAAGGCAGGTGTAGCGAACGCAAAGCCCTAGCGATCCCCGAGGTGACCACCACAAGCGACCCGGCCGCTCCGGAGCTGAGTTTCTGAACTTTCTTGGAAAGTTGCGGAGCGGTCGCGGCCGCAGGCGTCCCGGGAGGAGGAGAAGGATCGAAGGAGCAGGCGCGGGCGCAGGAGACCGCGGACAGGCGGCGCCCGGCGACTCCCGCCGCTGCCCCGCGCGTTGGCTTGTCATCCGCCGGCTCGCGGGCGGCGCCGACCCCCTCCCGTGACGTCACGGCCCCCGCCGCCGCTCCCCACCCGCGCCCCCGCCGCCCGGGCCCCGCGCCCCATTGGCCGCTCCCGCACCAGCAAGCGACGCCGACGTGCCAGGAGCCAATGGGCGCGCGCCTGGCCAGCCCGTCAGCAGCGCGCCTCGAACCCCGCTGCTCTTTTGAGAACCCGGACCTCCGTGTGCCCGCAGCCCTGAGCCCGACGCCTACTCCAGGGGGTCCAAGTGGTACCCACTGTAACGAGTGATCGGCGAAGGGAGATGGGGGAAAGAAAGAGGGGCGAAGGAGAAAGGGTACCCGAGGGCGGGGAGCGGGGACGTGGTAATGATTCGTTAGAAGCGCCCGTGTGAAGGCGGGGATGGAGGGTTGAGTGGAGAGACCACCAGGGCCAAAAGGATCCCGCGGTTCCCCGTGACCTGCTGCGCGTTCTCGCTCGCAAGGTTCCCAAGCACGCTTGAGTAGTCCGTAAACACAAGGGACAGGGTAAGGGGGTGCCTGGAGAGCCCACGGGAAAGTGTGGGAGCTCCGCGCGGGCCCGCTGCCTCTGAGCGCGGGTCTCCAGGGCGGAGCGCTCCAGCTCGGCCCAGCCGGGTAGCTGGTCCTGGAGACCGAGAGAACCAGACCTCCCTCCTTGACCCCCTATCGGGGAGGATCCGGTCTTAAGCTCAAACCCCGCTTCGTCTGCCATTAGAGCCTGTGCTGGAAGAAATGCCTGGCCAACCACTTTCTCCTGAGACGGGAAAACCCTGCCCGAGGCGTTCTCTGGTGACGACGGCAGCCTCGGTTCCCTGCGGTGTCGGGCTGCGTGGGGCTGCGGAAACAGGGGTGCACAGAGTACCGGGCACCCCACGCCCCCGCGCCTCCCTCCAGGGCTTCCATGCCCACTGTGGCAGGCCGCCTATTTGGAAAGGAAACAGTCACTGTGGATTCATTTGGGACCCAGAGCGCGACTATGATGCCGCCTCGTCGGAGGGTATCTTGCGTTCTTTTCTTCAGGACGTCTCCAACCTGTCTCTTGTTGAATGTCAGAGTAATGGGAAGCGCCAATGACAAGACGGCGTATTACTCCTGATTAAGTGCCGTGTCAACCTAATTAGCAGAGTAATTATAAGGTGCTAATGAATGATTCAAAGTTCCTTGAGTTACATTTTACTCCAAATTACCATTTTTAAGAACCTTATGGATCTGCGTGGTTGGCATCGTTTCCGTGACTCGGTGTAAAATTTTGCCAGTGAAGGACAGGGCAGGGTGACGGGGTTAGTTGCGGTTCTCTCTCTCTCTCTCTCTCTCTCTCTCTCTCTCTCTCTCTCCACCCTCCCCCGTCCCTCCCTCCCTTCCTCCCTCCCGCCCTTTCCCTCTTGAGGGCGGGGTGGGGGGGTATTTCTTCCCACGGTTTGGAAGTATGAGTCCCAGATATGAAAGGAGAAGGTGGTTGGTGGTCATCCTGGGGACATCGAGATCTTTGATCCTGAGTGGGATCCCGCGTTATTTCGAGAGTATGTAGAGCTGTGTACCATCCTGGTGTCATTTTTCGTCTCTGGCTCTGAGAAGAAACGGAGGCTACCAAGGTGTACCATCTAGGCAGTCAGTCTCTCCTTTCTCAGAAGGCGAGCACTTTCATCAGAGAAACGGCTTGGTGAGTCGAAGCCAAGACGTGCTGGGAGCAGATGCTGGTGGCCTGAGGGACCCCAGGACCTTTCTAAAGACCTGTGGCTAGCTAGGCCCGGTGGGTGGCGCCAGGCCAGTCTAGTTTGAAGCCTCAGAAGGCCTAGACAGAGGCATTTGGCGGGAGAACTGGTTGCTGGCCCGGCAGACCCTCCCAGGAGATTTAAGGTTAGGCCTTGGCCTTCTGGTCCAAAACTAGGGGACTTAACTCGCTGAAGCAACTCCTGTCAGGCTCCAGGGCCCGGGTGAACAGTCTTGGCACCCTGAGGCTCTGCAGAAAGAGCGGGAAAGGCGCCTGGGCAGCAGAAGAATGCAGAGGAAAGCTACTCTTCCTTCCCCGGTCAGGTATCGATTAGGGTTCCCATTCTGACATCACCCAACAGCATCCCCCAAGGAAGTGTGCCTTCTCCTGGGGCCTCAATTCACAGTCAGCTCGAGGGGAGTGGGGAAGGGGAGAAGACACTTAAAATCGGCACTGACGGCCCTGCACAAATCAATTATTCTCGACCTTGATAAATAATTCATTTAAGCCTGTTTTTGTTTTGTTCCAACGCCTACAATGACTCAAGAGCTCAAAGGCTGTTGGCGCAGCTTGTGTGGGGCAGGTCGGCAGGGCGTTTTTCTTGGAATAATTCGCGACTTTGGCGGGGGAGATGGTGGGGATCCTGGGGGGGGGGGGGGATGGAATCTGGAGAAAGAGAGAGAGAGAGAGAGAGAGAGAGAGAGAGGAATGGAGGACGACCTGGGGAGGGAGGGAGCATGGAAGGGCGTGTTCCACGAAATCTCCAAAGCAAATTCAATAGGCCCCGTCTTGTGAATGTTTCCAATCATATTTTAAAAGAAAATGTCAATATCAGGTTTTCTTGGACTATTATAAGCTAAGTCCTCGGAAAAGAATCATGGTGAAGAAAATATAAGCCCCTGATTTTAGGTCCCAGAAAATGTTAGAAATGCCCTCAAAAATCCAAGCCAGGCCACAAGCTTAGGGAAGCAATCCCTCAGAGCGAGGACCTGATTTAACTGTCCTCAGTGGCTCCCCTCTCCAGACAGTTTCTTGTATGCTGTTATTTTCTTGAGAGAGTAGATATAAAGTACACCCAAAATGCATTTTTTCTGGCAAAAATAGCTCACTTTTCATCTTTAAGAAAAAAAAATTCAGCGGGGTGTGGCAGACAGATCTCTGAGTTCTAGACCAACCTGATCTACATAGTGAGTTTCCGAATAGGGCTCTGTAGAGAGACCTGTCTCAAAATATGTAAGTAAACAAAACTAAAATTAAAGAAATCTAAATTCAGTTACAGATGGGGCAGCTTCAGGTCATTGTCAAGAAAGTATGTATGCATTCGCTGAGTTTTAACCTCGAATTCCCTCGCTGGGTTTAAAATGTAAGAAAAGCATTCCTAAACTAACATTTTAAAAACGACCTTCCACTTCAAAATCTTCATTGTCTTTTTTATATATTAAGAAAATTCTTGAATTTGGGGAGAGTTTTTAATTTGTTGCCCAGAAAGCAGTTGACTTGCTAACTGTGCACACCAGAGAATCTATCTCCTGCCAAGTTGTCCAGGACACACCAATGCCAATCAACAAAATGAATTTCTTTTTCTCCACCTCAAAGAATAATCCAAACACAAAACAGTGTGCGGTACATCTCCTACCACCCACTTTCATCGTCTAACTTTGATATTCATTTAAATTGGAGCATCAGATTTTTAAAATGGATTTTAATTTTGATGAAATTCACCACCAAATTATGATGGACTTGAAAATACTGTTCTCTCCCAGAAGAGTCTCTATGGCAGGGCCAATTGACAGGAATGAGGTGCAAAGGCGCCTCTCTCCACTAGGCGGCGCCAATAACCCCAAACCGAGGTACCATGCTATTGTCTCTGTCTATAAAAGATGCAAGATACACAAATAGGCTCTCCGCAATCTAAGGTGATTTGGCAACCACGGCATGACCTTGTCATCTCATGATTGGATCCACGTGCAAGGTTCCTTTTCTTTTTGCAGTCTTTTTAAATACATTCCCAACTGCTTTAGATACTGGTGTATATTTGCTTAGAAAACTCATCTACTAAAGAGAAAAATATAAAAACAACGAAACTGAGTCTTTCCTTCAGCTGGTCCTTAGTCTGAAAGCAGAAGAGTGGATACTGGGAGCAGGGAGACAGAGGTAAAAACAATTAAAAATTAAATAAAAAGTAACAAAGTTATTCTAAGAGAAAAGAGTTACAATGGTTAACTAGTAAGTAGTAATTGCTCTGTGAGACCGAAAGTTTTGAGAGATAGTTCCGGCACTGTAAAATTTGCAGAAGTTATCACTTTACAGAAACATTAATGCTGATAAGTTGGGAAAGAAACTAGTGAAGAGTGTACCCAGCCGGCAGATCTGTGGTGCCCAGGGCACTCAGGGGGACACCAACATGGGCAGAGGAAAGCCTGGAGGAGTGGGTTTGGCCTATTTCCCCAGCTTCTAGTCTTCCTGTCAAGGCATTCAACCTTCCCCCCACCACTGAGGCCCAGTTATTTCCAGCTCTGGGCAGTCCCCACCAGCCATTCTTTTTTTTTTTTTTTCAGCCATTCTTTTTTTATTCCTTTCCCCTGGTTAGTTCCTTCAGGTATCAGCTAATAAAAGTACTGAATGTGCATTCTGTGGCAGGTGCTTTGTGTGTTCTGGAAATTGTCATAATGAACTCTGCACAGTGGAAGCTCAGCAGAAGGCAGGGAGTCTCATGTGAGGGCGAGTGTTTGGGACAGCAAGGTTTTCTATAGGAAAGACACAGGAACAGAGCAGACCCTGAGGTGCAACCCAAGTAGTGGGCTATGGAAAGATTTCTGTGACAGCTAAGGGTTAAACCAACTACAAAATTGATCAAGACTGGGCTACAATCCAATCCGTAGGTATATGTTGTCTTGAGAGATCTCCCCATTGCAGCCAGAAGAGGAACTGACTGCGTGGATCCCCCCACACCTGCTGTTGGAATGCATGGCAGGTTATACCGTTTTTGCGGTTTGATTCCAGGAGATAGTCTAGCACCCCTTTAAAAACAGACTTGCACCCTTTATCTCCATCCCCACTCCTGCTCTTTCTTCACTTTCTAGATGGCCAAATTCTGGAAGACTAGATGTTCTTCGCAGGCCTAGGGAAAGGTCTCTTCTAACACAAGGGAGACAGTGGGAACGCAGTGGGGGAGAAACTGGAGTATAATGGGGAGAAATCTTAATTTTACTCTAAATTGAACCAGCATCCACTGAAGACCAACTCCTGGAGAAGTTTAAATAGCTGCCTTGTGGCACACAAGGAACCCTGTCATCTATGAGATAATTCTGATATCAATTCCTGGGGTTAAAAGGTTTGGAGAAGCCGCAGCAAAAGAGCGCTGCGCAAAAATGCCAATCAGAGAAGGGGAAATTCATTTACGATGTTAATTAACAAGCGGCTAATTAAAACGGCACTTTGATCACTAATCAATCGCCTTATTAAGTAAGAGCCATCACTGGAACAAATTGGAAGCTCCCCGCCCAGACTCCAGCCTCGACGCAGGCGGGGCTGGGTTCCCAGATCAGGCGCGGCGGGTGGGAAATTCTGTCTGTTCTCCCACCAGACAGGCAACAAAGCTCTCCGGGTCTCGGGTTAACGCCTGTGGAACCGCCTGCTCCTGCCCCAGGATCCCAGGGACTGGACAAGTGTCTAGAAGGCCGTCTATAGTGCAATCGCTCCCACTTGGGAGTGAGGGATTGGTTGCATAGAAAAGCAACGCTTTCAGCCGCAACTAACACCAAGTTTGTCTGGGAAAGAGCTCCTCTCCCGCCTGCCAACAACAAGCGCGGTTCGCCAGCAGCCGAGGCAATTCAGCCTGAAAGGGGGCGCTCTCCGCTCAGAATCCCGCGGTCCCATTCCTCCCCCTCCCCAACCAACCCATCACCCCAGATGAAAATTCCCAGGACCTTCCCCTGGTGTGGCCCAAAAATAGGAAAAAGAGGACCTATTTTAAGGACAAGACACAGCTACCTCCTAGATTCTGTCTCCAGGAGCTCCCTAAGAAAGGGGTGAGTGTTCTGAGCAGAAGAGAGAGGGAGACTGACACCCCAGCAGCCTGTGGTGCCTCCCACCTAGCCTCTCCACGGCCAGGCCCTGCACACTCCTAAGTGGGAAGTCTTAGAATCCTTATTTTGAGAAGCCTCCCGCGTTTCATAATTGTTTGTTGCCCGTTTTTCACCAAAATCCCAAGAGAAAACATTTGGTAATAAGAGGGACTGTGAATTAAACGCTAATTAAGTGAGCCCCCCTCCCGCCCCCACCTGCCTGGCAGCTTGTGTTTAGATGGAACACCAGGCGCCCCACCATAGTATTCCAGAATCTCAGAAAGGGGATGCAGCAGAAAGAGACATGAGTGGACGTGTGTGTGTGTGTGTGTGAGAGAGAGAGAGAGAGAGAGAGAGAGAGAGAGAGAGAGAGAGAGAGAGAGAGAACATTTGGAAGAAGGCCTTTGGAGTGGTGGGTGGTGTGTGGCTTGGACCAAGGAGTGAGTGGCTTACGTACTTGAAATGATACATAGACGTCTGAGCTGGCCTCGGGTTCCTTTTCTCCCGGAGGTGCGCCTGATCGCATCTGCTGTTGAATCTGAGCTTGCTTGGGGTGTCCCGGGAGAGCCGAAGGAACAGCTCCCCTGTGCAAAGTTCAAAAGCATTAATATTTTCACCGTATTACCACTATTCAATATAATAATATTTGCTCGGTTAGCGGCACTAATTAGGCCACATTAAAACCGTAGTGTCTCCCTAATGGTGCGTAATGTTGCCCACGCTCACATTTTTCTCTCTGAGGATGGGCGGCTGGCAGACAAGGGAGGGGAGATCCGTAAGGAGCGGGCTAGATTAGGGTGTGGAGCCCACCCCAGCCCGCAACTAACAGTCAGTCTCTCTCTCTCTCTCTCTCTCTCTCTCTCTCTCTCTCTCTCTCTCTCTCTCGGCTGGATGTCTGCCGGGTGTCACCACAGATCGGACCCTCGCCGCGTGTTGGGCCCCGCGCCCAGCACCAGACAGCCTCCTCCCGAGTCCGGTGCTTTGAACTCGCATCATTGATTTTTGATTCCCTTCCCCCATTTGTGTGTGTATTTTCAATTGGTCGGGGTTTTAATGTTTGTGAGTGTCCGAGTGAAAGATTTAAAATACTTATACCGGGTTCCCTAGGCCGAGAGCTGGGGGCCCTGACTCTTCTGTCATGAGATTTCCTCCCCACCCCATCCCCACGTTTTCTATAGAACCTTATTCTGAGATTCGATCGTGAGAATGTAAAGGAAGCTCCCACGGGGCAGGTTGGATTTGGGTATTTTTGCCTATTTTGGGGGGGGGGCGGTGGTCCATCGTGGTGCCCGGCAACCCTGGGCTGGAGGATGTGAGGCTAGAGCCATGCCCCTCCCGCTGGCGCCACGCTCACATCACTCTGAATATGTAACATATTTGTAACAAGCGCGGAGGTGTGATGTGTACGCCTGGACCAGGAAGGAGGAGGGCGAATCTGGATAGGGAAGCGGGGAGCACAGAATTCACGTTGCTTTGCAATCTAACAATCTGAACATTCCTTTATTAAAAGCTGCCGCATGACATTTACACTGAGCCACCAGCCTCTCTGCCTCTAATCCAGGCGAAAACCGATGTACCATCGAGTTCTGGCTGCTGCGTGCCGGGCCTCTGCTGTCCCCTTCCCGGCTTGGGGACTACCGGGACTACCATACAGCTGGAAAGCCCTTGCCCTTGGAGGGTCGGGAGAAGCACCTGCCAGACCTCCTAGGGGCCCAGGGTGACAGTCGCCTGGCCTCTAGCCCCACTCCTGGTCTACACCCTCTTCTGGGTGTAGCCAAGCCTCTAGCTTTTCCTTACCTCGAAGAAGTAAACTTTCTCTGCCCTCCCCCCCCCCCCCCCCAATAATCCGATCATTTAGAGTTGCAGTTTCCCTGCGGTCAGATGCCCGCTCCCCCTTCGGTCTGAGTACTTGATCAGAACTGCTCAGAGAGCAGGAAGCACATTGATTTCAGCTTGTTCTGTCCACAGACAGGCCCTGACAAGGTTGTTAGAACAGTCGGAGAGGTCTATACAATCACTTAATTACCAAAACTGTCAGTCAGGCGAGATGCGGTCGGAGTCCTGGGCTAAGTCAGGCATTCCAGCATTAGGCCGCGCGCGTGATTGATCGGTGCTGATAGCGTTGCAAAATAATCACGGCGAATTTTCTGATGTGTGATTTTTGTCCCAAGTTCATGCTTCAGAGAGGTAATCGGAGGACGAGAAGGGTCAGTGCCATTTCAGATTACCTGGAGTCCTTCAGAAAGGGTAAAACGCCGGGGGTTGCGCTCTGTGAAAAAGGGAGAGAAAAGGGGAACGGGGAGAGGGAAAGAGAGAAGGAAGAGAGCGAGTTATGGATTGCTGGAGGGACTGGAAACAATTCGTCAAACTGCAAGAGATTTCCTTCAGAGCCAGCACATGGCAGATTGATTTTGTCCAACGTCTGTTTAGCCACATTTAAAATGATCCAGCGGTTATTACTGCGATTGGCTTAGGAACTGACAGGCAGTTGTGGACGCAAGGAGTATAGATCCTGTTTACCGGAGACGTGTTCGTAACTGCTGTCAAATACAGTTAAGTAAATATCATTAGGAAAGAGCTCTGTTAAGAGAAATGCCAATCCAATAAATATGCTTTTCCTCCCCTCCCTCCGCAAGGCTGCCTGCGCCTCCCGCAGATGGCTTCCTGCTCCTTTGCAGCTTCGATCAGATGTTCAGGGCAGGCCGCTGACACCCCGAGCCTAGAGCGCCAGGTCACTGGTCACCGGGGACTGAGGAGAGAGTAGCAGGCTGGGCGAGCCCGCGAAGCTGGAGCCGGCAGCAGGGAGGTGCACTCTGCGCGCAGGCCCAGAGCTCCCTTCTTCCAGGGAGCAGCGGATTTCCTACCCCAGCAGGCATCTTCGTGTCCCAGCAGCCAAAGGGCAGCGAGGGCTCCGGTGGGATTGCCCTCAGTCAGTTTTCTGCTTGGCACCGCGGGGCCAGGCACCGCTGGGCCAGGCGAGCCATATCATTCCAACTAGCTTGGCGACTCTGGGTCAGTTTATCCTGGTAGATCTGGCCTCTCGGGCTTTGCTGAAAGAGTCGGACTTAGCAAGTCGGTGTAGGGGATCCAGGCTACTCCCACCCAGGCCTAGGGTCCTGGAATGTCTGACCCAGCCTGGGTCTGTGAAGCAGGGAACAAGAGCACCAGGTCATCACGCGCAGCTCGGCAGAGTTTTAGAAAGCAACCTCACCTTTGAAGGCCAATCTCTGAGCCCCCATCCCACCCCCAGACTGTGGTGTTTGGAGAGCAGAGACCCATTCGCCCTAAGCGATGGCCTCTCCATTTGCATGAATCAAAGATCTTTCCTATCCTTTGCAAAGAAACAGGAAGGAAGAGATAACTAACAGGTTCTGGTAGCTAGTTATCTCTGGAGGTTCTTCACAGCCCCCAAAGTCCCAACTGGGTGTCTGCCCAAGGAGAAAAGGCCTAAAGATTTTAAAGGCAAGGAAGCAAATGAGATCATAGCGTTTATACCCTTGTACCCAGGAGGGGAAACTAACCCAGAAGGGATGGAGGCAAAGGGGTCAGAAGTGGGGAGGACCCCCTCTGGGAGTCTAAGGGCACCCTACGTTATAGTCTGGTCAAAGGAGAAAGTCACTGGCCCCTGGGGCATGCCATCTATCTTCCCAGGGAAGCTGATGGTTCACAGATGATGAAGGTAGCCGGTCCTGCAGCTTTCTTCTAAGCACAGCAAAACACACATAGCCTTCATCGTGTCTGGGATGCAGAGCCCTGTCTATTGAAAAGAGAGGCCGCATTTTAAAGTCAAACAGCACCAATGTACGCGGCGAATCAAGTAGGTAAACAACTTACACATGGCTGCCGCACTTGAAGGCGCCGTTCCTTCTCGTGCACAGCAAATTGAAGAAACAATGGCACTAATGAGCCTTGCAAAATGCAACTGTGAATGATGAAAGACAACACTGCATTTTGCAACAGAGAGAATAAAGGTGAAATAATCAGCCAGCAAAGAGGGAAGGAAAGCGGGCAATGATTAAATGATCAAAAGCTGGCAGAGCGGATTCAATGTCAGTGCCAGACGCAGCCATCTACCCACGAGTGAAAGTTAGGTTTCAAGCACAGCGTAATTATAGCCGGGGTTGTCAGTTTGACATTAATGCAGCCAGCAGAAATTTCCTAATTGGCCTCAGAGGAGAAAGTGAACCAGAAAATATATTAACATTTTAAAAAAGCATATTTTGCCTAATCCTTTCACTTTCCAACAATATTTGAAGACCAAAATGCCCCAGGCATAAGAATTTAAATGAGCAATTTTGTTTTTGAAGGAAACGGCCAATGAGACAGAAAATAGACTAAAGGGAGATCATTACTGGATGAGAGGCACTGACAGGCTCGCCTTGCTGACTGGCTGGCCTGTCACTTGCAGTCTGTGTTCTTCAGTTCCACGCTATGAGCTAAGTTGATAACATGAAAAGACCCATAAACGTGCAGCCAGAAGTCGCAGCCCATTATCTGGAAATTCAAATGTAAGGGGAGGGGTTGGGAGGGAAGGCACCGGAGGGGTTGGGAGGGAAGGAGGGGTGGACGCTGAGGGAGGCAGAGG
The DNA here is from genome assembly GCF_018167655.1 of Microtus oregoni. Taxonomy (NCBI): domain Eukaryota; kingdom Metazoa; phylum Chordata; class Mammalia; order Rodentia; family Cricetidae; genus Microtus; species Microtus oregoni. The sequence goes on from NW_024543979.1 coordinate 7,179,255, forward strand.
CGGAGGAGGGGCCCTTATTCTTTCCCACAAAACCTATCATATCAGAGAACAATAATAAGCTATTATCTGACATAAATGTGCTGGACTGCCAAAAAATATAGTCTGGAATCGACAACATTGTTCAGTCTGAAGATAGCAACAAAATGCTTAAAGTTGCGATGTAATTTCACATGCGGTGGGGTTGATGTGATACGACCGTGTCAGGGAAACAAAGCTAAGTGCAGTCAGGATCTGTTAGTACAGTGGCTTTTGATGGAGCAGCTGAGGCACGCATCGCCCGTGGCACGGACTGGAGGGCCAAGCGCTCACCACCAAGACTTTTGCCCTTTTGAAATGAAATAGAAATAGGAGGGTTACAGGAAAACCCTACCCGAGCGAGGGTCAGAAGCCAGGCAAGGGCTTTCAACCGAGGTCTGAACGCCCAGAACCGTTTTGGTAATTAGCAGGTGGTCAGGCATGCGCGGAGAAAAAGCTGGGTGGACGGCTGTAAACATTCATTAGGAAAAATCAAAATGAACCTTCTTATTAGCCTTGTCTGGAAAGGAGCCGGAGAAAACATCCAACGCAAAAGCGCGAGAAGATTTAAATAAAACGCATCATTAAAAACAAGCCATCATGTGTGTGTAGACACGTACACACTCATGTCCCTAGCAGAAGCCTCCTAACGTGGGCTGGGGTGGGTCTGGCAGCCCCAGGCGTTATGAGACCCCAGCGGGCTCAGAAGCTGAGGGTTCGAGTCCCCAGTCAGGCTGTGCTGCAGGGCCAGCGGGTCACCGCAGGGGGCGCCGGGGTGCCGTGGGCTCTCCATCCGGATTTCTTCCTGTCTTCCCTGGGGCTTTGCCTTCCAGGGGAGAAGTCCTGCCTAGACACCGGAACTGCGAGAAAACAGCCTAATTGCTCTTGAGATCTCCGCGTTTAGGAACTTGGAGCACCTTTCTTAGTCTCTGCCTTTGGGTGCCTGAAAGAGGGGGGTAAAAAAAAACCTTCAAAGATTTGCTTATTTTGATTCCTTGGGCGATGGAGCCGTGCATGAGGCAGTCCTCGTAGCTAATATTGATGAGAGCTTTGCCGGAGCCTGACATCAAATTAGTGGCCTTCGTGTAAAAAATCTGGGAAGAAATGTCTAACACGCTTAAAGCTGGTGGGAGGCGAGGCTCTTACTCATCAATGAGATGCAGCTCTAAGGGTGGAGGGAAGGGAAAAACCTAAGTCAAAACTTCAAGCTCTCTCATTATGAGGTATACCTGACGGGGACACCGAAAGCCGCCTGTACTTCCTCTCATCAATACAGGAGAGCTTTTTGTCAGTAATTTGCAATAAGTGTCTGCAGCATTTCTGCAGGGACCCAGAAATCATTATTGGCTGCAGATCTGTACGGTTCCTAATTGGAAGCATTGGGCCTTATCAGCTGAGGATTTCCTCGGACCTTTGACAGATACCAATACTAAAATCATTGTTCACTTGTCAATTTAAAAGACCATTAAAGCAGCTTATTTTGGTTTTAATTGGAACCGCCTCCCTTCCAACGCCAGGCTTAGGGGAGCGTGGAAAAAGAAAAAAAGAAAAAAGAAAAGAAAGGGAAAACACGCCCCCATACCCAGGCGCGCTCGCGCATACACGCTCACGCACGCGCCCGGGCCGGCCGGCCGGTATGTAGGTCACCCGGGAGGGTTGGGGCTGGTGGCCAGGACTTCGCTGCAGCAGTCCGCAGGACGGACTGTCCAGATGCAGCAGCCGCAGCAGCTAGCTCCAACGCTCCCAATTTCCAATTAAGAGACACCGCATTCTCTTAAAGATTTTTTTGTTTCTGTTTTTTTTTCCAAAAAGTACAGTGGGCAAAAAAAAAAAAAAAATCAATCACTCTCCCCAGCCTAACCCGGTTAACACAGATGCATAACATATCCATGCTCTGAACGACCCAGCAGCCCCTGCGCCCAACTAACTTTCCCTCCTTTTTAAAAATCAAGCGAGGACTTCGGCAGCGCGGCGGACCTGCTATAAGGCTGGCAGATGCAGCAAAGCTAATATGTGTAAATGCTTTAAAGCTATAATCTGCTTACAGCGACACTTCCTCGGCAGCGGAGGGGCTGGGGGGGGGGGACGAGAAGGCGCTTGGTATGCCAGGGAAACCGAATTGTTTTGACACTGCCATTGAATAGCAAAGCCTGGTGGATAATCATTTCATAGGATAATTGTGGGCAAGTTAAAAAAATAAAAGAACCTACTCACTTTCTCCGCCCTCTTTACCTTCCCCCTTCAAAGTGAGCGATGAGTTCTCCTCATTATTTTTGCCTTGCTCACAACATCCCTGGGTCTCTTCTAAATGAAATAGATTTAATGATAATACTAGAAGGTAAACGGGACTGGAATAATATTTACTGTATAATCATTTGGGCTCTGTTGAGCTCAGCACTTCCCCTTCTCCCAAGAATCTCACTAATTGCTTCCAATCTGAGAAATGACCAGGCAGACTTATTTTGCTGGAAGGTTCCTTGCACCTAATGTTAAAAAAGCACATATGTATTTTTGTTTTAAAAGCTCCTTTCCCTCCCATCTCCTCCCCTCCCTTCCAATTGTAAGGAGCTGATGTTTTGCTTGGCTCCTGTTTTATTTGCTGTCAAAAGGAATTTGATGCAGAAAATCATTTAAGCATGCATACAACCCATGGAGGGACTCATTTGACCTCATTATTCTGCAATAAAGAAGGAATCCAGTTTGTTATCACCAAACGGCACACATTTCATATCAGATCACAGGAGCGATGCTTCAAAAGATTATCCCAGAAAGTACTTAGCAAGACGGAAGGGGTTAACTTTGCTTGCCAGGAGGTGTTCTGACAAACACAGGAAAAGAGAGATGTGTGCAGCCCCCTTTAAGAGCAGAGCAACTGAAGAAAAAAGAGATTTATGCTTTTAATTAATGGCAATTAAACCATGCCTGTTGGCTTGGCCTATGGCAATTGTTCCCTGTAAAAAGGAGGCCGAGCTGGTGACAAGCATTTGAATCCGCTAAGTTCTGTCAAGGGAGCTGACTCTGCAGGCATCAAAACCAAACTAAATCAATAAAAGAATTAAACTTTTATAAATTGCATTTTGACAAGTATCAGATGCCGTTAAGCTTTGATATTATGAATTCCTTGGAGGTGACGCAAACAAGAAGGGCCCAGTTAGAGATCCAAACAATCAAAGGGGCTTGTTAACATGCACTGTCAAACGCGTCCGTGCCATTAATTACTACAAATTAATGTGACTCTGTCTTCCTCTGGTGATCAGAATAATAATCAGCCTGATTTGGGGGACGACAGAGAGAACCATACGCAGCCCTGACAAAAAGAATAAGTTTACCAAACAGGAGACCTTTACAGTTTCTGTGTTCAAAGCCCCGACGGTTTTCTGTGGCCGGCTGTGACCTCACTTTACCCCACCTCCCGATTCCCAGATCTTCATGTGCTGCTGGCTCCCTGTGAGATGACAGGAGGAGGCACCAGGCTCTTGCCAGTGATTATTGGAGCATAAAATAAAATCTTTATTGTGCTTCATTGAGGTGTGGGGGGAAATACAGTCCTAGCCACACTGATTTTTCCCCCTAGGAAACGAACCCAGAACTCCCACAATTTGGCTACCTGCTAATAAGAAAACTTTTTATAAGGCTGACAATTTACACGGCACGAGGCTTGCTGCGTGGTGATGCAGCTGACAGCCCGTGGGGGGAAATAGGAGCCCCAATTATGTCTAGGAAGGATGGAAGGTGCCCAGCATGGGTCTAGCAGAAGGCTATCCCTCTGCATTGTGGAATAAGCCACGCCTAGAAGTGACCAATGCCACCCTTCCCCTTGGGCACGCATTTTAAAATAGAGTGTGATTTTTACTTTATCAACCGGATAAATTGTGATCCTCATCCTGGGCCTGGCCAGTGAAATGCCATGCAAACCAGGGCTGAACCGATGCTTGCACCATTAAATGTAATTCAAGCTCTAAAAATAATTTCAAAACCCAACATATTACACATTAACTCATAGAACTTCTCTTTGTGCTCTCTGACACATCATGTGTTCTCATTAATTTTCCTCCACGTTTTACTACCATCCTTTTCCTTCTTTCTGTGGTTTTTTTTTTTTTTACAAAGATGTTGTGAGTCACTAGCAAACGGTTTCTCACATCCAAAGAGTTTCCCAATGTTTGTGCTGTGCTTCCAGTTAATTGAAGAATGAAGTGTAGCCACAAAATATGGTGACTTAAAATTTAGGGGCGAGATGGCTCAGTGGGCAAAGGCCCTTGTCGTCAACCTGACAACCCGCGTTTGTTCTGAGAGTTCTACATGGTGGAAGAGAGAATGATTCCTGTGGCTGTTCTCTGTTCTGTACATGAGTGGGCATGTGTGTTTGTGTGGGGTGTGCACGTGTGTACACGCATGTAAGCATGCACGAAATAAATAAATGTGAAAAAGAATTAGAGAATCCTTTTAGGTGGCAAAGCCTGGAATCATAAACGAGGGAGTTAATGTTCAGCTAAGAGGGGACGGGGTGGGGGGGAGGTGGGATGGCAGGGAAGGAACCTCTTGATTGGTCCTCAGAACTTGGCATACCATGCTGTCTCCTTCTGTCTTGGTAGGAACCATGGCTAGAAACCCATTCCTTCCCAGCTGTGTTAGCTAGTGGGCTAACTATTAGTTGAAGACGGTCTTACCTGGGGAGACACAAAAGCCCTCATACTGTACCCACAAACTGCCAATAGGAATGGTGCCAGGTGTGTATGGTGTTTGGACTAATTACTTAATTTTGACTATCGACCATGTCTAAGTGTGTTTTTAACACAGAGAGGAATTATCTTGACACCATCTGGCGGCAGTTTTTCATGCCTGACAAAATTAAAAACTCACTTTGACACGTGGCCAGTGATACATATGCGCAGGGTTCCCTGCCATGCGGATCAACCTCTGACCTCTGCGTAACAGGGGATTTGTCTCAGACTGTAGTTACAGTAGTTTTATGGAGGTGGCTAATCTGTTACTCAGGGCCCAAGGCTCTTGTGACAAATAGTTCTCTGCCTGAGTAGTGACAGGGAAGTTTGGAGGAGTGCTTTTCCTTCCTTTTCGTTGTCAAGGAGTGGATCCCAGCTCAAAGACTGGATTCCAGTGAATGTTTTCATTTCACGGGCTTCTCTAGATCATTAACAGGTAGGAGCACTGAAACAAACGCTTGTGCAAGCCCCACGGAAACATCCAATAAAGCCTGCTCTTGCCTATACTCACCAGCAACCACAGAGGAAGTTTATCACTGGAAACGTGTATGATGATTTTTCTCTGATGACTTGGCAAGATTCTGCCTGTTCTGGAGCCTTCTGTGTTTCAGAACCCTTGCTGTCTTGCAGGCAGGCTTCATCCAAACGTCTTTATGTATTAATGGATATAGCAGATTTGGAGGCACACTCAATGTCTGTCACTTACTCTTACACACAAAAATGATTTGTTTTTATTACTTTTAAATTGTGTATACGTGTGTGGGTATGCGTTGGTAGGTGCACGTGAGTGCAGATGCCTGTGGAAGCCAGAAGGGGGCAGAACTTCCCAGAGCTGGGGTTGCAGGAGGTTGTGTGGGTGCTGGGAATTGAACTCAGGGCCTTTGCAGGAGCAGTATGTGCTCGTAACCACTGGGCTGTCTCTCCAACCCCCCCTTTTTTTTAAAGTCATTCTTTGTTTGCTTGTTTATTTTTGTGTGTTCATGTTTGTGGATGCAGTTTGTGTGTGCAAATGTGTGTGAGTGTGTGTGTGCCATGGCACATATATGGAGCTCAGAGGACAACTTGCAGAACTCCGTTCTCTCTTTTCTAGCACAAGAGCGCTAGGATCTAACTCAAGCCATCCGATTCGGTGGCAAGCCCCTTGGTCCTCTGAGCCATCTCTGGACCCCATCATTGTTCGTGATAATGCAGTTTCTAGGAGTAGAATGCACCTGTGCAGCCAGACGCACAGTGTGTCCGCATGCCCTAACCCCTCATGGATGCTTCAGACTTTAATGAGCGTCCAGCAAAGTCCAGATGACTCCTTTGCCCAGAGTTCTATGTCCATTCAAGTCAAATTTGTCAGCTTCCGATTTTCAAGACTGCTTTTTATTTTTGTTAAAGTCAACAAATACTCTGTAAAATTGAAAACATGAGTTGATCTGGACAACTGGCATTCGGAGGGGAAGAACACCTGGTGCCTGTATTGATATAACAATGTGCTTACCCTCTCCCGGAGAGTTAAGCCGCGATGGCTTTGCACTTTCCCCTTTTCCAGTATTGCTCTGAAGGTCTTTCCCGTGTGAACTCACGCTGAACACGTATGAATGTATTTTCAGTGTGAGGTTTGCCCTCCACTTCATTTCTACTTTGATTCCTTCCACGTTCTTTTCCTTTATAAACCTGAAAAAAAACTTGTATTGCTAGCTTAATTCACAACTTATTATCATCACTTTGATAACAATCATGCTTATAAAGCCTCATAAATTTTATATATGCCAAGATTTAAGAAGTCCTATCTCAAATCCATTCTTATAAGAAAAGGTGGGTGGTGGTGGTGGTGCAGGTATTCAAAGTTTCACCAGCAGGTAGAAATATATAGTCAAAGACATATTTATTCACACCCATGCATAACAATATAATCTATGACTATTGATTCCCAGAAAAATACGTCTTCATTTGAGAGGTGAGTTATCTCTTTTTACTTTCCCCGTGAAGAGAATGGCAGATGAATGCTTGGCTCTCTGCTATTCCTTACTGTGGGAGTGATGGATGAGCAGACACTTAATCTAGCCCTCACTTCTTCACTCGCTGCCAACTTCTGCTCTTCCTTTCTTTGTTATATGTTCCGGATACAAGGATGCCCCAAATATGCCGCTCAACTCATAGTGAGACAAACTGCAAATGTGGAAGCTGGTAATTTTCTCTATGACACTGCAAATTGTCTCAATAAAGGATTTGTAGGAGAGACACTAGGTGGCTCACTGACGAATCAGTAACTGAGGAAAGACGCGTGCTCACACAGTGCGCACACATAGAAGCGCTGGTTCCAATCCGAGGGAGAGCTGCTGAAACCAACTGTGGTTCTTCCCTACCTGACAATTTTGCAACCATCATTCAACTTCAATTTGTTGGCTCCGTGGTCGTTTCTTAGGCGTGGGAGTTTAGAACTGGATTTTATAGCTAAACTTGACTTATATTTTCAGGGTTACTACTTTTATATCAGTAAAACCAGCAGCAACTGTTAAATCCGTTCCTAGAAAACAAAGAACATTCCAGCAGATATATCAATGGTTAAATTTTGTGGCTACGTCCCCAGTATAACCTTGAGTTTTCTTTCAGTTGCACAGAAGACTTTTATGATCTGACCTTTTCATGACCCGAATTGTAAGACATGGGACCTTCATTGGTTTTAAGTACCCGCACTCTCTGCCGAGGAGAAAGCCACCTCTGTGTTTCCTGCCTCCAGGAAGCAGGGGCTCTTTTCCTCACCGCCTGCTTTGGCTAGATGTTTAGTAAATGTTGCTCAATCAACCCACATAAGTGAGTTCATTCAGGAATGTCAGTTCACAGTCCTTCCTGCTCTCTGCTTGGAAGCGGAAAGTACTCTGATAAGAGGTGTGTGGTTCTGCCTGAGAAAAATGGGGGAGGGGGAGCGGTGAATTCTGTGAGGATCCATATGCAGCCTGGCTCTCCCTGCCTCATGAGATCTTGGGAAAGTCATTAGTTTAACGGGGTTTTGTCTGCATGATAAGAAACAATGACTTCAGGTTTCCCATGAATCCTATACCAGACATGGTTGTATCTCTGGGGATATAATCATGGGCAAAACATATAAAGCCCTGGATTCCCAGACCTTATGAGCTACAGAAAATATTTAAGGCATTTAAAGAAACATTTCCAAGGGAGTTGAGAGGTCCATAGTTGTGGTGTTACAGAAAGCCATGGGAACCGTGGAGGGAAGCCTGAGACACTCTCAGGGTGCAGGAGGGTTGGGAAGCACATCCTGGATTAGTGATGACTGAGACAGGCACCAAGGTGTGGGTAAGAGGCAAGGGATGAGCAGAAATTTGCTAGAAAGTGGGGATAGGGGAGATATCAGAGGGAAGAATGTTCAGAGGAGGAAATGCAGGGAGGGCTTAGTTCAAAGACAAGAAAAGGAATCTTTAAAAAAAAAATCAAGAATGGTCCGCAGGGCATGCCTGTGATCCCAGCAATTTGGGCACTGAGGCAGGAGGATCATGAGTTTGAGGCAGCCTGAGCTACATGGTAAAACTCTACCTTTAAAAAAGCCATAGGATAGAAATCATTCATATTGCCTAGACTGCAAAGTCGAAGAAGACTTCATATATAGGAAACAAAAGAACTTAAAATATTTGAGCATAATTATTTCAAAGTAAGCCCTCAGCGCTACCAGTGGATTTATTATATAAATGTGATTTACTAATTATGATCACCTTATTTGCTCAACAGATGTCTGGTTGACTCAGTAGCCTCAAAGGTTGGTTGAGCCACACCATTAGATAGGTTAAAAAGAGCCTCAGAGGGGCTTACAGCACATCCTCTTTCTGTTTGCAGCTCCCTCTTATGTGTGGGGTGATCTATCACAAACCATTTCCACTCCATTAACTCACCGGATCCTTCAGACGATACTGTGGGTAGGATATGAAGCCAAAGACTCGGATAGCTTCAAAGACTGGGTCACATGAAAGAGATAACTGCTAACATTTGACGTCCATCTCTGGGGTGACCTTTAACACAAGTCGTGGGCATAAGAGACAACTTCTTGATAGAAATAGAAACTAAAACAGTAACCTGGTTATCTACTCCATTTTGCTTGCTACTTCGCATTGAAATCTTTTCTCCACTCTTGCCGCTTTCGCTTGAATTGTGGGTCACAAGGATGAGAGCTTCTGTATCCTGCAATAAAACCTTCCTCATCTTGGGCTGGGAAGACACAAGCATGAGCACCTGAATTTAAGGCTCTCCACATAAAAGCAAGATGTGGTGGTGCACATCTGCCACCTGGGTCCTGGAAGGGGTGGGGATCCCCGGAATCCCTGGCCAACCAGCCTAGCTGAACGCAGGAACTCGACATTTATTTTGAGACCCCATTGCAAGGAAGAAGTAGTGGTTCATACATTTAATCCCAGAACTCGGGAGGAAGAGGCAGGTCGATCTTTGTGAGTTTGAAGCCAGTCTGGTCTACAGAGCGAGTTCCAGGACAGCTAGGGCTACAGAGAAGCCTTGTCTCAAAATGAGAGAGAAAGAGAGAGGGAGAGAGAGAGAGAGGGGGAGGGAGGGAGGGAGGGAGGGAAGGAAGGAAGAAAGGAAGGAAGAAAGGAAGGAAGAAAGGAAGGAAAGATGAAAAAAATAAAGTAGATGTGGATAAAGAAGATACCAGCCATCAGTCTCTGGCCCATGCACACACTGAAAGTTTCCTGTCAGCTCTTCTCTTCATCAGTCCGGCCATCCCTAGTTCTACACCTTCACGTTTCCTCGTGACACAGTCAGTGGTTAAAAGCACAGAGGTGACGTTAAGAGTTGACATTAGAGCCTTGGTCACTCGCTGTAAATCTTTGGCAACTCGAGCTTTCTAATCTTCAACTTGCTCAAAAATAAAACACTGTGAGGATTAAAAGAGACAGTCACGTGGTGCGCTTGGCACAGGACACAACAGGTGTTATTTTGTAGTATTATTGTTATTAATGACCTGGGCCACTCTCTGAACACACTCCAGTCTGCCAACGTGCCTCTGAAAATTCAACCCCCAAATCCAGACAAAATACTTCAGACATGGGCCATAAAGTCCAGTAACTAACAAACTTGGCCAGCGTCCCCTCTAGTTGGGCAGACTAGAACAGCCTTTCAACATAGCTGACAAACCGTAAGTGCAGACACCATGATTAGATTCAGATGTGCGCACAGAAATCTGATTTTCTAACTTTGAACAAGTTATTGTAGAGACTTGCTTCCTAAGGTGATATAAGATGAGGCAGGCTTGCCTGGTCCTTAGAAAGCCACATGAGTTCTTACACCAAGTGTGAGCAAAAGACTTGCTTATACTATCAGGGCCCTTCTCTTGGTCCAGCCATGGGTGTCCCCAACAACAGAATTGAGTGATGAGCCCTAGAGGGGAGAATGCTGGAAGGCTGGAACCTGTAATCTCATTATCAACAGCAGGTATATTGTAGTCATTGTGGCCTACTGTTTTAATATCATGGCACACTAGGCTGTTTTTCAAATACATCGTCTGCAGCCTGGAATTGCCTATTGTAAAAATTCACAGGTCTTGCTATTGTTATGATGCTGTTCTATAGACTAAAACCTTTTTCTTTACACAGCTAGGAGCCCAAACAAACAAAACCAATAGCTCCCCTGTTCCCCACAGCCCTTCGCCTAAAAAGGGGAATAGATGCTTGTGCATGTCTTCATAGAGTCCCGTGCAGAGGGAGCTAGATGACTAGATGGATACACACGGATGGGGTAGGTAGAAAGAGGAGAGGGTGGGAGACTGAATAGATGGTATCTGGAATTTTGAAGAATAGAGGATAGACAGACAGACAAGAAGATGGACAGACAGGCAGGTAAATATGTGGGTAGATGATAATGATGAAGATAGATGACAAGATAGTCGACAGACAGACAGATAGGCAGACAGACATACAGATAGATAGATAGATAGATAGATAGATGACAAGATAGTTGACACACATACAGATAGACAGACATACAGCTAGACAGACAGACAGATAGATAGATGACAAGATAGTAGACAGACAGACATACAGATAGACAGACAGACAGATAGATGGATGATTGATAGATAGATAATAGATGATTGATAGATAGATAGATAATAATGATGATCGATAGATAGATAGATGATTGATAGATAGATAATAGATAGATAGATGATAGATAGATAGATAGATAGATAGATAGATAGATAGAGATGATGATGATAGATAGATAGATGATAGATAGATAGATAGATAGATAGATAGATAGAGGATAGTAGACAGACAGACACATGATGGCAGGTGGGGCTCTTTCTGTTTCTAAGGAAAGCTTGTCAGACAGTTTATGAGGCTGCTTGAGTCCTACTCCTGATTGCACCATCAGTTGGTTCATGACTCAGATTAGTCTTTGGGACTCTCTGGCCACTGCAGTAAAAGCAAGGTGTTCCCAGCTAGCTTGCTTTGACAGGGTTTCAGTGGATTTTACTCTGCACGTTCATCTCCACCAGCCTCCTTGCCACTCCCCGCCGGACCTTGCTTTGCCAGGATTTTCAGTACGCGTGTGTTACTGCCCACAGCTGCCAACCACACTGTCAGGGATTCATGTTTCTGGTAAATAAAGGGTTTGATGTACTTGGGACCAAATGACATCCAGTTTTCTTACAGCTACGTTCTGTTTCACCCTATATAAAGACAGCCTCTCACCTGCTGACCCTTATCATACACTCTCTGCACACAGAGGCCTGTGTGTGCAAGACAAGCTATCGAAAATCAGAGGGGCATGCCTGGTTTCCTCTGATCCAACTAACAGGGCTCAACTCTTAGATATGCATTAAAAAGTAAACTATAGTTTCAATTCCCCCACAAACAGCTTCCTCCTCTTTGTTTTCACTACCCTGTTTATGAGGTAAACAGCCCAGTGCTGTCCTTGAACTCCTGGCCCCAGTGATAGTCCTGCTTTAGCCACCAGGGAGGCCAAGACACAATGCACCATGGTGCTAATTCCAGACTTCTCTTTCTTTGCTCTGCCTTCCATAGGGACAAGAGCTTTGTTGTGTAGTAAGGGGCCACTAGTTTGTTCCTGGCCACTCAGCCCCGACATAACCATACAATGCTGTATTAATTAAATCACCGCTTGGCCCATTAGCTCTAGCTTCTTATTGGCTAACTGTTACATATTAATTTAACTCATCTCCATTAATCTGTGTATCGCCACGTGGCTGTGGCTTATCGGGTAAATTTCCCAGCGTCTGCCTCCAGCAAGCTACATGGCTTCTCTCTTGCTCTGCCCTTCTTTCTCCCAGCACTCAGTTTAGTTTTCCCCGCCTACCTAACTTCTTTATCCATTAATGGGATTCACAGCACACAGAGGGAAATCCCACATCACCATCACTTTTTAACTTTCTGTAAAGTAAGTCTGGTAATCAGTAAGTATGACATAATCCTGCATCATTAAGGTGGGAAGGGGCTTTGGCAGGAGTGTTTCAGGGAAATCTCACCACATCCTCGTCTAGCCAGAAACTACACATCCCAGGCTCCCCTCCCCCAGTGGCCGTGGTCAGAGTGGATACATCTGGCAGTAGGAGCCACTCAGCACAGAACAGAAAGGTTGAAGCCAAGCCTTTCTCTCAGGAAGGAGTTGGAGCCAGGAGTATAGGCTCACCAGGTGAGATTGTGAAGCGTGCTGATTGGTGGAAGCCAGCTGCACCACTGCCGTTTTGCAGCAGCTCTCAGATGCATGCAAAAGAATTGCCTGATGTAATAAGATCGGCCACTGTTGGTGGCTTCCTGATCCTTGTTCCCTCTTATCTTCCCCATGTTTAGTTCAAACTTTAATTTTATGCACTAAACCCCTTCACCCTTGAAATATACAAGGTAGCTGAAACCTAGCCTGGGAATTGATAGTTTCCTGAGCAACCCATGATGTCATAAAACAGTCAAAGTACTGGAAAAGTCCATTATGATGTCCAGTAGTGTGAGTGTGGTTAGTTACCCTTTATTTTATATTTATATATTTTGTGATTACGGGTGTGCATGTGCTAGGTCATGTGTGGTTGAGGTTGGAGGACAACCTGGAGGAGTCTATATTCTTTCTACCATGTGGGGTACCAGAGATCACACTTGTGTTGGCATCAAGGACCTTTGCCCTCTCAGCGGTCTCAATCAGAGAAAGCAGGTTTTGTGTACTTTTGCCACAAAGGAACACTTAGCAACTCATTTCACTTCTCACCCTCTATCTCTTCTTCAGAAAGTGGGGTCACTAGCGATCCTATCTTTCGGGCTCTTTAAGAGACTTTAATGACTTTCACGGATCATCCTTCCTGACAGGACTACAAACCAGTACCTATGGCTGTCACTGTGTGGGCCCATTTCTGTCCTCTGAACAGGCTTAAGGGTTCCAGCTACCCTCAGAGCACCTGAGAGAGAGGAGGCTCACCCCCCCAGAGAGAGAGAGAAAGAGAGAGCAGACCCTCTAGCAGTGGGGCATGTGGCAGCCCAGCAAGCCTGGATCACAGCCCCTTCTTGCTCCTCTGAGCACAGCCTGAGGAACCACCCAGCTACCACTCTTCAGGGAAACCCTCCGAGGGCTCAGAGACTTCTCAACTCCTCTCTCTGTTCTTCTCCAAACCAAACACGGGGACAATGGAGGGATGGCGAGGACCGCCACCAATGGAGGGATGGCGAGGACCGCCCCAGTGAACCGCTGGTACACTCTTCATTAGCAATCATTCCAGACGTTAATGAATTGGAAGACTAATTGCGCCAACGACAAGTCATTCATGTTAAGGTGTCACCATAATTGTGCATTTTAAACGGTTACTGTAGAGGTTTACCCTCTTGTTAAAGACTGTTGGCCATCACTGAGGATGTGGGGAGGGATGTGTGTGTGTCTCCTGCTGGGATGAGAAAGGGGAAGGTGTGTGAACCCTACTGGGCTGCTCCAAGGCCTCTCCCCTGTCTTCCTGTAGACTGACTTCAGCACCCGGAGAGGGAGGGAGGGCAAAGTGACTCCTCTTCCCTCCCGTGCAGAGGACCTGATCCTAACACTGGTGAGGCCTAAGGCAAGAGCACAAACGGAGGCATATGGATTATATGTCTAAATATTTAGAAGTTATAAATAAGGCTAAAGACTGTTAAATTATGTTCTATCTTTTTACCTCGACAAATAAATATTCATCATGATAAAATCGAGGAAACATGTATAGAGCTGTTCTGTGTGTGACTGACAGTCAGCAAAATATCAAAGATGACTGAATTAATTATTATTGTGCATGTATGAGGCCCTGTTGACAAGCCGATGATGCAGGGATGAGGAACAAAGGCATACATAATTTATTAGCTATCATATATTTATTACATGAAATTAACTTGTCTTACTTTTTAAAAATCAAAAATGCTAACTGTATTGCTAGGGCCAAGATTTTTACATGTGTTCTACTGACTTCAGGGATAACCAATCTTTTAACTTAAGTTATATATAGTAAGTATATGACTAAACTTTTAATTTCAATTTGGAAAAATTTCCTTCTGCTTAGGAAAGAACAACTGAAAAATTTTTACGTAAAATTTTTTTGCTATTGTTTTTTCTCTTTTGAGACAAGGTTTCTCTGTGTAGCCCTGGCTGTCCTGGAACTCGTTCTGTAGACCAGGCTGGCCTTGAACACACAGAGATCTGCCTGCCTCTGCTTCCTGAGTGCTGGGATTAAAGGTGTGTGTCACCACTGCATGGCTATGAAAGTTTCTCTTTTCTTAATGTTTATTTTTATTTTAAGTGAATGACTATTTTTTGCTTAGATGTTTGTATGTGCACCATGTACATGCCTGGTGCTCAAGAAAGTCAGAAGATTGGGCATCGGATCTCCTGGAACTAGAGTCACAGATAGTTGCTAAGAACCAGACCACGGGGTTCCGCAACAGCAGCCAGTGCTCTTATCCACTGAGCTATCTCCAGCCACAGCAACTCGAGCTCCTGGTAAATTCTTTCTTTTTAAATATGAATTTGACAACTTGTTTTTAAAGTTTTTTAAATTAAATTTATTTGGGATGTGTGTGTTTGTGTATCGTCTCCCTTTGTGTTTATCTGTATGTATGTCTGTGTGTGTCTATGTGTGTCTCTATATGTGTTTGTATGTGTATGTTTGTATGTACATCTGTGTGTTTGTATGTCTGTTTGCATGTGTGTCCATGTTTGTGTGTATGCCTGTGTGTGTTTATGTCTGTGTGTGTATCTGTATGTGTATGTATGTGTGTGTGTGCCTGTGTGTGTATGTATCTGTATGTGTATGTATGTATGTGTGTGTGTGTGTGTGGTGACATTTCAATTGTATTTTAATAAATAAAGTTTGCCTGACTGTAAGGCTGACCAGGGTGGCTCTCTTACTCTCCCAATCCCCAGGCAAGCTTTATTTATTAAAATGTAATTGCAATGCCACTACATGTATGTTCCACGTGCACACAGAGGTAAGAAGACAACTGCAGGTGTTGGTCCTCGGGAGAGTTCATCATCTACTGGAAACATGGTCCCTCCCTGCTTCATAGCCCTCCAACACGGGAATTACCGTACTGGCTCTTTTCGCAGGTTCTGGGACTGTAACTCCAGTCCTCCTGCTTGAGAGGCAAGTACTGTACTGACTGAGTCATCGTGCTGGTCCTCGTAATTGTTGTTTGACACATTGTTATAATTTTTATATCAATATGTTAAAGGAATATCTAAATACCTAAGATGTTTCTTACATCTTTTTTCCACGTTTTCTGATGTTGGATTATTATAAAGGAATAATTATTATATATTATTATTTATAATAATAATAATTTTTATAAATCACTAGAACACTGATCAATTTGTTCAACTCTTTCTCCAACTGAAACTGTAGGTGGGCACTGGTGGTGATGCACGCCTTTAATCCCAGCACTCAGGAGGCAGAGGCAGGTGGTTCTTTGAGTTCAAAGCCAGCCTGGTCTACAGAGTGAGTTTCAAGACAGCCAGGGCTACACACAAAAACCTGGTCTTAAAAAACAAAAAAGCAAAACAACGAAAAAGAACTGTAATCTGTGTGAGCATGGTGGTACACACCTCTAATCCCAGCATCAAGACAGGAAGATGTCATGTTCAAAGTTAGCTAGGCCTATGTAGTGGGAGCAGTCTCAGGGGTGGGGTAGGGGATGGTAATAGGGGTCGGGGGGGAGGTCTGGGAATTGCATTGGCCATGAAATGGTCTACACTAACATTGAAAATAACTGCTAATTATTACGCATGATTAGTTCTGTCATGACCCCACGTTGAGGGCACCTTCTGTCGGGGTCCAGCCTCGATGGGGCTCACACATTCCAGGGTAGGGGCATGTGGACTATAAATATTAAATAGGTGGGAACAGAGAACTAAAAGAAATACAGAGACATATGCTAGAACCAGGAGGGCAATCCAGTGAACACTGAATATGCCGAATTTATTTTCCATACACGTATATACCCCAATCCAAACAGGAGGGGGTGGGGGAGGCAAAAGACAGCTTTCCATGACACAAAGAACAAACAGAGAAATTACCTCTTCAGTACCTGAAACATCAAGCCATATCCTGAGTGAAGCATTCTGTTGTTTAGGCAGGACTTGCAGCAACTACACCTTAGGCCAAGCATCCTGTAGGCAGCCACTCCCTGAGTCAAACCTCCTGTCATATCCTTGAAGGAGCGGGAATAGGCTTGAGTTCTCTGATCTTTGGTCAGGGTGGAGCAGATCCACCTCTGTGGGCCATCGTAATATTCAAAGCACCAAGTAACCACACCCTAGGTCAGGATCTCTTGTTTGTAGCTGCTCCTTAAGTCAGACTTCTTGTCAATAACTTTGAAAGAGCAAGAATATAGGCTTAAACTCTCTGACCTCAGTCAGGTGGCGTGGACCCACTTCTGTGGCCCCCATAGTTCCTTGGTCAATACTTTCCTGTTCTAATATCTTCATATATTATTGCAGTATTAAGGGCTTATTAACTTTGTTAACTTTGGTGTACTTTTATTTTGATTAGTTGTCTGGGGCAGTGTTGCCCAGGCAGGACTGAACTCATTAGGTAGTCGACTACCTAATTAGGTAGTCTTGAGATCACTGCAGTCCTCTGAGCAAGTTCTGAAGTCCAGTCCCCAGTAGCTCCCCTCAGAAACACAGAACAAAACAAAATCAAGCAATTGTTTTAATTGCTTTGAAAGTGAGGTAAGCAAACATTCTGTCTGCACTGTGTCATTAACACTTGGCAGCAACGATTCCTAGTGGGAGGCCGTGGGCAGCCTGGAAGCTCAGAGCTTTTACTCTCGTTCTTCCGTTATTTCTGTTAACTTTTGTGGTATACTTTATTTTGATCGGTTGTCTGGGGTAGTGTTTAAAATTAAATTAAATTAACAGCATTTAGATAGCATTTCTGCCACATATCCAAAAGTGATTTTCAGACTATCACCTCATGCAGGCAGAGGCTACTCGTTTGTTTCCCAGCTGCCCAGACCTGAAATAATCACACAGAAACTGTATTAATTAAAACACTGCTCAGCCTATTAGCTCAGACTTCTTATTAACTAACTCTTACATCTTAAATTAACTCATTTCTATTATTTTGTATTTTTCCGCAAGGCTCATGGTTTACTGGTAAGGTTCTGCCTCCTTCAGTGATTACATGGCATCTCTCTGACTTGGCCTTTTTTCTCCTCTATTGGTTTGGAATTCCGACCTTACTCTATTCTGCCCTGCCATAGGCCAAAGCAGCCTTATTCATTAACCAATAAATGCAACACATATACAGAAGGATTTTCCACACCAACCTCATCTCACCTTCATCTCCAGGAAGACTTTTGAAATGTTATCCATGAAAACAACTGAACCATATTGCCTAGTAACAAGTCAAACGCACGGGCTACACCATAGACACAAAATCTGTAGATGGAGGCCTGGCCAGTTTTCCAGAGAGCAAATCTTTCTCTTCATACTGTGCTGTCCCCATGAAATTTTAAGTCATCTCAATAAAGCTGGATCTGGCTGTAAGTTTGGCAAATTTTAATTTTATTTTATTATGTGTTTTCATAAAACAGAAACTCTGCCAGTGCCAGCATTCAGAATGTGTCCTGCTGTCATGGCTTCTGCGGGTGACTAGGAGACACAGCCATGCAAGTCCTTAGCTGTGCAGAGTTGTGAAGCAGTCCCTCTCCTCCACGTGTTACTATAGTGATTTTTGGATTAATGTAGGAGTGTTGTGTGGCTCAGACTCAAAGAGGACCAAGGAAGTGCTTGGTGCTTCTGGGAAATGACACTTATTATGCAAAAATCTATGTGGACTATTTCAGAGAAAGGCTGCCCCATGCTGGTTTGCCTTTTACCTATCTAAAGGTGCTTCTGCCACTCAAATCCTCCAAAAGCTCCAGGGCACTGCCTGTTTCTGAAGTAGATGGTTGTAAAATCCACAAACCTTCCTCAATTTAGCCTTGTTAATACTTAAAGGAGATGAGGATTTTCCTGGGTCCTGGTCTGTGTTTCTCTCCCTTCCTCCCTCCCTCTCTCTCTCTCTCTCTCTCTCTCTCTCTCTCTCTCTCTCTCTCTCACACACACACACACACACACACACACACACACACACACACACGTCACCTTGTGTCACTGTTGACTCTCCACCCAGGTGTGTGTGTGTGTGTTACATGGCACCCTGCCAGCAAACCCCCTTCCATCCATCTGTGAAATCCTACTTCTAGAACTTGAAACTGTCTGTGCCTCAGCCCAGGTTGCATGTCCCTGTACCTTCCTTGTGTGACGTCCACAGGTTTGAACCTTTCGCTTTCTCTCTCTCGTTCTCTGCTCCAAATCTCCCAACATATGTCTTCTATTTTGGGAAATTTTTGAAGCTTCATTGAACTTCATTTATTGCTTGAGAAAAGCATGACACCTCCATCCTCATACCTCCCTGTGGCCCTTACCTTCCATTGAGGGAGGCTTTGCTATCTTAGGGACAGATGTCTGTCCCAGATGCCTACCTTTCTTAGAGACACAAAACGGTTTATTTTTCTGATTCTTTAAATAGGACATCTTTAAGATGTCTTGTTTTTCTTTCTTTTTTTTAAATTTAATTCATGATAGTCTGCTCAGTTGGTCATGAATCTGGCGACCTCCATAGAGTTCTTGATACAAGTTGACAGTGAAATAAGATTGGATGTACTTAATAAGAGTGATCCAATGTGAGGAAAGTTCTTAGAGAAATTAATGCTCAATATAGGTCACATTCTAAAAAAGAAAGTGTGTGTGTG
Organism: Microtus oregoni; assembly: GCF_018167655.1. NCBI lineage: Eukaryota > Metazoa > Chordata > Mammalia > Rodentia > Cricetidae > Microtus > Microtus oregoni. The sequence goes on from NW_024543979.1 coordinate 7,198,264, forward strand.
CATGTGTGTGTGTCTGTGCGTGTGTGTGTGTGTGTGTGTGTGTGTGTGTGATGTTGGGGAAAGACAAGAAAGCCATGGTGACCCACATGAAGGTCAGAGAACAAGAACTCTATGGAGTCATTTCTCCCCTTCCACCTTCATGTGGGTTCCACGGACCAAACTCAAGGTAAAGCGCCTTTGCCCCACCACTTGTTATCTCTTGTCCTCAGGATTACTAATCAATGGTCATGAACACGGACGTGGTTTTCTAGGTCTAGGGTACCTCAACACCACTTTTCTTGTCTGATAATTCTAGGGATATGTGTGGGATAAACAATGCCCTTTATAGATGGTAAATTTGCTGAGCAGGTAGTTGGCCACTAGAAATTGAGAACTTAGGTACCCTACACCTAGAAACCAATCAAGCTGAATTAAAGCCCTGGTTTTAATTTGAGCAAAGTATTCCCAGCTGGTTCCTGAGGAGGAGAAACCACGGGGAAACCATGTGGCAGGTTGGGAGTAGGAGACAGTGCCTCAAATAACCTGTAGATACCTTCAGGAGGAGCTGACCCCCTGGGGGCTTTTTTGGGTGGGATTTGGAAAGGGCAGCTCCAGGGGAGACCCCCCCCCGCAACACCTACTGAGGTCACAGCTGCCACAGTGTTGCTGATGTCCACCAAACCTTCAGTGTTTAGCCTATAACAATACTGCCCTGACAATTAAGTGTGTCACATAGTGCCCGTAGACATGGTAAGCATGTTTGTGTCATTCCGTACTGCGCTGTGCTTCCTCATTGTTCTAGAGTGTACAGCTACTTGTTGAGACTGCCATGAGGTGCTATTTTGCTCCAGAAGCCTCCTCCATCTTAGCAGTCACCAGAGGCCATGGCAGGGTTGACCTCCATCCTCTAGATTTGTGTAAGCATGGTCTATGAAGTCCATATGATGGCAAAGGCTCCTGGTGGCTCATTTCTCAGATCACGACCCTGTCCTTAAGTGATACACAGCTGCACTCAGCTCCTTCCCTAGTCTCCTCTTCTACACTTCTTCTCAGACAGGGCGTTTTCAACAGCTGTTATGGTATTAGATTTAGAGAACACAGTCTGTTTGACACCAAGAATAACATGAGTACATGCGAGAACACACACATAGATGTTTTTAATGAAGCAAAATGAGCTTGAAGAATTTCAGAATTCGGGAGACATAAATTCAAGGTCAACTCGATGTTTCATAATTTTTGATGTTGACCTTTTTTGTTTGGTTTTAAACCAAAATCTCCACCTTTTGACACTTTGTTAATAGTTTTTGTTGATTCAAAAGTAAATGTGTAGCCACAGAGAAACCCTGTCTCGAAAAACCAAAAAAAAAAAAAAAAAAAAAAAAAAGTAAATGTGTGCTGTACTGGGGCTCTTGGGATATTAAACAGGGCCTCAACCACAGATCTAAGGCCACCTGAAGACAAGGGATGGAAAGGCCACCGTATCCATTTGGTATGACACTAGATGCTCTTCCAATCAGCAATTTCTTGAGGGGGAGGGGCTAGCTGATCTGGAACTTTTTATGTAGACCAGGCTGGCCTCCAACTCACAGAGATTCTCTTGCCTTTGCCTTCTGAGTGCTGGGATTAAAAGTGTGTGTCATCACTGTGAGCCCTTAGGTTCTTTTCCCGAGGAAGTATCATGGGGGCATGCTGGAAGGCTAGACAGAGGTGCTTGAGAGCTCTGTACTCAGGAAAAACCAGAGAGTCAGCCTAAGGCAGTCAGGAAGAACAGGGACTAGGTCCAACCTGCGTGGCTGGACCCTGCCACCGACTCTGAGGAACTAAAGCAACTCTGACAGGTGGTTGAGCCTCTCTGGTCTGCAAAATGAGAGAAAGGATGGCCTGGACTTTGTAGCGTTGTGACAATTCAGAGGTGAGTCCATGCAGAGTCTCTAGAACAGGGCACAGCATGTGACAAGTGTTGTTTTGTGCTTTGGCTGTGAACTGTCCCCCAAAGGCTCACACGTTGAAGTCTTGGTCCACAACCCGTAGACTCAACCACTGAGAAGTGATTGGAACATGATGCTTCTGACTGAACAATGGAGTCATTCTCTAACATATTCATGACTTCATGGAATCAGGGTGGCGGGGAGTGTTGATGGGAGGTTTGGGAAGTCAAACCTCACAGGAAGAACTGGGCCTTCGGAAGCATGTGCTGGGAGCCATAGCTTGCCCTGGCTCGTTGACTGTCAGAGGTCACAGCTCAACTGCATCCCACCATGATGCTCGGCCTCACCGAGGCCCAGAAACAATGGAGCCAGCGGGAACTGAGGCCTTTGAAACTGTGACCCAAAATAGGTCTTCTCTTCTTTAAATTATATTTTTCACAGTGACAAAAAGTTTAACATGTTTATTATTAATCTCACTTGGGTAACATGTTCTGTGTAAGTATTAGAAATTCTTAAGTTATGTTCACCTGTGAATGTAAGTGGGGAGGGTGTGCAAAAAAAGACCCGAGAGAGGTCTCTGTATAACCAGGCATTTATATTTTGTTCTCAGAGAATGCTTAACTAGTTTCATACTGAACCCCAAAGTCCTACCAGGCTTTGACCATCCGTTTAGAAAAGGCTTTTTTCCTTTCTCTCCGTTTTTCTCCTTTAGTATCGGCCTCTGTCTTGGTTAAATCAGGGCCTTGGATTAAATGAGCCATGTCCAAGTAAGTTTCACCATTCTCAGAGTCCATTGTTTTCCCTGCTTCACTGGGAAGAATCCAAATTTTCACCCAAGAGCCAGCCTTTCCCTTGCAAGTCTCAGATCCCCAAAGCCACGTGTGATTTGGGTCTCTGAGTGAGAAGGAAACATCCAGAAAGTGGGACGGCAGCTCCTCAGCTCAGCGCAAATTAGGATTGCTGCCGCTTACACGGGAAAACGAAAGCCAGTTCTTCAGTTTGCAAACCAACTTCACAGGCTCACTGTAGGACCCTGCTTGGAAATCGTCTGAATTTACAGCGTTCGCCGAAGCCTCCCGAGTGTTGTTTACAGTGTTTGCTTCACAGGGAGGAGGATGAAGGTTTCGGCAGTTTAGGGAACAAATGCACACACACAGGGAAGCAAGCAAGCAAATTATTTAATGATTATTTTTAAGAAACATGTCACTGTGCAGGGAAAGTGTTTGGAGAGGCATTCAAGGCCCATGTCATGGTGTGACACCTCTTTATTATCACTTCAATGCAGCGAGTCCAGGGGGTAGAAGCAGAAACTCTTACTATTTCTGTCTTCCATGTAACACTTCATACAAAAATAATGACTTCAGTCCTCAGAGCCCCACCCTAATATTTTAGAAAATACCATGTTTATGTCTGAAAGCAGCACCTTTTCGTATCTCAAACATTTGATGTGCTGTTTGCTCAATGATATTGGAAGTACATTTATTTGGACTTCCTGGTAGCTATCAGTTAGGCATTCCTCCTCGTGGTCAACCTTTAAAGAGGGCATCGCAGTGAGAGAAAATACAAACACTCAACAGGAAGATTGTTTCCACGTGGCTGTGCCAAGTGAATTTTAAGTTCCCCTTTCCACCACGCAGGCCTTGCTGCTTGCTGCGGGGCTGGGGGCGGATTAACGCGGTTCGGATACTTCTGTGTATCAGAACACGGATTTGCCTGACAACAGCTGCAGCAAATTCCCCTGACTGAGAAGAATTACAAGTATTATCACCTAGATCATTAAACTGGGTTCATAGATTGCACAATATCTCCAATCAATTCATCTACGGGAACTCGAAGCCAGCTGGACCCCCTCAGCGAGAACTTGACTTAATTGGCCAATAAGTGGCTGAAAAGGTACATGCTATTTGATCGCATTACCGAGTGGGCACGTGATTACAGTTTGGAGCAGCGTGGAGGGTGGACTGCAGGTCAGCCCTTTTGGGGAGGGCTAAGTTAATGTCCACTATTAAGCGCTACTGTGAAAAATGGTGGTTTCCTTGGAGCTCAGATGGGGAAGACGGTCCAGGTCAGGCTCCGGCTGATGGAGTGGGCGAGAGACACACATTTATCATCTTTTGGCCTCATTTCTGCCTTGGTAATAGTCCACACTAACCACTCTGCTGTTGCCTGGCTTCCTGTCTCCTTTTCATTTTTATTGGCATAACCTGAAAATATTGCCCCAACCAATGAATCTATCTGGAAGGAAAAAAATCACGTCTCCCCCAACAGTGTCCCAAGAGCCCTTTCCGCGGAAAGGTTAAAGAATTAAGAATTTGTAGAAAGCCCTGTTTGTACATATATACAGACACGCATTCTTTCTCTCTGGCGACTGAAGCATTGTTTGCATATTAGATGGCTACCTCCTACCAACACCAGCTAAGGAAATGAGCGCGTCACATCTAAGTATGGGACCAGATTGCTGGCACACATACAAAAAAACAGCCCCGTGTTGAAACAAAGGTTTCTTAGAATAATGCTACTGTGGATTTGTTTCATTTCCGCCAGTCTGTCCATGCACGCACACACAGACCCAAAGAGCTTTTGACAGATTAGGTTCAATATTTCGAGCTAACACACCTGCAACAGCATGCTATCACTTGCATTATTGGTGTCACACCATAGCAGGTATTATTCGGGGTCCCAAGACAAAAGTTTCAGTGTGCGGTAATCGCATGGAAACCTACCTTTTTAGTAGATGTTTTTTATTAAACATTATCATTTTACAAAATAATAGCTTATCTTGTTTTTTCCCAAATTACGTATTTGTTTGTTTGTTTAGTGTGGGGTGGAGCGTACACACTGCGGTGTGTGGAAGTCAAAGGGCACCCCGGAGGGACTGGATCTCTCCTTCCACCTTGTGGCTCCTGAGGACTGGACTCGGGCCGTTGGGCTTGGTGGTAAGAACCTTTGGGCTCCATCTTGTCACCCTGCATTTGAGCTTGTAAGCGCACGAGAGGCTGGGCAGTCATCAACTGCAGCCTAAGTGTCGGAACAGGCTGTGAAGCTGCCTGGTGTTTATCAGCTCACAGATGCCGGTCACATTGTTGGCGTTGCTCTATGCATTTGCTTTCGTAGGCGTGATCCATGGTTCAAAGACTTCCTAGTTTCTGTGTCCTTTGTACTGATGTGCTGGTGTGTGGTCCATGTTGGAGACACCACCTTCGTGGCAAGTGGGAACTGTAATATCACATGTTTACATGTTTACTTTGTACTGACAGCCCTGGCTGCCCTGAGCTCGCAATGTCACAGAGATAGGCCTGCCTCTGCCTCCTGAGTGCTGGGATTAGAGGTGTATGTTACCATGACCAGCTGAAGTTCTTTTAAGACCAAGAGGTGTGGTGACTCACACCTTTGGCTCCAACACTCGGAAGTAGAGGCAGGCAGATCTCTGTGAGTTTGAGGCCAGTCTGGTCTACAGAGTGAATTCCAGGACAGCCAGGACTATACAGAGAAACCCTGTCTCAGAACAACAATAAAAACATGGTTTTTTTTTCTTGTATGTGTGTGTCTCCAGTACTTGGTATATCCCTTATAGTCAATCAGCATGAAGGAATGAATATTACATATAAAAGACGCCTTTGTCTGTCTGTGTGGATGGACCAGCACAGGCTCCCAAACTCTTGCCTGTCAGAGAACCAGGATGGCTCAAGAGCAGACTTGGTAAGATTCCATTGCTGTGCAGCTCCATCCCTTTCCCCAAGGTGCTCCTGGGCTCTGGGTGCCACCACATCCCGTCATCCCAACGTCACACACTTTCCCCAGGCCTCTCGTTTGTCATCCTTGGGTCGCCACCCTTCATTAGATTTCCTCCATCTCCTCTATTTTCCTTACTATTTTCATGTCCCTGTACCATCCCACCCCACTTAACTGGAAGGCTCCCTGAAGGCAGGAAAGAGACCCCAGCTGACCATTCTCAGTGGCTAAGAGATTCATGCTGTGTGTCAAGCTAGGGGATAACTAGACAGAAACCTTTCCTTTTATAGAAAAAAGCAGGTAGCGTCTACGGGGAGCCTAGCTCGATCAGCGCCATGCATGGAGGTGACTCACAGATCTGCAGCATGCAGGATCGAAAGCTAGATTTTTCTGCACCCAAGTCTAAGCTTATGTTGCTGTGTTATGTAGGCAGCTTACAAACCCCCAGCTTTTCAGAGACTTGGTTGTTTTTTTTTTCATTACTTAGGTCCCACATCTTCCAAGGCCGAATGAAAAGTCAAAAGTGCCCTGCACATATGTATTTTCCCACTGTCTTTCTTTCTAAACCTAACTGGGTCCAACTGGTGAGAAAGTTGTCCCAACAACAGGGCGACTGTAAATTGACATCTCCTCCTGAAAGTCCCACGCGCACTGATTTTCTGAACAGGCCCTCTCACCTCCGCACCAGCTTCCTGCTTCTAACATCTCCTTTCAGCGCGATCTTGATGGAAGCTGAGGCAGGTGGGCGTCATCTTCGCAGCCCTGGGAGGACCACATTGTTCCTCTCGCTTCTGTGTGAGAGGAAAACAGCCCTCGGATGGAAGAGCCCCTTTATCGTTCCTTCTCCTCTCCTTTATTCCTAGAATATCTCAGTGAAGAGTTAAATCGGGGAACATGGGACCAGTGCACACATTTTTCTCGTAGCCCGAGATCTTCGGGGTGAAAGGGCAGCACTGAATTAAGCATTTAGTATATTCAAAATCCGTGACCCAGAGCTGCTGTCTGAAAGCATCATTGATAATAGGGCTGGGAGCGCATTACGCTTTGCTGGTACTTATCTTGCCTTGGACAATCAACTCGGGAGTGGTAATTATCCCACTAGGAAAAGTGTCCCATTGTCTCACTCGTCTTCACTGGCAGGAACTTCCCTTTCCCTCTCCTGGCTGTGTCCTTTCTCTGCGGGGCCCATTATTTCTCATTTAATTAGAAGCACTTGATATTAATAGTTCTTCCCTCATCATTTATGTTGTTTTCATTTAAATAATTACACAACACAATGTGCCCACTCCCCGTAGGCTGAGAATCAGGGCTGCAAACCCCGGGCTCTTGCTTTTTCATGAATGACAAGGCTGAGCTGACGATGAACTTGGGACAGGGACGTGTGAAGACACATGGTCTTCTCTAGGATCAGCCAACAGGCAGAAGGACGAGAGGAAACTCCCCAAATGACTCAGAGATACAGTTGTTGGGGTGAGATAGTGAGGTGCCATGCAGAGACTGGGGATGCAGGGCAGATATGACAGAGGGGTGCCTTGCCCTGAAGGCCTGCAGTCTAGACTCTGAGAAGAGAAAATTGGTGTGTGCTGGTTTGAGGTTTGGCTTGGTGTTTTGTTTTGTTTTGGGTTTACGTTTGGTTTCGTTTAGTTTTGGTTTGGTTTTGGTTTTGGGTTGGTTTGGATTTGGTTTGTTTGGTTTAGGTTTTGGTTTGGTTTGGGTTTGGTTTGGGTTTAGGTTTGGTTTAGTTTTGGCTTGGTTTGGATTTCATTTCCTTGGTTTAGATTTTGGTTTGTTTTGGGTTTGGGTTTGGTTTGGATTTAGGTTTGGTTTGGTTTTAGCTTGGTTTTGGTTTGGTATGTTTTTTGTTTGGTTTGGTTTGGTTGATTTTTTGAGACAGGTTTAACTATGTAGCCTTGGTTGACTTGCAGAGACCAGGTGAGCATCAAGCTCACAGAGATCCGCCTGCCTCAGTTTTCCAAGTGCTGGGATTAAAGGTTTGTGCCACCACTGCCCGGCTCACTTCTCTCCCTTTTTAATTTCTAAAATTTACTTATGTGGGGGAGGGGGCTTAGGAGGATGTTTACATGCCAGCGGACAACTCGTGGAAGCCAGTTCTCACCTTCTATCATGCGTGTTCCAGGCACTGAACTCAAGTCATCAGGCGTGGCAGCCAACACCTTTACCCACTGAGCCATCTCAAAAGCTCAGGGCCAGATTACGTGGAGAAATGGAGTCTGGTGTCTGACCACATCACACAGAATAGGCTGGACCTCATCTGACTGTGAACTCTAAGAAGGGTTAGGCCTTGTCAGATGAAGAGAGACCCTGCCCACTTACTCAGGGACTCCAACATCACTATCAAGTTATTGTGATGTCAAATACACACTTGAGAAAATTTTATGTTCTATAGATTTACAATATAAGGAAATGGCATTTTGATACTCGCACTTTTGAATATACCCTGTCTTTTACCAGAAGTATCCGAGCAATGAATGATTCCGGGCCTCATCAACCATACTTTGAAAATGCATGTCATTAATTCTAAAAGGAGAGGACTTGTGTTTCTACAATATGATGTCACAGAAGTGAGGCCACACTCTAAAGCACCAGGATGTTTGGCATCATTTTAAATATCCTGAGCTCAGGTACCTCCACGACAAAGTTTTAGGATGAGTCTCGAATGTTCAATACTTTTGTCAAAAACAGAACAGAACGTCTAATGGGAATTATTTATGTCGTGGATAATTTTAATGTCTCCAAGCCCTTCTCTTGTCTCCTAAGTGTGGTTAACAACAAAGACTCTAGTCAAAATTTATTGGCATAGACCTGTGTCACATTGCATAACCTCGCTGAGCCCAAGTTGCTTCACCTGTAAAATGGTTCAACATCACAACTTAAGGAAGTTCTGCAAGCAAACTAATGCATGGAAGGACCCAGGTCCACAGCAAATCGTACCACTGCCTGCTGCTGACCGCTGTCTGGAAGGACTAGGGCGGTCATACGAGAAGCCATCTGTGATCTTCCATGTGCTGCCCTGGGTTCATGCTTCCCCTGTGTGGACTCTCACATGGATGCATGCTGACCTTCAGAGAGAACAAGCCGTTCCTCACTAAGCTGGGGTATGATGATTAGAACCCACTATTGCTTTACTGCGCTAATATGTATAAAATAAATAAGATCTGTCATCTCACACCAGCTATGCGGTAATAAAGACATCCTCTGTTTATCCGACCATCCCTGCCATCCCTTATGGGCAAGACTTATGGGGCTAGGTCTTCGTATCTTGAAAAGAGCCCATGCCCAGTAAACAACAGTTCCCCGTCCTCTCGTCTCTTCCCTCTGCTCTCTCATTTCCGAATACTTTTTGAAATACTTCACGTCACTGAAATGGTAGCGCATTTGTCTTTCCGTGACTGGCTGATCTTTATAGTACAGAGTCCTCCAGGTTCATCTCCACTGTAGCATCTGTTAACATGTTTGAATAATATTCCTAATAGTCCACACTTTGATTATCCATTCGTCTATTGACGGATGTGTGTTTCTTCCTCATTTTAGTTGTGGTGTCAAATACCTGTTTGAGACCCTGGTCAAGACCTCTGAAGACTCTGTCGTGTAGAAGGCTGGCATCTGGAGCACCAAGACTTACTGGGTTCTGTGCTAAAGGCTCTCCAAACCACATGTGCTATCTCCAGAGAGCACACCTAGGCCTTAGACACTCACTCTGAAAACTATAGGCAGTATTTGAGCGTGCTCCTTAACTTTAGGTCCACGATTTTAAAAATAGTTTCGCAAGCAGCTCATCTAATGCTGGCTCAGTGAAGGGGACCATCTGCCCTGCTCCCAGTGCTACCCTTCAGTGTGCCCAAGGAGACACCCGCGTCCCAGTGGTGTGCAAGTATCTATGCTTTGGTGCCCACAGAAGAGCATGGAGATGGCCCTGTGGGTCACTGTGGCTCAGCTGCCCGCTGCAGGTCTGGATCCCCGTGGGGAAGACTGCAAGTGGTACCTAGAAAATTGGCTGGGGCATGCACGAAGTCTTTCATCTTGCAAACTGGAACTCCACACCCACTAAACGAGAAATGTGCTTCCTCTCCCCTCTACCCCACCTCACTGATTTCTGAATGTGTTGTTTAAAGTACTTCATGTCAATGAAATGACCCAGCATTTGTCTCTTCGTGAATGACTTATTTTACAACATGATGTCCTCAAGGGTCATCGACACTCTGGCATCTATCTGTGGGCGTGGAGGCATGCGGGAGGAAGACCTCACCCGACCCCACTGACCACAGGGTGGCCTTCCTAGATTATCCCACCCTGAGGCAAGGAGGAGCAGACTTTAAACCCTCCTACTGAGAATTCTTTTCTGCAGGATGTCTGGGCTTGGAGGTGAGAGGACAGAGGATCTGCTAACCCAAGAGTAACCCAGTCCAGAGCCTCTGGGCTAGAGGGATGGGGGAGTCAGCTGAAAGGACCAGAGCAGTAGGTCACAATGGCCCCGGGACTCTCGCCCAGGTTAGTGCTCCAGCAGCAGCAGGGTACATGTACCTCCTAAGCTGCTGGGAGCTCATCTGGCCCATTTCCTGGATGACAAATTAAGCGGTGGAAACGGGCAAGGATTGGAGGGGAAATCATGTCCGTGTGCCTGCTCAGCTTGGCAGCAGCCCAGAAGCCCCTGTACCACACAGCACCACTTCTGGGGTCCCTTACTTGCAACCCTGGGATTTTCAGTTTTTCAAAGAATTTTCTCTATGCAAAGGGGTGAAGGAAAGGGAGCCAGAAAATAGTCTAAAAAGCACATTACCAGGAAATTATTTCTACCATGTTTACGACTGTTCTTAATGTTTTATGAATATGCTAAAAGAATGCCAGGGCATATTTCCTTGGGCACTCCAGTTAATTACTTATTCCGAGTACTTCTGCTCTGTTCCTTTCGAAATGTGTTGTGCATTAATTCTGATTATGTACAAAAACCCACCTGCAAGGAAAAACTCTGAATCAGTAATGCTGGTAAAATGAGCAGCCTCCTGGGGCTGCACTGGAGAGAGGATACTGGACAGAATTAGAATCTTGTAGCTAAGGCTATTCATAATGTCATTAACATAAAGGCAATTAAATGAGTTTTTAACCTACAACCCTTTATTGTTATTAATGAACATTAGAAAAACACAGGAGATAAAATTGGTAATTATCTCTGCACCAAGCTATGCAATAATGTGTTTAAATATAAAAACAAAACAAATGATTATTGTTAGTATTTTCAGTAGCAGAAACCCCAGGAGCGGCTCCGTCATCTTTAATCACATGAGCCCACACCAAGAGGGTTAATTAAAGGAAGGCTTTACCTTCACAAGCCTGGCTGTTCAGTTTAATATGGAATCAACAAACATAAATGTAAATTTGCAAAAAAACATGTCCCAAGCAGTCGTTTCTGCCTGTGGGTTAACCACCTTTACAGAAATACAGAGCGATTCCGTCTGCCAGACGACAGTCCACGGCTCCAGAATCAGGTTTTTCCTTTCTGGAAGAAACAAAACAAAACAGAACGATTGCATCATGCTTCCAAAGCCCATTCTGAGAACAAGTGAATAAATCCAGGCTCGCTGCCTAAGCGCGCTGTTCACGGGAAGTAACACGCGTTTGAGAAAGATGCGCAGATTTTGAAGCCATGCTGAACGCCATTTCGGAGCTCCACGACAGACAGAGAGCCGCCAGCTTGTGTTCGTCCTTTATGCAAACTACAACATCTCCACAACAAGCCATGCCAGCCTGGGTGTGAGGATGCAGCGGCTAATGGCTGGTGAAAAGCCTGCATCTAATAATAGTTCCCCACTAATTAATTCAGTTTGTATATCTTACCATAGAAAACGGGGCTATCGAATCTGGTGTAATTTGTTCCAAAGCAGTTTCATTTCTGAACCCCGTTTCGAAGTGACGTATACTTCTGATTTGTCTGTGCAGTGGGGCTCAGGGAAAGGACACTGCACAGACACAATTCTCGGAAGCAGGGTAGCCACACAACGGCCGCGTGGCAACACCTTTCATTTTCACTTGATTTTTCCCACAAATGAAATCTTTTACGAGAGTCTTTTATGAAGCAAAACAACCGCAGCAGCCCTACTTCTGTTCATGTACTACTTTACAGAGCCATCCTGTAAACTTGGGGTGACACCAGCGCTACCTCTGTTCATGTACTACTTTACAGAGCCATCCTGTAAACTTGGGGTGACACCAGCCTACCTCTGTTCATGTACTACTTTACAGAGCCATCCTGTAAACTTGGGGTGACACCAGCGTTACCTCTGTTCATGTACTACTTTACAGAGCCATCCTGTAAACTTGGGGTGACACCAGCACTACCTCTGTTCATGTACTACTTTACAGAGCCATCCTGTAAACTTGGGGTGACACCAGCACTACCTCTGTTCATGTACTACTTTACAGAGCCATCCTGTAAACTTGGGGTGACACCAGCGCTACCTCTGTTCACGTACTACTTTACAGAGCCATCCTGTAAACTTGGGGTGACACCAGCGCTACTTCTGTTCATGTACTACTTTACAGAGCCATCCTGTAAACTTGGGGTGACACCAGCCTACCTCTGTTCATGTACTACTTTACAGAGCCATCCTGTAAACTTGGGGTGACACCAGTGTTACCTCTGTTCATGTACTACTTTACAGAGCCATCCTGTAAACTTGGGGTGACACCAGCACTACCTCTGTTCATGTACTACTTTACAGAGCCATCCTGTAAACTTGGGGTGACACCAGCGTTACCTCTGTTCATGTACTACTTTACAGAGCCATCCTGTAAACTTGGGGTGACACCAGCGTTACCTCTGTTCATGTACTACTTTACAGAGCCATCCTGTAAACTTGGGGTGACACCAGCACTACCTCTGTTCATGTACTACTTTACAGAGCCATCCTGTAAACTTGGGGTGACACCAGCGCTACCTCTGTTCATGTACTACTTTACAGAGCCATCCTGTAAACTTGGGGTGACACCAGCGTTACCTCTGTTCACGTACTACTTTACAGAGCCATCCTGTAAACTTGGGGTGACACCAGCGCTACTTCTGTTCATGTACTACTTTACAGAGCCATCCTGTAAACTTGGGGTGACACCAGCCTACCTCTGTTCATGTACTACTTTACAGAGCCATCCTGTAAACTTGGGGTGACACCAGCGTTACCTCTGTTCATGTACTACTTTACAGAGCCATCCTGTAAACTTGGGGTGACACCAGCACTACCTCTGTTCATGTACTACTTTACAGAGCCATCCTGTAAACTTGGGGTGACACCAGCGTTACCTCTGTTCATGTACTACTTTACAGAGCCATCCTGTAAACTTGGGGTGACACCAGCATTACCTCTGTTCATGTACTACTTTACAGAGCCATCCTATAAACTTGGGGTGACACCAGCGTTACCTCTGTTCATGTACTACTTTACAGAGCCATCCTGTAAACTTGGGGTGACACCAGCGTTACCTCTGTTCACGTACTACTTTACAGAGCCATCCTGTAAACTTGGGGTGACACCAGCGTTACCTCTGTTCACGTACTACTTTACAGAGCCATCCTGTAAACTTGGGGTGACACCAGCGTTACCTCTGTTCACGTACTACTTTACAGAGCCATCCTGTAAACTTGGGGTGACACCAGCGTTACCTCTGTTCATGTACTACTTTACAGAGCCATCCTGTAAACTTGGGGTGACACCAGCGTTACCTCTGTTCATGTACTACTTTACAGAGCCATCCTGTAAACTTGGGGTGACACCAGCGTTACCTCTGTTCATGTACTACTTTACAGAGCCATCCTGTAAACTTGGGGTGACACCAGCGCTACCTCTGTTCATGTACTACTTTACAGAGCCATCCTGTAAACTTGGGGTGACACCAGCACTACCTCTGTTCATGTACTACTTTACAGAGCCATCCTGTAAACTTGGGGTGACACCAGCGCTACCTCTGTTCATGTACTACTTTACAGAGCCATCCTGTAAACTTGGGGTGACACCAGCCTACCTCTGTTCATGTACTATTTTACAAAGCCATCCTGTAAACTTGGGGTGACACCAAGAGCAAAGTGATGCCCTCACCCCATGTCCTTTCACAGGCCCGCTCCATTGTGAACGTTTGGTTACAGGCATGAGGCTTCCCTGCCCACTGGAAAGTCTCCTTCGGGGTCAGGAAATGCAGCCTAGTACCAGGTCGAGAGTTTAGACAGGAAGTAAGGGGGTTGGCGGTATTCTTTCCTTGGGTGTTGATCGTATCACTAGAAGCTCAGAATGTAAGGGACTCAGAATGTACGGCCTGGAATGAGTCAACCTCACATGGTAGACACCTGACAAGATTAGACAGATAGATCAAGTTATCCAGGCTGATGCCGAAGAGATAGAAGAGAAGACCCTCAAGTCTCTCCAGAGCAGCGTTTAGAAGGAGGGTATCACAGTGTGTGAGGGTGGTAGGCAGCCCAGCAACAGGCAGTTGTGAAAGGCCAGGCCCCGCACATGCAGCACATGCGGAGGAAAGCCAGGTCACAGGGGCTCCGAGTCTCAGAAAGCTCATGGCCACTGGCACGGTCCCTTCTGCACCCCAGACTCCAGACACTGTCCTGTGAGGGACCAAGTCTCCTTGGAATACCTGTGTGCCTCAGCAATAGACTTTAGGGTGGGAAGCAAAGGACCTTCCTGCCATAGGCCAGGGACGGGTGTGTGAGAGAAGAAGTATTCATTAAAATCATTTGCATTTTCAACTTCCATTATTCCTGACCCCTAGGAACAGGCTGCCCGGCTGGTGCCTCTGCCATGTGGCAGACGGAAGCTGGAGGTCAACCTCCAGCTGTTAGCCAAACAATTGGGAACCACACACACTAAACTTCCTCCTTTCTCTGCACCCTCCCTGGCTAGTAGCCACCCCAAGGGCGCCCTCAGGGCCTGCAAATTTTCTCCTGGCACCTCTTCTAACTTGTGAAAATTCTAGAGGCCTATGAAGGGACTGCTTAGCAGAATAGGCCATATGTGGGGCCTTTGTGATCCGACATCAGGCAGTGGGAGAGGAGGGGGGGGGCAGTGGCCGGAGCTGCTCTATTGTGGGCACCTTGACTTGTCTCATTCTGCCCTTCTGTGGGCTGCGGTCAGTAGGCCTGCCATAGAGGAGGTGGCCAAACGGGGAACAATGGCGAAGCTCACACAGCTGGAAAGTCGCCTCTCATAGACCTCCAGGACATAGCAGTTGGTCCTGCCAGCTGATGGTTGATCTGGTGAGGGTGGAGCAGCTGGAGCTGGAGCAGGACTCTCCAGACCCACTCTGCAGGGCTGGGGGTGCGGTGGGGGAGCTGTCTGCCCACTGCCATTCCTGCCTGTACCCCACAAAGGCTGGGGCCCCCACCCCAGCTCCTCCATGTGTATGGGGGGGGGGATGTGGACTTTGCTAGCCACACCCACATCATTTTCCCATTATGCTGGAAAAGGTGGGCCGCAGCCTTTGTTCGTAACAAGGGAAACATGAACTGACTTGCAAGTGTTCTCTCCTGGACAGTGTCACAGGCTGTTAAAGTACAAAAAATTACCTCAAAGTAACTAGAGTTGGCCCAGTGGTTAAGAGTACTCACTGCTCTTGCCAAGGACCCACACTCAATTCCTGGCAGCTACAGGGTGGCTCACATCTGTTTGTAACCCTAGTTCCAGGAGATCTGGCACTCCTGTGACCTCGGTGGGGACCAGGCACACGTATGCTATATGCACACACATACAGGCCAAACATGAAAGGACAAAATAAATTAATCTTCTTAAATAATAAAGTCACTTTAAAAAATAGTTGAAAACCAGGTGATGGTGGCACTTGACTTTAATCCCAGCATTCAGGAGGCAGTGGCAGGTGGATCTCGGAGTTCAAGGCCAGCCCGGTCTAGAGTGAGTTCCAGGATATTTAGGACTACACAGAGAAACTCTGTCTCTAAAATAAGTTGAAAATAGGGTGTGGTGGCACATTCATGGACTCCCAGCACTCAGGTAGCAGGACAAGCATCCTCAGCTTTGTGCACAGTTTGGGTTATATACAGGTTATAACAGCCTGGGTTATATGAGACTCTGTCTCAAAAACCAACACAAAACAAGCAAAACACCAAGCAATAACAATCACCCTTGTTAGATGCTGTCTGGAGTCTCTACAGTTTGTCTGGGTTAACCATGAGGACAACCATGAGGGATGTTGAGTGTGCAGCTGGGTGCTGCTCAGTGGTTAAGAGCCTGTCTTCTCGAGGACCAGGTTTGGTTCCCAGCAACAACGCCAGGTGACTCTCGGCCTCTCCTGACTCCAGTTCCAGGGCAATGCGAGTCTTCCAGCTTCTGTGGGTACCTGCACTCACGAGCTCATAATTTAACAGAATAAAAACAAAGGACGGTGAGTATGGTATTTAGGCTGTTGTGAGTTTGTCACCCAATCTCGAGACACCGTTTAGAGGGAGGAGGGAGGTTAATTGTGAGCACATCTTAGGTAAACAGTGACTGTGAGTCTCCCTCAGGGCCTTACCTCAAGCTCACAAGACCCTTTCAGAGTGAAGAGGAAAAGGCAGAGAAGCAAAACCACTTTCCCAAACACCTATCAGTCTCTCACTCTCAAGAGGGAAACACCTGGCAGATCCTGACGCCCAGCAAAAGACTATGGGCTGTCAGGGGCAACTTTTACACAGACAGAATACCAAGGACGGCTGTGTGCAGGAAAATAACCCCAGTGGCTGTAAGGCCCGTGGATGCAGACAAGAAGACTTGGAGGGCCGAGTCCCGAGAGTCTGGTGAGGAGGCTCAGGAAAGGGCTGACAGATGCTTGGCCGAGGAAGGGACAGCAGGGATGGACAGAAGGAAGCCACCTCGAGGGGCTGTTCTGAAGTAGAAATGACAAGATTTATCCAATTCAAACCAGCTACGACATCACCCATTTTTATCTCTCATCGTCTCCCTCGCTAAACCTTCAGAGGCCGTGAGGACATCACACAGATGTTCATAAGGATGTGTCCTTGTGCTTTCCACAATTCCCCTCCATCGTCTTGTTCTCCATGGTTTCCATTACCTACAATGATCTGAAATAGTAAACAAAAATCTGTAGCACAATTAATAAAAACCCAAATACAGAAATTAGGGTTCAACTTGAAGTTTAGAAAAGCAAAACAGGCAGGCACTAGCTCTTACCTTGACATCAGTCTGAAATGGCGATCCTGCCTCCCAGAATCTCAGAATGAGACTGTGTGTTGAGAGCTGCTTCCTCTTGTTTTATAATCTTCTCTGGTTCTGGGATTACAGGCCTGCACCACTGTCATTAAAGTGGTGATTATACTACCCGGTTTCTATGGCAAACTAGTGTGTCTACTGGGATTAAAGGTGTGTGTCACCACTGCCTGGTCCGTAAGGCTGACCAATGGGGCTGTTTTACTCTCTGAACTTTAGGCAAGCTTTATTTATTAAAACACAAACAAATTATAACTATAAAGTCTCCAGAGATATTAATGTTTTCAATCATACACTATTCTCAGCTAAGGCTAAATTTCATGCTGTCTGAAAGTCCACTCTCTTTCTAGCCTGTAGGGCAGTATCCACCCATCTGCATAGAAGCTGTATATATTATTGGACAAACTGCTGTCCTAGGGCAGGACTTGCATTCAGGTAAACCTCTAATTTATTTAATAAATGTTTCCAAGGTCCCAGAGTTATGATGTCTCTGGCCATCTAGAGACACCCAAGAGAAGCTGTCTTTGCTTCGTATACATGAAAAGGTGAAGAAGAGGAAAGGAAAGGAAAAGCTACATACCGAGGTTGCTAACATCTCTCACAAGAGTGACCCTACTGCCCATGCCATTGCACAGAAGGCTCGGTGGGTCACAGGGACTGGACTCTTAAACTGACCTTAGGTTATTTTGTTTTCTGTTTTAATGTCCAGCATGGTAAACATTCCTGTATAGTCCACACAAGCCTGCAGAGAGAGCTCTGAGGGTGGACAGGGGTATTGAGACCAAAATGTTGACAAATCGTCTCCGTAGACACCCTCCACACCATGCTGAGAGTGACCCTCAGTAACTTCCCACCTTGCCTGGCCCCTACCGTCATGTTGGCACAAAGTCAGGCCGTCCCTGGTGATCTTACTTCTCTGCAGATCTAAAGTCATCTCCTATTTGCCGCTAATGAAAACTACTTTGCTTACTGCACCGCCACCATCTAAAAATGTATTTTCTCAATGTCTCTGCAATATTATGCCTCCTTAATATGAACCAGTGTCCTAAGTTCAAGAACTTGGTCAGCAACACAGCTTGCGTGAGTCCTTTGTAACCCTGCATTGCTTAGATTAATAGTTTTATTTCTTAGCTTAAAATACTTATTTTTATTTTTAATTATGTGTATGCATGTTGCACAAATTCTAATTGGTCTTAATAATAAAAACCCAGAGTCAGTTAGGGCAAATGCTGAAAGGTCAGAGAAGTAAAGGAGCCAGCCACTAAAGTTCTTATCTCTACCGAATCCTCAGACAAAATGGGTGATCCTGTCTCTAGGAATCCTCAGACTGAATCCTGAGCCCCTGTCTCCTCCCCGCTTACATCCTCTCTCTGCCCAGCCATGTCCCTTCCTGTCTCCACCTCTTTAGTGAGCTCTGTTTCCCAGCACTCGGGAGGCAGAGGCAAACAGATCTCTGTGAGTTCAAGGCTACCCTGGATTACGTGAGATTGATCCAGTCTAAAAGAGAAATAGAGCCAAGTAGTGGTGGCTCACACGTTCAACCCCAGTACTTGGGAGTCACATGCCTTTAATCCCAGCACTAGGGAGGTGGAGACAGGAAGGGATATGGCTGGGCAGAGAGAGAGATATAAGGTAGGAGGAGACAGGAGCTCAGTGCATTCAGCCTGAGGATTTGTAGAGACAGGATCTTGCCTCTTGGGTCTGAGGATTCGGGAGAGGTCAAAGCCTCTCTAGTGGCTGGCTCCTTTACTTTCTGATCTTTCAGCATTTACCCCAGTATCTGACTCCAGGTTTTTATTATTCAGACCCGTTAGAATTCACGCTACATATGCATGTGTGTTTATGTGAAGCTATGTGCATGTGAGTGTAGGTGCCAACAAAGTCACAGTGTGGGATTCTCTGAACCTGGAGTTACCGCCAACTGTGAGCCGCTCAGTGTGTGCTGGGGACCAAATCAGGTTCTCTGCAAGGACCATAAACCTCTTAACCCCTAGGCTTCTCTCCAGCCCTGTATTAACCCTTTTGAAAGTGTCCGACAAATCAGATCTTACTCTCCTTCCAAACAAGATGCCATCCTTAGGACAAACCGTCCCCCATCAGGCCCACCTCACCTCTAACTGATCCTCACACAGAATCTACATTTTTCACTCTGAGCTTCTTCTAAGCCAAAAAAGATAAGTAGTGTCGACAGCATTCATTCTTGGCTTCCTATGAACGGTGTAGTTTTTATCCTTGCAAACTACTTGGTTTTCCTTTTCATATATATATATATATATATATATATATATATGGAAATTATATATATAATTTTATTTTATATGTCTGGGTGTTTTTCCTGTATTATGTCTGTGCACCATATGCACACACTTCTCTTGGAGGCCAGAAGAGGGTGTCAGATCTTGCAGAACTGGAGTGGCAAAAGACCGTGAGCTGCCTTGTGGGTGTTGGGAATTTAACCCAGGTCCTCTGGAAGAGCAGTTAAGAGCTTAGCCCCTGGGCCATCTCTCCAGAACCCTTTCCTTTGCATTTTTAGTTTATGAATACTTTCCTTTTGGTTTTCAAATGTGTCCATGAATACACATGCATGTACATATGCATTTAATATTTTATCCATCACCTCTATGTTTGGAGGTGAGTGATAATTTTGGGCATGCCTCACCCACTGCGCTGACCTGCAGGCCTAAGCCTTCATCCTCAGAAAGGAACCCCGGGATATTTTTGCTATAACCTGAAACACTCAATCTTTCTGATTCACCAAAGCAGACCTAAACTGCAAAATACTAATTAGATTTTTGTAAGAAAGATGCTGAATTAGAGCTAAGCAATGCTGGCATTGGATTGGCTCTTGTGAACTAAGCGGAAGTATTTCATTTAAGTGTATGGTCATGTAGGTTAATTAAAATGTTCTCTCTAGAAATATAGCCCCCAAGACTCTATGTAATTTAATAGGCTCTATGTTCACGCAGAGTGAGAATGGCGGTTTCAATATTTAATTCTTGCTTCATAAACTTCGAAGGCTGAGAACACATCCTTCCTAACTTGTGAATGTTCCCTATGTCAGGAGCAACTCGCCGAAGGAAACTCAAGTTGCTAGGTAACTTGGGGCCTGTGGAAAGCTGCTGATAAAAATGTATTTAAATCAGATTTCTGGAGCAGATGGGCAAACTGAAGTGGAAAATGAATTCAAATGCTCTGATACTGGCTTTTCCTGCCAAAACTAAAATCTCCTTGCCATGTAGCCTTCTTACGGCAAGGGGTGGGGCGGGGGGGGGGAGGAGGTTAGGTAGCCTTGTGTAGAGAGCGCCATGGCCTGTATTCTCCACAACAGGAAGGCATCTGAGATTTGTGAGGTAAATTACTCCTCAGCGACTGGGAAAGCTCCATGAAGAATGAGCTCTGTCTGAAGGAGATGTAATTTACAAGGCTTGGGAGAAAGAAGGGCTTCGGGTGTGTACCGAGGGCGTACGTGCCATAACGCAGCAATCAACATAAAATAGACATCTGCTGTCTGAGCTCAGGCAGGTGGAGAAGGCGTACTCCTTTCTCAATGTCTTTTGTGTGTGGTCAGAGATATTGGGGGCTGGTGGCCAGAGTGACAGGTCCAAGGACTCCCACAAAACCTTTCTCTGAAGAAGAAACACCTACAAAACTTATCTCTTCATCAATTCTCTGTAACCTGTCAGAGTCAGTAAATTCGCACAAAATTATCCAAAAGAAATTTTAGTTGGACATTAACTGAGACAGGAGGACCACTTGAGCTCTGAGTAACTCAGTGAGGACCCCCACGGCAGACAAGCAGAGGGAGCCGGTAGTTAGTGAGCTCAGAACCAGGGGACACAGAACGTAAATTCTGGAACTGACACCCCTCTCTGGAGCATTCCAGCAAGAGCAGACAGCAACGGGAGGCAGATGGAAACAGCCATGGTGTCTTAGCGTTTCTATTGCTGAGATGAAACACCGTGACCAGACATTTGGGGAGGAAAGGGTTTGTGTGGCTTCACTTCAGCATTGCTGTTCATCAGTGAAGGAAGGCAAGGCACGAACTCAATGGGGCAGGAGCCCAGGGGCAGGCGCTGATGCGGACAGAGGCCAAGGTGCTACTTGCTGGCTTGCTCCCCGTGGCTTGCTCAGCCTGTTTGCTTACAGGAACCTGAAACCACAGTCCAGGGATAGCACCACCCACCATGGGCTGGACCCTCCTTCACTGATCACTAAACGATCAAATGCCCTACAGCTGGATCTCATCAAGATGTCTCCTCGGCTGAGGTGTCTTCCTCTGATGACTCTAGCTTGTGTCAAGTTGACCCACAAAACCAGCCAGCGCAGTTGGTGCGTCAGGGTCCTGCTGGACAAGAGATAGTACACTTTGAACAGGCTCTGCCCCAGCTTCCCAACAGGCTCTGCCCCAGCTTCCCAACAGGCTCCGCCCCAGCTTCACCTGCGTTATTTTACTGAATCATTGCAGCAAATCTACCTGGAAGTTTTTGGGTTTTATTTGTTTTTCCCTATTTGGTAAGTGGAAACACTGAGGTGCCAAGGCACCTCAGGAGGGGCACATCAATGGGTGTCACCGCTGCCACAGGGTCGCAAAGCTTTGGCGGCCACTTTCTCAGGAGACTTGGGGTTCTTGGGAGAGAGTGATATAAAGGTGGAGTATACAAAAGTGGAGTAGATGTTGGTTAAGATTTTAGCAAGAGCTGTCAAAATGTTAAGCATACATGTAGATGATTCAACGAAAAGTATATTTGTAATAGAAAAAACCTTGGAAATATCATAAGTATTTATTTATTAAGGGATGGGTTGGACAATTTCTGTTTAGACTACATAATACTACATACTCTTTACAATACTATGCTCAAAAACTTCTATTTATTCAGTAAAAACAATGAGAAAAATCTATATTGATATATGAAAAATACTTCTTCATGTTGTTCAACAAAAAAGTAAGTTGCAGAGAAGAGCATGTTTGTGAGCTGTGTGGAGGCTCACAATACAGTCTTCTCTGAGGAAAAGGAGGTGTCTAGACGGAGACCTAATTTGTTGCTGTCAATGGTGAGGGAAAGGGAGTGGCTCTTGGTAGGAAGGAGAGGGAAACTGGTACTTTGAACTCTGAGCTGTTCTCAGCTCTCTGATTTTTCTCTAATAAGTAAGGATGACTTTTGTAATGAAAGGAAGCATTTTCAAGAAAACCCTTTGAACTTAAAAAATAACAGAAGGGTTTTACAACAGAAAAATGAAGTGGTCCAGGATCTGACGGGAGGTGGATGATGATTATGGAACTAATGATGGCCAAAGGTCACCTGTGTCTTCATGTTAATTGCCAAGGCAGAGTCGCAAAGAGTTGAGCACTGGAAAGAGTGCACCTTGAAGGCACAAGACCCAAAAGGGAACTTTTCCTGGTGTTTTGGATAGCTTGTCAAACCAACACCCAAGGGCTTTGATTTCTTCTCAACTCTTTCTTGAGTTGCCTAGTACCTTCAGTATGATGGCTGGGTTTACGTGAAGCCAGCTCAGATAGGAAAAGAAGTATTCATCTACCACCCCAACCATCACTCACACCACCAGCAACAACACCACCCCATCATCCCCCCACCCCTATTACCCCACTACCACCACCACACACACATACTATCCCCCGTCAGCCCACCACTACCACCACACAACACACTATCCCCCATTACCCCCACCACACACACTATCCCCCATTCACACACACACACACTATCCCCCATCACCCCAACACACGCACTATCCCCCATTATTCTCAACATACACACACACACACACACACACACACACACTATCCCCCATCACCCCCAACACACACACACTATCCCCCATCACCCCACCACCACTGCCACCAAAACTTGGCTGAAGGAAACCATTCAATCCTCTGGCTGCATGGAGGTTGGCCGTGACAGCTGCAACCCTTTCTGCATGGAAACAGTCTCTCCCCGATGCGGAGGCAGATTGCATTCCCCTGGCTAATCCAACCATACGCCACAGAAACAAGAAAAGGCTCAAACTAGCCATACGTGCTGTGGATTTTAAAAGGAAAGGAGCCTACCTGTAAGTTAGGGGTCTCTTGGTCGCTTGTTTGCCACCGCTTTTTCTGATATTGCCAACATGGTTATTATTGCTTGGCTAGATTTCTCTGCTCAAAGGCCATCCAAGAACACTTCAGGCCAAAAAGGGCAGAACAGTTCTTGTAGAACTTCCTTCAGGTCCCTAGCCTGGGTGTGTAGGATTAGTTTATCTGTTTTCATTCAAACTCCCAATGTCTATTTGGTTTGTACTGGACAACTAGCACATACCTGTTTAAAAATACCCCAGTACCTAATTATCTGAGTTACAAAACTCATCGCTGTCTTCCAGTCATGCTCCTCTTAACAGGCTTCGAAGGTAAATCAGAAACCATGATGACTTTCTTCATATTGTCTCAACACACTTTGTATTTCAACTGGTACAGAAATAAGCAGCTGGACCCAGGCATAACAAGGTAAGAGTCAGGTCTGACAGTGAATTTATCACGCTCTTGATCCTGAGATTCCCCAACAACCTGCTTAGTTGTCCAAAGGAATTTGCTTAACAATGTCTACCCAACCCAGATCTTCAAGAAACTTAGTAACGTTTGGACAACCTTTGATTGATAAGGAAAGATCCTGATGGGTACTGTGCCTATCTTTCATTCCTTGGACAGAAAGTCTTGTTGCACATTTGAAATGCCCACAGCTCTGACAAGCTTGATAACATCCATTCTTACAGGTTTCCTCTGTAAGGAGGCGTGGGGTAGGTCACATGGATATACTCAACAAAGCGAGACACAGGGGATGAGGACTTTGGAAGTCTCGTGCTGAAACCTGTGAGCAGCTCCCACAGTGACTCTTTAGAGCATCAATAAGCAAGGAAGGCTTGTCCTCTGGGGGACAGTAGGTGTCTCTTCCCATGATGACGACTCTGGAATGGTCTGATCATGATGATGGTGACAGGCGGGGCACCGACAGATAGCTGTACTATGTGAGGCCAGACCACCACATAGAAAAGGGCTTTCTCTCTTCGCATTGCTATCAATGACTTACTCATGAAACCCTTGTGAAGACAATTGGCCTTGGTTTCTGAGTAGAGCTGGGGTCTACTGTAAAATGGAGGTACCCAGGAGTTCAGAGGTGTGTGTGTGTGTGTGTGTGTGTATGTCTGTGTGTGTCTGCATGTTTGTCTGTGTGTGAATGGGTCTGTGTGTGTCTATGTGTATATATATATGTGTATGTATATGTGTCTGTGTGTGTCTGTGTTATGCATATGTGTCTGTGTGTATCTACGTGTGTATGTGTCTGTGTGGTCTGTGTATGTGTCTGTGTGTGTCTATGGGTATATATATGTCTGTATGTGTATGTATGTATGTATGTATGTACGTGTGTGTGTGTGTGTGTGTGTGTGTGTGTATGTGGAGGGGTACTTGTGGGTTGGGGTCAAAGGACAACTTCACGGATCCCTCTTGGTGCACCTTCTGTCTTTTGTCTGGGACAGGGTTCCTCTATGGCCTGGAGCTTCACCAAATAGCTGGCAAATGAACCTCAAGGTTCCTCCATTGTGAGAGGATCACCGGTGACACCCAACTCTGTATGTGGTTCCAGGCATCCAAACTCAGTCATCATACGAGACAAGCGTTTTACAGACAGAGCCATCTCCCAGCCTCCAGGAGATGTCTTTTTGGTGACAACTTCAGTGCCGAAGAAGAATTATATATAAATGGGCAACTGCGGCAACCTCAGTCCAGAAAGGCAAAAGAAACCCAGTGTCCACGGCCTTTAGAGAAGCTCTCCATTTGCTGGGCACCAGGCTAGCTCAGCTGAGGCATTGGCTAGAGGGTGAGGGAAACCATGGAGGGATACTAGATGGTAATCATCCCTTAGGGTTCAGCCATCTGCGGCAATGGGGAACAGACCGCATTGCCCTCACCTCATACTAAGTCTTGAAGGCTCCTTGAAGAAAAGCAGATCCGTGTTAGGAGCTGGGCTACCGGGGGGGGGGGGGCGCCTATCTAAAAATAATCATCAGGGAAGCACGCTCTGCCCCTGTGGTATGGGCACATAGCTTTACAAGCCACACGGGCACATGAAGTAATATGGCGGGGAAATGGAGCAGAGGTTCTGAGCTGGACCATGGTTTCCATGGTTACTGTGTGGAAGAACCACCTGTGGCCAGAGGGCATGGGCAAAGGGGATGAGAGGAGGCGAGGGAGGAAGTTAGAGGAGAGAAAACCACGAATCACGGTTCTTGTGGATCTGGGCATCGTCTACAGAGTCTGAGGAAAGGGCAGAGGTTCCTGCCACTCTGGGAAGTGGCTATGGGAGGCCGAGAATGAGAGCACCAGTCAAGAGACCACTGAAAGATGGTGTTTGGAATCACAACAGTTGAGCAACAGGCCTTGAACTGAAGGTTTGTTACTCTTCAGGGCTGACTCGGTGCTGTGTCTGAGCACAAACCTCCTCTACTTCTTCTAGTCCTTCCTAGAGTAGCAGGTGGCCAGTGAGGGCCATGGGCACGCTCAGGAAATGCTTATCATTTCTTAATTTAAGTATACATTTGGACTTGGTGAAGAACTGGTGAAAATGATGTCCCAACACTGAAAACCACAAGCGGCACATTGTCTCCAAGGCCCGGCCCACCATCTTTACCCAGGTAATTTAGGCGCACACCTGGAAGTGCGTACTTCACCACACATGGGAGTTTTGATCATCTCAATGACACATCCAGGTGAAGTTAGTCTATAAAAGTTCACAGATAAGAATCCGAGACTAGCAGGGCGGTGGTAGCGCACGCCTTCAATCCCAGCACTCGGGAGGCAGAGGCAGGCGGATCTCTGGGAGTTTGAGGCCAGCCTGGTCTATAAGAGCTAGTTCTAGGACAGGCTCCAAAACCACAGAGAAACCCTGTCTCGAAAAACCAAAAAAAAAAAAAAAAAAAAAAAAAAAAAAATCCGAGTCTAGAGGAGGGGAAGTTACTAAATTGTTAATGGCCACCATAATATAAGGTCAGAGCCTTACATTTGGACTCCAGAGCCGGCCCTCACTCTGGGCAGCAGCTACGCTCTCTGGTGGCCTTGATTTATACTCATGACTTTTCTATGAAAAAGAGCTAGTGTTAACAGGCTTGAAAAGCCACAATTGCCTCGAAGAAAATAACAAAGGCAGAGATTCTATTTGTTTATTAATGTGTCCTAAGTTAGAAAGATCCTCCAGCTCCCAGAAGGTCCTCCCGTCCGATGGCGAGGGTGGGTGGGTGTTTCATTCTGAGTGCCTTTGATGATGTCTCCGTTGGCTCTCCTGCTGTGTGACACTGCCTTTCAGGATGCGAGGCACTGCCTTATCCATACTTTAAAAGTCATTAGCGTAGTTGCATCACCGAAGAAGGAAAGAAACAGCTGTGTGATCTACCCATGAGATAAAGTTGTCTGCCCGGCACGAGCTCAGCCTTTTACTTGTGCTAGTTGTGAGCCCATCCTCATGCTGGGCAGGAAAAGCTCATTACTGCTCTGAGTAGCCGAGAAACGGGGCTGCAGAAAGGGAGAAAGCAACCAAAGGCCCAGAGCATTCCCATCAAATTGTATATTGAAAAGCCTGGCGCTGGGCCGTGACCAGCGTCACACGGCAGCCATTTTCTTAGCCTCCTTTTACAGTGGGATTGTGTGGATACGGTGACTCGTGAGCTGGAGCATCACCACTGGTGTCAGACACAAGTCATGGGCTGGGTGGACACAAAGAACGATGCTGAGGTTGAGGAGACGGCTCGGCTGGCGATGTGCTTGTCATGCAAACATGAGAACTGAGTTCAAGTCCCCTACAGCAGTGTGCACCTGTAATCCCAGCACTGGGGAATGGAGACACGGGAACCCTGAAGTTCGCTGGAAGCTAGTCTATCCAAAGCTCTGAGTTCAAAATTCAATGAAAGACCTTGTCTCAACAAATATAGTGGAGAGCAATCAGGGAAGATACCTTTGACTTCTGGCTACACACACACACACACACACACACACACACACACACACGCGTGTGCTCACACACGCACACACACATGCACACACAGGTGTGCTCACACACGCACACACTCACATGCACACACACGTACGCACAGGTGTGCTCACACACGCACACACAGGTGTGCTCACACACACACACACACACACACACACACATGCACGTGTGCTCACACACCCACACTCGCACACAGCAGCACTCGGTCCAGACTGTTCACAGTGTTCACGTCTGTTAAATCTGCAGCTCTTTTGAAGCACAATGGAGTACCTACACCCCAGAAACTCTGTCTCGCTTTGGACCCTGCACTTCCCCGCCACTGTTTCCACTTCTGTCTTTTTGGCCGCCTTTGCTGTTTGCTTTGAAGAACTTCTGCCACTGTGGCTGGTGTGCCCAGTGTAAGTGGCATTTCAGCATGGATTTCCCTAGGTAACAAGCATCCTTGTCTAGATTAATGTGCCGGTGGCATATGGTGCAAATGGCCTGTCGTAGGGTCTCAGACTCGGATCAGACTCTCTGCCAGGCTGCTGGTTGCGTTGGCACAGTGCCTACGGTCCCAGTGCCCGAGGAAGGAAAGTGGTGTTGTTGGGAAACTATTTAGAATAAACTTTCTTGTGCAAAAGTCAGAATCTGGCTTCCCTCCTCCCTTCGTTTCTCTCTCCCCGCTGGTAGCAGTGTTATAAAGAGATGCGCTGGGCTGGTGAGGTGGCCCAGCAGGTAAAGAAAGGCTCACACCACTAAGTCTGATCCCCTGAGCCCACATGATAGGAGAAATGAGATTCCCATAAACTGTCCTCTCACCTCCACATGGGCACCATGGCAAGGACATGTAACACACACACATACACTCATATACACTACACATACAAAATAAATAAATGTTAAAAAGAAAAAATGCTTCAGTAAACTCTTTAGTTTACCAAGCTGGACTTGGATGAAACCATTTCTTTAGCCTCTTGTTGTCCCCCACCCCCACTGGGAGAATTATGTGTCAACGGAATCCAGTATTTGTCATAGATGGACTGCCCTCTGCTTCCTAAATGCTGGATTGCAGTCCTGCACCCCCATGTAGTTGATACTAAGTACTCTGTGTGTCCTATTCCATCCCCACATCATATGAAGTGTGTGCTCCTGTTATCTGCAATTTACTAATAAGGAATTCGAGACCAAGAAAGTTAAGAAACTTAGCCATGATTGCACAGTTGTGCTGCAGAAGACTCCAGGAAGCCTGACCCAAAGCTCAGGCTCCTGACTGCCAAGCTGTAGCCTCTAAAACGACTCCCTAATGGTCTCATATATACACATTTCTTAGCCAGAGTAAAGATATTTAAGAACAAAAGAAGCCTTTGGGGCCAGGAAGAAGAACCATGCTCTTGGGAACCAAATCTTGACTTTAAAACTTATTAGCTATTGCAACTCCATTCCCTTACTTAGAAAAATGTGGAATCAAAGAAGACCCTAGACTTGGAGAAGTGTGGGAATGCAGTACCAGGGAAATAAATCTGAGCTGTGACTGGCACAGCAGAAATACCTAGCCATGGGGGTTACCAGGTCGTGAGGGACGCAGATGGGGCGCTGGGTAATGTAGCCCAGGCCGATCTCACTTGCTATGTAGGCTGGAGTGGATGGACCTTGAACAGCCCCTCCTGCCTCCACCTCCCTCCCAAGTACTGGGATCACAGGCATGGGCACCAAACTCTGCTGCTGTCTCAGGACATGAAGACCTTGAATGAATACAGCTTTATGTAGCCCTGTATGATAGTTTCTCTAATGGAAACAAAATCACGGTTTCCAGCATCAGCTGTCCTCGGTGACATTTGGCCCAAAGCAGGTCTAACTTTCCCTGTGGTGCACAGAGATCCTTGGAACAAACATAAGGACTGGCTCAGGAGGCAAGAGTGGATAGTGAAAGAAAATGTGTGTGTGTGTTTAGATACATACATACATACATACATACATACATACATACTTAGAGACATATATGGGGAGAAAGAGAGAGTGACATATTGGCCTAAAAGTTAAACATATTGTAAGCCTTCTCTGGGGTCCACAGAAGTAAATGAAGAAAGAGGAAGCACCCTGGATCATCATCTAGAATGTTCTCTCCCAGCGATCCTCACTGCCACCTCTTCATCTCCTTTTTCTCCCAGAGTCACCGGGAACCTTCAGTCTATTCTTCTACTTTATTCTTTTGGCCTTGAACTCGGAATGGCACCAAGGGTGACCATGGACAGTTCTGATCCTCCTGCCTCTACCTCGAAAGCGCTGGGATCGCAGGTGTACACCACCCCCGCAACTCAACATTGTGCTTTTGATGTTTCCTAATACTTGCACCTTCAATCACATGTTATAACTAACCTCTATTCTAATTCCCTTTATGTTGCTGTAAGAAAACACTCTGACCAAAAGCAACTTGAAAAGGGTGTATTTGTCTTTCAGGTCAGTCCATCATTGAGGGAAGTCGGGGCAGGAACTCAAGGCAGGAACCTGGAGGCAGGAGCTACAGAGCAATGCTGTCTGCTGGCTCGCCTAGCTTCTCTCTATTCAGTCCAGGACACAGTAGGCTGGTCCCTCTCAGAGCCATGGTCAGTCTGGGCACTCCCCCGTAGACAAATCGGCTGAAGATAGTTACTCAGCTAAGACTCCATTTCTAAAGACTCTTAGGCTGTGCCAAGTTAACAGCTGCTGTGAAGTAGAATACCTCTTGCTATGCTTGCTTTCGTCATCTGCCCTCTACCGCTGGCCGCTCAGGGAACAAAGTTCTTTGATTTTTTTCACTGGTATTTCCTGAGCACTGAGAGAAGCACCCAGCACACAGTAAATACTAAATATTGTTTTGGAGAAATAATTCAGATGCAGACACCGAGGTGAAATGTTAGTAAACAAGTCCAAAACTGGTTTGTTTGCTTGTTTTGTTTTTGCCTTCCAAACCAGACATCTTTCTGCTAGATGATATTTCTGACGATAAAGGAGTGGACGTCACCGCAGAATGAGTTGTTGTTGAGGAATCCAGATAAAACTGGAAACAGCTGTACCCAGACAAGATAACTGAGCCAGGAAGGTGACAGGGAGAGGCGGGAGGGAACGCATAAATGTGGGTGGCTGTGCCGAGGTTTTTTCAAATTTTTGTTTAAGTCGCCGAGACTGCTGTCAGTTTATCTAGTGAAATAAGATCCGTGATCAATGTGCGGAGACGGGAATTTCAGACCTCATTATATACAAACTGAAGATTATTCCTTTGCTGTCAGCGCGGCATTTGACACGCTGGTGGAGACAAAGGGGAGTCTGTCTCAGGTACCCCTTTGCTTCTGCAAGATGTGGAGCTGTGCGGGTGTGGGTGTTAATTTGTGGTTGGATGTTAAAGTCTGAGCGTGTCCGAGACACGTGACTGGAGAAACGAGCACTTCATTCACAGTTTCGGGTGGAAGTCACTCTGCGTGGAACTTCCCTGTCCCCTCTGGAGACAAAGAAAGGCCCCTGCCTTGTCCCAGGGTCACTTCCACCGGACACTCCTCCTGTTGCTTATTCTCTCGTGCTTAAATCTTAGAGCTGTCTCTCTCCACCCCCTGCAGATGCTCTCAAGTCTCCCCATGCTAGCAAAGCACAGTGAAACCCTTCCAACCGTCTCTTGAGTCAATTTGCTACTGGCCAGTGCACCCCCAAAATTTGAGGGCTTTAATTACCCGCAAATGGGGGACTTCACCCAGGCAGGCCTAGCTCAGCTAAAAGGGCTACACAGTTCTGCACCGTGTGCTCACAGGGCTGGGTTGGGAAAGCGCCGTTGGTCATTTATTGACTGTTCCAAAAACAATGCGTGGAATGATCCAGATCTATAGAGACTAGACAAGCTCACGTGATTTCGCTACAACCTGAAATGCTGCAGACACAGTCAGCCGGTGATGTGGCTGGGTTGTCAAGGATGGTCTCACAAGCAGCGGAGTATTAGCTATGATGACGTGGGTGACTGAGCCTTGTTAGTTACCTCAGACTTGTTCACATGGTAGGGGTAGGGGAAGAAAGGGAGGAAAAGGAGAGCGGAAGGGGAAGGGAGAGGAGGGTGAGGAGAAGGACTGAGCAAGAGGGAACCAGGGAACCCTGTGTGCCTACCTTCTGCCTCCTTCAGCTTACAAAGGCAACTTATAAAGTTGCCCCAGGGGCTGGGACTCTGCTGCTTGACACAGGAGCTGCAAGGTCACAAAGCTGAGTGTGGATTGGGAGTCAGCAAAGACTCAGAATCAGCTTTGCGACCGACCAGCGGCCAGCGACCAGTGACCAGCGTCCTGTACTCCATGGGCCTTAAACTACTAGTAGGCAGTACTCCCCTGGACCTTATGCTTCCACGCCGCTTCCCTTCAGATCCCAACTGCAGATGGGGCAGTTAGCTGTCTCTGCTTTGTCTGTTTCCTTACCAGGTAGCTATCAATCCTCATCCAAAGTAACCTCATCTCATCCCGTCTCTCCATTTTGACGACATTCCCCTCTTTCAAAACAATAGCTCAAATATTAAAGACATCCAGTGTTCATCTGCAAATTTGACAAGCATGGCCACATGCCTCCCTTCGGGTCCTCCCTCCTACCACCCTGTCCATCCCTCCAGGACTCTTTGGCTGACTGATGTCTTTCTTCTCAAGCTCACTGACAATGCCGGTGTTCTGATGAATCTGATGGTTCTTCCCTCTCACCCCTTACCGCCCTCTTCCTGCCTAGTGTCTTCTGGAATTTAACTCAGTCAGGTGGACACTGCTCATATCTGTCATTATTCTAACTCATCTTCCCCCTGCCAGATGTTGCCACAGGCTGCTCCTCAAACATATGTCAAAAACAAAGCAGAAGATCTTTTTCCAAAAGAGGGCTCTGTCTTTCTGTTTTCCTTATGCGGTTTTGTGATTCATCCAGCTAGACACTGAAAATCACTTCTTCACTCCAGAGCCCCAAGAGCAAGTCCTGTCAATTATGCATCCTGAATTTCTCAGACTATCCTTGCTGTTGCATGGGTTTTGGTCTCGTCTTCTGTTGCTCATGCCAATACCAGAGCCTTTCTTTGCTCCCCATGGCCCTTTTCTGTAGCCAGAAATCTTTTTGAAACTCATAACCAGCTGTTAGTTTCTGCCTCATGCAGTTCCCCACTCATTTCTGCCAGGATGAAACTAAAATGCTTTGCATCCATGATCATCAGTTGTGTGTGTGTGTGTGTGTGTGTGTGTGTGTGTGAGAGAGAGAGAGAGAGAGAGAGAGAGAGAGAGAGAGAGAGAGAGAGAGGTCTCATTTAAGAGAGGGGAGAGTTTATATAAAGAAGTAAGGCAACAATTTCAATCATAGACCAGGGAATCACTGGGAATGAAGCCGAGGTTTGTTGGCTTTCAGGATACCTTCCCGTCCTCTTTCTGGACCGTTGTCCTGTTTTCCCGCTGGCTCTCCTGCTCCACCTCTCATCGTGTTCATCCATGGACATGGTCCTCACAGGCATCTTGATCTAAGTCTACCTAACTTTGATAATAAATATTGGGAAAGAAAACTCTAATTCGATTCATCATGGATGAAATGCCCAACTGGTTGTGACCATAAAAGGATGAGGAAACATGGACAAATTATGATCATCCGAGATTCCCTCCTGCGAGAGAGGAAGAGTGGCAAACAAGTCTGCTGAGTTCTTCTTGTGGCATACGGTGTCTCTAAGCTCAGCTGTCCGCATTTCTTTTACTGCAATGTATTATCTGCTCCAAGTAAATAGATGTGCTCTCTGTCCCCCAAATGCGTCCTGCTTCTCTCTTCCTTTTCCTCTTCTCATTGTTTCTTTTTGGAAACAAAGAGTCCCATCATCCAGTCTGGCCTCACTATGTAGCCGAGGACCGTGAAGGTCTGGTCTTCTTCTCTTCACCTCCCCAGTGCCAGGAGTACAGGCACACACAACTGTGTGTGGCTTACCGCATGTAGCACTGGGGCCTGGGGTATACCAGGCAAACAGTCTACTGCCTGAGCTGCATCCTAGCTCCCCTGTGTGTCATCTGTTCCCAACACCTAGAATATGTTGGCACTTCCCACAGATTTGCCTGTTTGCTTGTTTTAGACAGTGTCTCATCAGTTAGCCCAGAGTGGCCTGAAACTTGGGTTCCAGTTCAAGTTTCCTTCCTCATCCCTCCCCCAGAATCTGGGATTCCGAATGTGGACCACCATGCCCACATCCCCGCCCCCCCTGCTCTTTGCTACCCAGCTTGAATGTCACCTCCTCTGTAAAGACTGCCTGACCCTCGCTAGCTGCTGTCCTGGAATGTTTGGCACTTCACATAGTTCTATCACATCTGTATCGCTTTCAGTTAAAATCGTCTTTCCTTTGCTAGGTTACACATATTTATTTATAGGAACCGAAGCAGAGTCCATGGAGGAGTGCTCCTTACTGCCTTGCTCCCTGTGGCTTGTTCAGTCTGCTCTCTGATAACTCAGGACCATCAGCCCAGGGATGCCCCACCCACCATAGCCTGCTCCCCCACCAACCATGGATCAAGAAAACACCGCAAAGACTCGCCTGCCAGAAATCTGATGGAGGCGTTTTCTCAACTGAGGCTCCTGCTTCCCAGGTGACCCTACCTTGTGTCAATTTGGCAGAACAACAACCACACACAAACTAGCCAGCACACCGGGGATCGAATCTAGAGCCTTGTGAGTTCTGGACAAATGCTGCTCCACTGAGCTGTACCCCCAGCTCTAAGATGTGGGGTCATGTGTGACACAAGCTTGTTCCCCACATGCTAATTTTCATAAGCTTCCAACTTTAAAATCCTGCTTTCTTTGTAGCTTTGGAGTCCATCCTGGAACTAACTTTTGTAGACCAGGCTGGTCTTAAATTTACAGAGATCCACCTGCCTCTGCCTCCCAAGTGCTGGGATTAAAGGTGTGTGCCACCACCGCCCAGTTTAAGTGACATTTTCTATGACCAAATCTCCCACAATACTTGGCAAGGATCCTGTTTCAAGCCTTCATTGTTCAATGCACTGCACCACAGCGGGTAGAGAGATCAGAGGACCCAGCCACTGGGAAGTCAGAGGGGGTGGGAGTGGAAGGCAGGCTGTGGGTCATTGCAAAAGGCCTAAAGCCTAGTGCTGATGTTTCCAAGGTATTGTGGAAAGGACAACATTTGTTGCCAGACATTGTTAGACTTTAAGTTCCAGTCAAGGGTGGTGATATTGGGCAACTTACTCTACATTTATTGATTGATGGCATGTGTGTGTGTCTGTGTGTGTGTGTCTGTGTGTCTGTGTATGTGTCTGTGTGTCTGTGTGCGTGTCTCTGTGTGTCTGTGTGTGTGAATGTCTCTGTGTGTGTGTCTGTGTGTCTGTGTGTGTGTGTCTGTGTGTGTGTCTGTGTGTGTGTCTGTGTGTGTGTCTGTGTGTGTGTCTGTGTGTGTCTGTGTGTCTCTCTGTGTGTGTATCTGTGTGTGTATGTGTACTCCTATGCAACAATGTGTACATGGAGGTTAGACTGCAACTTGAGGTTGGTTCTCTCCTTCCGATGTGGGTCCCTGGATTAGACTCAGGTTATCGAGAATAATAGTAAGCACCGTTAATCACTGAGCCACCTCAGTGCCCCGAGTCACTCTCCTTTCTGAGTCCTTTCCTTCGTTTGTGTCAAGGAGCCACAGAGTTCTTCCCTGTGAGGCACACAGTTGGCGCTATCTGAAAAGTAACCACAAATGTCAATTTCCCGTGTGAGCGCCACTCTACAGCGAGGCTTCTTTCTGTTAGGTGAAAAGGAGAATTTAAAAACCTTTAAAAGTAGCCACGCCTGGTAGCACACGCCTTTAATCCAGCACTATCAGTGACCAGCGAATGTTCAGAGGAGACATCTGGCCCTGGCTAAAAAGCATGGACGTCAAAATGGACAGCTCGATCTTTGATCTTGACGCTGGAGCTTGTCTTAGTAGGCAGTTCCCTCTTCAATGACACCAATTCCTTAGGGGATCTGGAGCCAAGAATCACCCAGGACTTATTTGGGGGACAGGATGCGAGTCTGTTGTAATCTGAATGTGAAATGCCCCTCACGTGTTTGAACATGTGGTCCTCAGCTGAGGAACCCTTAGGAGCTGATGCCTCAGTAGGAGAAGGGAGTAACTTGGGGGTGACACCAGCTTCCTAACACTCCTGCTTTCCTGTTTTCCACTTCATGATAAACTGTGTTCCCTAAAAGTGTGGAAACAAATGATCTTTTCCTCCTTTGCATTGCTGCTTCTCAGACATTTGGTAATGGTGATGAGGAAAGTAAAAAACAGAGCAGCCTTTCTTAGAAATGCCATGGAGAAAACACCAAGTGTAGGACTCACAAACGTGTCCGAGAAAGGCTCAAGGACAGCACGCATTCAGCCAGCAGTGAAAAACCTTGTGAAGAGACACAGCAGGATAGAACCTGGGCAAATTACTCCACCTTCCTTTTACTGGGGCTCCCAATAAACTTGAGAATAGAAGCAGCTCCGTGGGGCTGAGGGGCTGGGTGGAGAGTGCTCCTGATGAGCTCGGTACAGGGCACAGCACATGAAAAGTCCATGCTAGACACCCTCACACTCATCCTGAAAACAAGGCAAGGGTCCTCGCCAACCGTGGGAACAGGTACCAGTTCATGCAACCCCGGCAGATATAGCATGAAGAAGTCCTTGCCAATGCAGTCAGGCAGTCACATGACAGATTTGCATATACTTGTTCTTTCCAGTTGTTAGGCAAAATTACACAATAAATGCTTGAAAGAGATTCTGAAGAAAATTAGAACAGAGACCAACATTTCCCTCATGTTAATGTCACGTGACCTCACAGCGTCCCTCATGTCGATGCCACGTGACCTCACAGCATCCCTCATGTCGATGCCACGTGACCTCACAGTGTCCCTCATGTCGATACCACATGACCTCACAGCATCCCTCATGTTGATGCCACGTGACCTCACAGCATCCCTCATGTCGATGCCACGTGACCTCACAGCGTCCCTCATGTTGATGCCACGTGACCTCACAGCGTCCAACATGTCAATGCCACATGACCTCACAGCATCCCTCATGTCAATCCCACGTGACCTCACAGCATCCCTCATGTCAATGCCACGTGACCTCACAGCGTCCCTCATGTTGATGCCACGTGACCTCACAGCATCCCTCATGTCAATGCCACGTGACCTCACAGCGTCCCTCATGTCAATGCCACGTGACCTCACAGTGTCCCTCATGTCGATGCCACGTGACCTCACAGTGTCCCTCATGTCAATGCCACGTGACCTCACAGCATCCCTCATGTCGATGCCACGTGACCTCACAGCCACCACAGCCATTTGGTTGTACTAGGAAGGCAATGCCCAGAGAGCCTCATTAAAACTTTTCTAACAATAGCTCTACCACCCACGACAAACCGTTTTCTTCTCCTTTCCTGTGAAGCTCCCCACCGTTCCTCAGAGTGGAAACCTTCAAATAAACTACACTAAAGTCTAATTAACAGCCATGCTGCCTCAGTTTCCTGCCCTGCTGCACACCTCGGTGAGATCTCGCTGTGCTGAGAATTCACCAGATGAGAGTACCCATCCTTATATAACTTCTGTTTGTTTATTCTGCCTTCTTCCTTCCTCAGAGGTAGCCAGCTGATGCTTTCCAGAACACAGAATTTGTTTGAAATCCATCTAGCTCCCTCCCAGTATCCTTTTAATGTGAGGTGTTTGAATGTGGCTCCATCCGTGAAACCAAAGGATAAATATCTATTTCCAAAGTAAATTGCAATCATTTGGTCTAGAGGTCCTAATCTTAGAAAAACTAAGGGAGGGTGATCTAGGGACCATGTACCCAGGTGGTGACCTCATTGATTTAAGGGACTCCTCTTCTAGATGCTGGTTAATTGTCAGAAGCCTTCTGTGTTGTGACATACTGCATTCTCATCTTCCCACTGAGGAGCAGGGCCCAGCAAAGCCCCTGC
This sequence comes from Microtus oregoni, assembly GCF_018167655.1. Taxonomy (NCBI): domain Eukaryota; kingdom Metazoa; phylum Chordata; class Mammalia; order Rodentia; family Cricetidae; genus Microtus; species Microtus oregoni. Next base: position 7,235,106 of record NW_024543979.1, read on the forward strand.
ACAGTGGATGGTGTTGACTCCAGCACACCTGAAAACAGCACAATCCCCGAGCATGCAGTCCCTCTCCGGGGCACCTGTGAAAACACCCAGAGCCTGCATGGCTGTCTGTTGGCTCTGGCTTTGATATCAGACCTGCCCTCTAGCAGCTTTGTGTAGAGCAAATCCTCTTTCTGGATGCATTTTTGGTATGAGAATACGTATTAGCAGTGAGTACCATTCTAATGAGGCATTAAAAAAAAAACAGGGTCTCATTGATAATATCAGAACCAGCAACAGTGCCCCTGAGCAGAGAGCCTGGCAGTTGCATTTTGTTAGCCCCAGTTAGGATGTTAAGCAGATTTCCGGACTTGATTGACAGCACCCTTTCGACACAAACCCTGGACAACTATTAGGAGAAGAGAGTCCCACAGAGGCATCTGTGAGAGTCCCACAGAGTGTCTGTTTAATACAGACACTCACCCGGTCAGCAGCATGCTGAGCTCACAGCATTTGCACAGTGAGGAGAGATGTAGTCCCAGTGTCATGTCCACAGTCAATGGTGGCACACCCTGACAATACTTAAGACAAAATCAGAACAAGGAAAATATCCTCGAGATAGATGTCTGAGGGACAAACTCCTGGGTACTTTTTTAAGAAACTCTCACTCCAATTCTTTCAATGTGAGGAAGGGGAAAAAGAGCAAGAGGAGACAGAGAAGGAAGCATGACTGGGGCAGGAGGCTGATGGAATGGATAAAAGCAGGCTCCAGGGCAAGCTCGTTACCTTTTTCTTCAGCCCACTGCCCCATTGTTGCAAATCTTCTAAATACAAGGGAGGTGGTCTTTTCCTTCGGCTGTTCAATTAACGTTCTATATTAGAAAATGTATTCCTTGACCGTCTACATCCTCCTCCTTTACCACCCCCACCCCTACCTCCTTCTTCTAAAGATGTCTTTATTTCTATTTTATGTACATGAATGTTTTACTTTGCATGTATGCCTGTGTACCACTTGCAGGCCTGGTGCCAGCATAGGCCAAAACGGGAGGTCATATCGGCTGGACTTGGAGTTACAGATGGTTGTGAGCTGCCACGAATGGTCGAAGAACTCAGAGCCAGGTCCTCTGGAGGAGTAGCCAGTTCTCTTCGTTGCTGAGCCACCTCTGAAGCCCCGCTTTGCACCCTTCTTATTTCATGCAAAATAGCATTAGTTCTGATGAGTAAAAATCCCCAATATATAAACACCAGCCACAAATTGCTACTGCATTCAAAAAGTTATGCCAATCCATGGCAAAACTGGCTAACTCCCTGTGCCAACCATCTTCTAAGTGTGTCAGATGGTGACTCCTGGCTTCTGAATTCATGAACACAGACTAGAGTGGGCGTTACAGGAGTACCTTTTCAGGAAATCAACATACAATCTATTTTTCTGTTTTTAACACTATATTGAATCAATAACACGTAGATGTAATATGTGTTTGTTGCAAGTAGAGCATGTGAATGGTGTTTAAAACTAATTTTATAATTTAGTTATATGGACTGCAAATAAAAATGCTTTCAGGGTGGTGGTGGCGAACACTGCTAATCCCAACACTCTAGAGGCAGAGGCAAGAAGATCTCTGAGTTCAAGGCCAGCCTGGTCTACAGAGCGAGTTCTGGGACAGCCAGGGCTACACAGAGAAACCTTGTCTCAGAAAAAAAAAAAGTAAAAAAAAATGCTTTCAGATAATGGACGCTGTGCTGGAAACTGCTTTCTGCCCTTCAGCAATAACTGTGAATAATTTCCCGTGTCCTAATGTAGATCTAGGGATCTACGGCACACGTTAGAGCTACACATTATTTTCATGTCACGGTTACTTTGACATATTCTTCTTCTTCTTTTTTTGTGGATTTTTTAAGACTCATTTATTTAAAAAATGAAGTAAATGTTTCTTAATGGTATAAGAAAGTATTTTGAAATTTTAACATAAGAAATGATAAATATTTGCAGAGATAGTTTAAACATCACTTAAAATTACATAATTTATAAATATATTTTGGCATTGTACTTTGCTCTATTAATATATGCAGATTTTCCAGTCTTTTATATCAGTTAAAAATAAGTTTAAAAATTTCTCTTACATGGAATTCCTCTCATCAATGACTGTAATACCGAATATCACAATTTTTAAAGATCTAACTCTGTCTATCTGGAACTTCAGATATGAGACTGTGTTCCATCCTCTAACCTCCAAAGTCCTCCTCAATTTGGCACCCCCAGACCTCTGTCCATCTAAGGAAAATGGTCTCTAAGCTACTATCATAACTTTGATAGGTCTTTTCCCATTGGCACTTCCCATTACATCTTGCCTTTGATCTTTTTTTTTTAAATTTTTTTTATTGCGAAAAGAAGAAAAAAAAACATAAACGAAAAACAAGTTTCCACCTCCTCCCAGCCTCCCATTTCCCTTCCCCTCCTCCCACCCTTCTCCCCCTCCTCCCACCCTTCTCCCCCTCCTCCCACCCTTCTCCCCCCCCCACTCCTCTCCCCCTCCCTCTCCAGTCCACAGAGCAGTCCGGGTTCCCTGCCCTGTGGTAAGTCCTAGGTCCTCTCCGTCCATATCTAGGAAGGTGAACATCCAAACTGGCTGGGCTCCCACAAAGCCAGCACATTAAGTAGGATCAGAACCCCCTGCCATTGTCCTTGGTGTCTCATCAGCCCTCATTGTTTGCCATGTTCAGAGAGTCCAGTTTTATCCCATGCTTTTTCGGTCACAGTCCAGCTGGCCTTGGTGAGCTCCCCGTAGATCAGCTCCACTGTCTCAGTGGGTGGATGCACGCCTCGTGGTCCCGAATTCTTTGCTCATGTTCTCCCTCCTTCTGCTCCTCCTTGGGACCTTGGGAGCTCAGTCCAGTGCTCCTGTGTGGGTCTCTGTCTCTATCTCTATCCATCACCAGATGAAGATTCTATGATGATATGCAAGATATTCGTCAGTATTGCTCTAGGATAGGGTCATTTCAGGTTCCCAATCCTCAGCTGCCCAAGGAACTAACTGGGAACCTCATCTTGGGCACTAGGGAGCCCCTCTAGGGTCAAGTCTCTTGCCCACCCTAAACTGGCTCCCTTAACTAAGAATTGTGGTTCCGTGCTCCCCTATCCACCTTTCCTTAATCCCAATTCTCCTGTTTCCCATGTCCCCCCTCCTTCCCTTCTACCTTTTCTCTCCCCATCTCCCTTTACCCCCATCACACCCCATCCCCAAGATCCCATTTTCTCCCCGGAAATTTTGTCTACTTCCCTTAGCCAAGAGGACAACTATATGTTTTTCCTTGGGTTCACCTTCTTACTTAGCTTCTTTAGGTTCACCTCTTGTAGACTCCGTGGTCCTTATTTATGGCTAGAAACCAATTATGAGTGAGTACATCCCATATTCATCTTTTTGGGTCTGGGACACCTCACTCAGGATAGTGTTTTCTATTTCCATCCATTTGCATGCAAAATTCGAGAAGTCATTGTTTTTTACCGCAGCGTAGAGCTCTAGCGTGTATATATTCCATACTTTCTTCATCCATTCTTCCATTGAAGGGCATCTAGGTTGTTTCCAGGTTCTGGCTATTACAAGTAATACTGCTATGAACATAGTTGAACAAATGCTTTTGTCATTTGATAAAGCATCTCTTGGGTATATTCCCAAGAGTGGTATTGCTGGGTCCAGGGGTAAGTTGATCCCGAATTTCCTGAGAAACCGAAACACTGACTTCCACAGTGGTTGCACAAGATTGCATTCCCACCAGCAATGGATGAGGGTACCCGTTCCTCCACAACCTCTCCAGCAAAGGTTATCCTTGGTGTTTTTGACTTTAGCCATTCTGACAGGTGTAAGATGATATCTCAAAGTTGTTTTGATTTGCATTTCCCTGATTGCTAAGGAAGTTGAACACAACCTTAAGTGTCTTTTGGCCATTTGAACTTCTTCTGTTGAGAATTCTCTGTTCAGTTCAGTGCCCCATTTTTTAATTGGGTTAATTAGCATTTTAAAGTCTAGTTTCTTGAGTTCTCTATATATTTTGGAGATCAGACCTTTGTCTGTTGTGGGGTTGGTGAAAATCTTCTCCCAGTCAGTAGGTTGCCTTTTTGTCTTAGTGACCATGTCCTTTGCTTTACAGAAGCTTCTCAGTTTAAGTAGGTCCCATTTATTCAATGTTGCCCTTAATGTCTGTGCTTCTGAGGTTATACATAGGAAGCGATCTCCTGTGCCCATCTGTTGTAGGGTATTTCCCACTTTCTCTTCTATCAGGTTCAGTGTGTTCGGGCTGATATTGAGGTCTTTAATCCATCTGGACTTGAGTTTTGTGCACGGTGAGAGATATGGGTCTATTTTCATTCTTCTACAGGTTGACATCCAGTTGTGCCAGCACCATTTGTTGAAGATGCTTTCTTTCTTCCATTGTATATTTTTAGCTCCTTTATCGAAAATGAGGTGTTCATAGGTTTGTGGGATAAAATCCGGGTCTTCTATACGATTCCATTGGTCGACTTCTCTGTTTTTATGCCAGTACCACACTGTTTTCATTACTGTAGCTCTGTAATAGAGTTTGAAGTCAGGGATGGTAATGCCTCCAGAAGATCCTTTATTGTATAGGATTGTTTTGGCTATCCTGGGTTTTTTGTTTTTCCATATAAAGTTGATTATTGTCTTCTCCAGATCTGTGAAGAATTTTGATGGGATCTTGATGGGGATTGCATTGAATCTATAAATTGCCTTAGGTAGAATTGCCATTTTTACTATGTTGATCCTCCCGATCCAAGAGCAAGGGAGGTCCATCCATTTTTTGGTATCCTCTTCAATTTCTTTCTTCAATGCCTTAAAGTTCTTGTCAAATAGATCTTTCACTTCCTTGGTTAGATTTACCCCTAGATATTTTATGCTGTTTGTGGCTATCGTGAATGGTGAAGCTTCTCTGATTTCCCTCTCTGCTTCCATATCCTTTGTGTATAAGAGGGCGACTGATTTTTTGGAGTTGATCTTGTATCCTGCCACATTACTAAAGCTGTTTATCAGCTGTAAAAGTTCTTTGGTGGAGTTTTGGGGGTCGCTTATGTACACTATCATATCATCTGCAAATAACGAAAGTTTAACTTCTTCCTTTCCAATTCGAATCCCCTTGATCCCATTATGTTGTCTTATTGCTATTGCTAGAACTTCAAGCACTATATTGAAGAGGTATGGCGAGAGTGGACAGCCTTGCCGTGTTCCTGAGTTAAGTGGGATGGCTTTGAGTTTCTCTCCGTTTAATTTGATGTTAGCTGTCGGCTTGCTGTATATAGCTTTTATTATATTTAGGTATGACCCTTGTATCCCTAATCTCTCCAAGACTTTTAACATAAATGGATGTTGAATTTTGTCAAATGCTTTTTCAGCATCTAATGAAATGATCATATGGTTTTTTTCTTTCAGTTTATTTATATGCTGGATTACATTGATAGATTTTCGTATGTTGAACCAGCCCTGCATCTGAGGAATGAAGCCTACTTGATCATAATGGATAATTTTTCGGATGTGTTCTTGGATTCGATTTGCCAGTATTTTGTTGAGGATTTTTGCGTCGATATTCATGAGTGAGATTGGCCTGTAGTTCTCTTTCCTGGTTGAGTCTTTGAGTGGTTTTGGTATCAGAGTAATTGTGGCTTCATAAAAGGAATTTGGTAATGACCCTTCTGTTTCTATATTGTGGAATACATTAAGGAATATAGGTATTAGGTCTTCTTGGAAGTTCTGGTAGAATTCTGCATTGAAACCATCTGGTCCTGGGCTTTTTTTGGTAGGGAGGTTTTTGATAACAGCTTCTAATTCTTCGCGACTTACAGGTCTGTTTAGATTGTTCACCTGGTCCTGGTTTAGTTTTGGTAAATGGTATTTATCTAAAAAAGCGTCCATTTCTTTTACATTTTCCAGTTTTGTGGCATACAGGCTTTTGTAGTAAGATCTAATGACTCTCTGAATTTCCTCTGTGTCTGTGGTTATGTCCCCCTTTTCATTTCTGATCTTATTAATTTGCGTGTTCTCTCTCTGTCGTTTGATTAGTTTGGATAGGGGTTTATCAATCTTGTTGATTTTCTCCAGGAACCAGCTTTTTGTTTCATTGATTCTTTGGATTGTTTTCTGTGTTTCTATTTTGTTGATTTCAGCCCTCAATTTGATTATTTCCAGTCTTCTACTCCTCCTAGGTGAGTCTGCTTCTTTTTTTTCTAGAGCTTTCAAGTGGGCTGTTAAGTCTCCAGTATGTGCTTTCTCTGTTTTCTTTAGGTGGGCACTTAGTGCTATGAACTTTCCTCTCAGGACTGCTTTCATAGTGTCCCATAAGTTCGAGTATGTTGTTTCTTTATTTTCATTGAATTCAAGGAAGACTTTAATTTCTTTCTTTATTTCTTCCTTAATCCAGGTATGGTTCAGTAGTTGACTGTTCAGTTTCCATGAGTTTGTAGGCTTTCTGGGGGTAGCATTGTTGTTGAATTCTAACTTTAATCCATGGTGATCTGATAAGACACAGGTGGTTACTAATATTTTTTTGTAACTGTGTAAGTTAGCTTTGTTACCAAGTATATGGTCAATTTTCGAGAAGGTTCCATGAGCTGCAGAGAAGAAGGTATATTCTTTCCTCTTTGGGTGGAATAATCTATAGATGTCTGTTAAGTCCATTTGCTTCATTACCTCCATTAATTCTCTAATTTCTTTGTTAGGTTTCTGTCTGATTGACCTGTCCATTGGTGAGAGAGGAGTGTTGAAGTCTCCTACTATTAGTGTGTGCGGTTTAATGTCTGCCTTGAGTTTTAGTAATGTTTCTTTTACGTACGTGGGTGCTTTTTTATTAGGGGCATAGATATTCAGGATTGAGACTTCTTCCTGATGAATTGTTCCTGTTATGAGTATAAAATGTCCCTCTCCATCTCTTCTGATTGATTTAAGTTTGAAGTCAACTTTGTTAGAAATTAGTATGGCCACACCTGCTTGTTTCTTAGGTCCATTTGCTTGATAAGCCTTTTCCCAGCCCTTTACTCTGAGTAGGTGCCTGTCTTTGTGGTTGAGGTGTGTTTCTTGTAGACAGCAGAATGTTGGATCCTGTTTTCTTATCCAATCTCTTAGCCTGTGCCTTTTTATAAGTGAGTTGAGCCCATTGATATTAAGTGATATTAATGACCAGTGGTTGTTAACTCCGGTCACTTTTTTAGTAGTAGGGTTTGTGTGTTTTCCATCTTTGATTTCGCTGGTGAAGAGTCTCTAGATGTCTGAGTTATTGTGGTCATTGTTGGACTCCTTGGTTAGTGATTTTCCTTCTATTATTTTCTGTAAGGCTGGATTTGTGGCTACGTATTGTTTAAATTTGTTTTTATCCTGGAAAATTTTGTTTTCTCCATTTATAGTGAATGAAATTTGGCTGGATATAGTAGTCTGGGCTTGCATCCGTGGTCTCTTAGTTTTTGGAGAACATCTATCCAGGACCTTCTGGCTTTCATGGTTTCCATAGAGAAGTCAGGTGTAAGTCTGATAGGTTTACCTTTATAAGTAACTTGGCCTTTTTCCTTTGCGGCTCTTAATATTCTTTCTTTATTCTGTATATTTTGTGTTTTGATTATTATATGGCGAGGGGATGTTTTCTTTTGACCCAGCCTATTTGGTGTTCTGTATGCTTCTTGAACCTTCATAGGTACATCTGTCTTCAGTTTGGGAAAGTTTTCTTCTATAATTTTATTAAGTATATTTTCTGTACCGTTGAGCTGCACTTCTTCTCCTTCTTCTACTCCAATTATTCTTAGGTTTGGTCTTTTTATTGTGTCCCATATTTCCTGAATGTTTTGTGATGAGAGTTTGTTGGACTTGCTGTTTTCTTTGATCAGAGTGTTTATTTTCTCTATGTTATCCTCAGAATCTGAGATTCTTTCTTCTATCTCTTGTATTCTGCTGGTTATACTTGATTCTGTAGTCTCTATTCGTTTACCTAGATTTTCCATGTCCAGCCGGCCCTCTGTTTGTGTTTTCTTCTTTGCCTCCATTTCAGTTTTCAAGTCATGAACTGTTTCCTTTATCTGCTTGATTGTTTTTCCTTGGTTTCCTAGGGTATCATTCACTGATTTACTCAATTCCTCGAACTTTCTATTATACTTCTCATCCATTTCCATAAGGGCGTTTTTTATATGCTGTTTAAGGGTGTCAATCACTTTCATGAAGTCAGTTTTTTCTACTTCTTCTTGATTAAGGTGTTCATGTCCTCCTGTTGTGGGGTCACTGGCTTCTGGTGGTTTCGTGTTGTTTTTCAGATTGTTGGGAGAATTCCTGCATTGGCGTCTGCCCATCTCTTCCTCCCAATACTCCCCTTTGGATCTTCTTTTACAGGATCAGGTCTTCTTGCCCACTGATGTACCTTCCCAGTGATGTCACTCCCCAGAGATGTTTCTCCACAATGATGTTTCACTCGGTGCCCAGATCGAAACTCCACGCTGCCTGGTTAGCTCGCGAACAAAGGGCCCACCCCGCTCGCTGCGGGCAGGCTATGGGAACAAAGGAGCTACCGGGCACCCCTTTGTCCTCCCGGTTCGGATTCGGTCCCAGCGTCCTAGCAGGCTGGGCAGGGAGGCGCTATGCCCCAAAGGAGGGAGAGAGGGAGGGAGACAGGGGGTGTGGGGATCTGGATGTAAGCTGAATGGGATAGGAATAGAGAGGCGGTTTGGGCAGTATAGCCCCTGTAGGATGGCCTGGAAGTGTGGGTGGGCTGAGGTATGTTCCTTGACATATTCTTCTGATGAACATTAGGTTCTCTGTCTCCCTTTTAAAATAATAGCATAATCACATCATACATATCAATGAACCTTGACCCCCAATGTGACAAGAGGCCAGCAGAGAATTTTTAAGGTATGGGTTAAAGGATGCGAGCCCCACATCTAGAGACCCTGCTCAGTCAGGGAGGCAGACCAGACCTGTCTGGTGACAGTGGTAACTCTGGAAACTCACTACTTTGGGAAAGCTGCATCTCGCGGAGTTTTCTGCACATTCCCGTTGGACAAGGCTAGCTATGCACTTCAGCAGCCTGCCTTATTTACAGCTTCCATTTTGTTTTGTTTTTAGTTTAGAAATATAAGCTTGGGAACTGTAGGAAGGTAAGTGTTCTAAGGACAGACATATGCTTCTGAAGTTCACAGATAAGCAAGGGAAATCTGCTCAGGAGCCTTCAGAATCAGTCCCTCAGGCGGCCACTGAGACATAAACCTCCCCAAGAAGTCCACTGACCCTTATACTAGAGAGCCTGGCCGTAGAGGTGGAGAAGGGGCTGGGGAGAACACACAAGCTCTGCATGCAGCTTGGAAAAGTTGGTTCCTTGAGGGGCGGAGAGGGGCCTGTGGCTGTCATCTGCACAGAAGATGGCTACCACTATGGGGCACCAGATGAGGAAGCTATGTTTCCAAGGTCTTCTCCAATAACATGTTCATTTGATAAGAATTCTCCTTCTGCTCCATGTTTTCCAGGACTTTGAGAAGAGAGAGTGAGGCTGGGTGTGGGTAGTACCTCAGTTGGTAGGGCGTTTGCCCACCATGCAGGAGGTGCCAGCTTTGAGCCTCAATTACTTTATAAACCGAGCAAGCTGTACACACCTGCAATCCTAGCAGCTAGGAGGAAGGGGGAATTAAAGATCATCCCCACATCCCTAGTGAGTTTGAGACCACCGTAGGTGATACATGAGATCATCTCGGAAGAGAAAACATGACAAGAATATAAGTATTTCTCCATCTCCAAGATCTGCACAGGCATGCTTACATAGAGCACAGGCTAGCCCAACAAATAAAGTCGACACAGACTGCCCTGCTTACAATCGCCAAATTCCAAAACTAAGCACGTCACTAAAGAAGGAACAAGTAGGACTTTTCTAAAGAAAACATGGCTTCTTTATTTTGGTAAACATCATTGAAGTATGATATGCATGTACAGAAAACTGTACAAATGTAAATTTACAAAGTCAGTCAGTTCCCAGCGTAGCTTCTGGAGCCCACAAGTGTCCGCAGCGAGTTGGCGGGGATCTGACCACTACTCCTTTTACTTAACTGACAGCTCCAGAGGCTCCCTAGTGCATCACAGAGATTAGCAGTGCCATTGTAAAGGGCTGCGTTCAAATAAGATTGTCTCTACTTACCAGCCACTCTGTCTTCATGACATGTCCTTGTATGTCCTCTCCGGGGCTCTCTCTCAATCTCTCTCTCTCTCTCTCTCTCTCTCTCTCTCTCTCTCTCTCTTTCTCCTCTCACATCTGGATGCTGGATTCCATTCCTGTTCCCAGTTGTGATCTGTGAGTCCCCCCCTTAAATAAAACAACCCTTGTTGTACCCTATTCGGAGCTAGTGTGGGATTATTTTATTCTCGTCCCCCTTCATCTGGAGCATTCCCCTTTGCTCAGTTACTTCTATGTCCAAGAAATGGGAGTAAGTCACTCATTACCTGTTAGGAAAATTAAGCAAGATCACAAGTACCAAGCCTTGGCATATAACAGGTGTGCTGCACACACTTATTCTTTTTCCTTCAGACTAAATCTTGATTGTCCTTTAGATTTAGCCAGGACAATATACCACAAATATATTTTTGATGGTAACTATTTAAGCTGCTAACTAGTGACATTATAATGATTTGGAAACCGGTTTGTGATGCAAGAATATTTGCATGTGTTCACAGCATTTTTCAGGATCAAGAGAAGCCACCTGTCTTCCTGTGTGGACTGGAATGGCTTCCTGTTCCTCATAGATCTGCCATGCTGGTTTGGTTCTTCATTTATCAACGACTCCCATCATGAAGCCATTGTCAACTCAGCTTCCTGCGATAGTTCAAAATGCTCAAAATGATCATTTCCAATAAGAATACAAAGTACCCAAACGCCCGTGCTTCTCCAGACATTGCCGCTTCACTGATGGCTGTTGTGCCCACCCATTTGGCCTTTTCGGTTAGACAGGGGCACGGTTTCAGAATAACCATGTCATTTCTGTGTTTCCACCAGGCTCCGTCTTAAAAGCTCTGACAGATTGCTAATGAGCCGATGTTGGAATTACAGGGAACTCTGTTATCGTGTGTCCGTTCACAGTTTCCTCACCAGCCCATCTGTCCTTGCAACGCAACTGCCATGGAGCATGCAAGCTGGGACAGTTTCTCCATTTACACCTTTGCCTGCAGAGGCTGCTGGAAAGCCTGTCCCTAATTAAAGATCCTAACAAACATCACTGGTGCTGTTAGTAAACTGCTCTCTTTTGTCAGGGAGGGGGCTGTTTGCCAGCAGTTTGGAGATTTATATATTTAATGTGTGGTTCGGTAGCCCAGCAAAATATTTGTGTTTTCAGAAGAATTCAATTAGGACATTGTGCATGTAGCTACCTCTGCACCGTAAATACACATGGCTCGCATGCTATCAAAACCTGTGGAGTACTCGTAACAAAGAAACATGGTTTACTCTATGGACAGACAGATGTTAAAGCATTAAGATGTACTTGAATGATTGGAACTATAATAAACACAAAATGACCAGATTGAGATCATGGCTCACATTATTTTGAATAAGGTAAAGTCTCTGCCTCCTGAAACGTGTGTGTCATTAATGTGCACTGAAAAGGACTCTGAGTTCCCTGGCAGAAGGGCTCAGTCAAGAGGACAAACGGTCCCTTGCTCTAAATGTGTAACCATCAGAACCAGTGTGGGGTGAATGGCGGGACTGGGGACCTGGGGTCTGAGCCTTCCACACATCCTTTCTCATCCTGATACGGAATTTGAAGGCCACCCCCTCTTCGCTACACCACAGAGAGATCAGAGCGAGGGAGAGAGATGGCTTGCCTGAGTGCTCCTGGCCCTTAGTCTTGGAAATGGGCTCATCTGCAGACACCCCACGGTGAGCACAGGATGGTGGGGGAGTTCTGGTAAGAAGCCACAGAGTTTGCCAGACCAGTGTGACCCCTCAGCAGTACTGAGAGCCTCAAGCCGTCATTGTCAAGTCGGGAACAACAGCTCTCAGAGTCCATCACCTCGGAAATCAGAAGGGAGCTCTGAACGCTGCTTTCAAGTTCCGGCCAATGGTCAGCAAGGCAGGGATTGGTGATGCGCATTTTTCCACATGGAAACCTGGCAGCTGCTCACTGCTCTGATGGTTCAGTGTAGGCTGACGTCATCATTTAATTAAATACTGGCAGATCTGAGGAATACTGCCCAAACCACGAGGCAAGGTCCTGGCTCTGAATGCGTCCGCACATTCAACAGCCAGCGTGATTCAACCAAACCATGTATTCTAGCGGATACCACAGGAAGCCAGGGCTAATTGCCATGTGATTGCCATGGTTGCAGAGGAGTTCAGAGGCCAGAGACTGAGAGAGAGGGAAAAGAATATCTTCCAGAGCAGGCAGGGCCAGTGAGGAGATGGCTCAGCTGGTAAAGGCGCTTGTCACCCAGACTTATAACCTGACTTCAGTCCTTGGAATCCACATGGCAGAAACAGAAAACTGACTCCCAAAAGTTGTCCTCTGACCTCCACATGTATGTTGTATGATGTGTGCATGTAAAAAATTTCTTTCATTTTTTTTCCTTTTTCTTTTTTGGTATGCAGGGTTTCTCTGTGTAACCCTGGGTGTCTTGGAACTCACTCTATAGACTAGGCTGGTCTCAAAACTCAGGGATCCACCTGTCTTTCCCTCCAGAGTGCTGGGATTAAGGTATAAACCACCACGCCAGGCAGGAAAAAACTTTAATTGTTCAAATGTGTAGGGTGTGGTGGCACAGAGAAGGGACACTGAAGCTGGGGGGGACACAGGAAGAGATGAGGAATGTCTGCAGGGCCTACAGCAGGGGGTCCAGGGCAGAAGCTACCAGGACAGAGAGGAGAAAGACTTCCAGGCCTCTCTGGAGGCGATACAAAGCTCTACTTTGTTTCTGTTGTTGGCAATTTAGTTTAATTTTCTCATTTTAAAATAGGCTTTTAGAGTCATCCTGAGGTCACAGAAAAATTAAGAAGAAAGCACAGAGAATTCTCTCATGCTCCTCACAGCTTGAACATCTCCCAAGAGCCTGACAGGTCCATTACGATTGAACCTGTAACATGGCAATGATACATTGTTACCACCTGTGTAGGTCAGGCATTCTGAGTTTTCATAGAGGCATAGTAACATGGACCCACCCTTCTGGTGTCAAGTGGAAGAGTTTCACAGCCCTGAAATCCTCCTGTTCCCCTAGTCGGTCCTACCTGTGACAACCACTAATTCCTCCACCACACCCAAAGCTTTGCCTTTCCCAGAACATCATACGGTTGACATCATACAGCGAGACATTTCATAGCTGATTGCGTCCCACGCATTAAGTTTCCCCTGTGTCATTGCATGTTTGATCTCTTTTTTAATATTGAATAATACTTTATTGTGTGGATGCACAGCTATGCATTTAACCATTCATCTACTTCCAAGTTTTAGCAGTTATGAATTGCTATTACTATAAGTAGTCATATGCACAACTGTGTGTGAACATGATGTTTTAACTCCTTTGGAAATGGAGTGAACGCAATGCTGGGTCATTCAGCAACAGTATGCTCAGTTGTGTAAACACGTCACCGAGCCATCTGCTGGGTGGCGGTGGCATTCTGCTTCCTTGTCTGTAGCAAACGGCAGACACTGTTGTCCTGTGTGCTTGCAAGCACTTGGTGCTGTTGGTGTTTCAGGTCTGGCCATTCTGATAGATGACAGTGGTGTCTCGCTGTTTAAATTCCGTAGTCGCGGTCACAGAAACAAGCAGGCTACGTCACAACCGCATGGGGAGGGAAGTTTTAACCAAGAGAAAACATTCTAGGCTTTTTTGTTTGTTTGTTTTGCTTTGCTTTCCAGGACTGGGGACGGAACCCAGGGTGTTGCACACAACAGCATGCTACTGCTGAGCTACAATCTCAGACATTATGTTATTTCGGAGACAGTCTTGCTATGTAAGTCAGACTGGCTTTTACTTGCTATGTAGCCCAGGCTGGCCTCAAACTCATGATCTTCCTGCCTCAGACTCTAAAGTGATGGGATTACACCTTACTTGGTATGTATGTGTTTCATATTTAGGTCTGTAAATTAATTTGTGACATGGGAACAATATTTGTGTCCAGGTTATTTTTTTTCCATGTTAAAGGCTGATTTCCAGTTGTTTGCTAAAAGGTCATGTTTTCTTCACTGTGTTGTCTTCATCCCAGATCAGATAGACGCCAGCTGACTCTGCGTATCTCTACAGGTTTGTTTCCAGGCTTTCTATTCTGTTCCTTTGCTCCTTTTTTCTTTTCTTTTGCTAACACCACATTGTAGCTCTAGAGTCAGTGGAGAGTCCAGGTGGACTCAGTCTTCCAGTTTTGTTGTTCTCCTGTAATCTTGTCCTGAATATTCTGGATCTTTACTTTGTTCTCCTGTAATCTTGTCCTGAATATTCTGGATCTTTACTTTGTTCTCCTGCAATCTTGTCCTGAATATTCTGAATCTTTACTTTGTTCTCCTGTAATCTTGTCCTGAATATTCTGGATCTTTACTTTGTTCTCCTGCAATCTTGTCCTGAATATTCTGGGTCTTTACTTTGTTCTCCTGCAATCTTGTCCTGAATATTCTGGATCTTTACTTTGTTCTCCTGCAATCTTGTCCTGAATATTCTGGATCTTTACTTTGTTCTCCTGCAATCTTGTCCTGAATATTCTGGATCTTTACTTTCCATGTAGAATCTGTTGACAATTACACAAAATAAATTGCTAGAATTTTGACCAAAATGACAGTATCAGGAAGAAATGACATTTAAATATTGTTTTCCTGAGCATGGGGCTCTCTGTCCATTTTCAGTTTCTGTTAGCTTCTTTCATCTGAGTTTGTCATTTTCCTCAGATGGAACTTATTCATGCTTTGTTTTATTTACATCTAAGTATGTCGTTTTCAGAGGATTTAATAGGCACTGGGCTTTTAACTTCAAAATCAGCCCTGTTTCTTCCAGAAAAGTGATGGGTTTTGTTGCCATAACATTATATCCTGAAAACTTAATAAGCTCAGGATTATTTCCTCAATCCATCCCCTGTTTACCCCTCTTTAGCTGTTGGTTGTGTCCCCGTATTGGGTTGCATAACATTATATCCTGAAAACTTAATAAGCTCAGGATTATTTCCTCAATCCATCTCCTGTTTACCCCTCTTTAGCTGTTGATTGTGTCCCCATATTGGGTTGCCCAGCCAAATATGGGGCTTGAATAATTTGGCAACAATAAAAGGTTTCTGAACATTCAAAGACCAAAGTGGATTTAAAAACAAATGTGTACTGAATATGGGATGTTTCTGGCTACGGCCATCCATGTCGCTTCTCAGGATCTCACTGCAGCTTTGGCTTATACAACATGCATGTTGCCTGGTACATGCCACCACACCACGCAGTGGCCATACCACATGGTGACCACACCACGCAGTGACCACAGCACACAGTGACCACACCACGCAGTGACCACAGCACACAGTGACTACACCACACCACACAGTGGCCACAGCATGCGGTGACTACACCACGTGGTGGCCACACCACACGGGGACCATACCACACAGTGACCACACCACGCAGTGGCCACACCATGCAGTGACCACACCACAGTGTCCACACCACACAGGGCCAGCAAACATCGCCTGGAACACCTCAGTTCATACTTGAGACTGTGTCATGGGCTCCAGAATCTTCACTGTACAGATAAGGTGTTCCACTCTTAGAGAAACACAATAGTTGAGTTGCAGAAAGCACAACTTTGACAGTTTTCCTCCTGCCAATTCTTGGCACAGAACTATTAGGTCAGCACCATTGGGCTGGGCTGTGTCAGCTAGACAAACACATCTTCTTCATTATAGTGTGAATTTGCTTTAGTCTTTCAAAACTGTGAAGTTATAGTATACACCAAAGTTCTTTTAAAATAAACTCATGATTTATTATCAGTAAATACTTTGTTTATATCCCTGCTTTATATTGCTTATATATCCAGCATTGTATAAATATTTCCCAGGCAAAGAGAATAAAGAGTTCAAGTTTAAGAGTTAAGATGCCCTGATCTAGTTTATTGATGACACCATCAAAGGCATTATTAATTTCTTTTTTTCCTTTCTGTTGTTGTTGTTGTCGTGTGTAGTCCTGGCGGTCCTGGAACTCACTCTGTCCACCCAGTTGGCCTCGAACTCACAAAGAGCCGCCTGCCTCTGCCTCCTGAGTGCTGAACTAAAGGTGTCGCCACACCTAGCGGTATTCTGTCACGACATGATTATTCTTAGCATGTTTTATCCTCCTTAGATTTTCCATCTCTATGCTTATCCATCTGTTCTTCCACGCTGCCTTACTTTCCCTTAGACCTCTTAGCATAGAAATCACAATGTAATTTAATCATCATCTAATATCTACCACAAACCTGCTATACCCAAATCTGCTTGCTTTGTCTCCTTGGACTATATGGTAGGTTTCGTCATTGACTTTTCCTTTTTTAGCATATTTTGTTTTTTTACATTGGAATCCAAACATGATCTATGGGGTGAGGGAGGAATTAGAGCAAACTGGATCCTTTGTGATGTGGTGGGAAGAGGTGAGAGGAAGGAGAACATTCTGTGTGTCCTCTCCTGATTAGGGTTCACCCTTTCCACGTGTCCGTGACCCTAAATGACAAATTTCACAAGACACCCCCAGGTTTTCTCCCTACATTATGTGGGGCATGGTATTTAGAAGGAAATAGAATTAGATTTATTTTCTGTCTGATTTTGTAGTGATTTTCACCTTAGTTTCCTCCCATGGCCATGAAGAGACTGTTTGCGGTCAGCGTTCAGGAGACTGATCTAGTTAATAGACAGCACAGATTTTCCTGAAGGGGTATTTTGTTAGGAACAAGCATACTGTTAGCATGGCTCGTTTTCCTGCTCATGACAGAAGCCCGAAGAGAGGCTGCCCAGCCTTTTCTCTGGGCAGTAGCACTCACTAGAGGAAAGGGTGTCTGCTAGGGTTCCTAGCTCACGGGGACTCGTCTCCACAGAACTTTACAGGGTATCAGTCACACCTGCTACCTGCAGCCATCACTGACTTCCGGGGAGTAAGCATGTCTCCAGACCTGCCTGTGGTTCCTCTAATCTCGAGAGTAATGCTTGACCTGTGAGTGCACCCATGGGCATCAGATTGTTTTCTGAGCTTGTTCAGCTTTCTGTTTATGGTTCAAATGTACTGGATACTTGTAAGGTTTTTTGCTTGTCAGATATGAAACCATAATATCTCTTTTAGTCAGTAAAGAGTGGGTAATTTTTATGTCAGTTTGAAGGACACTATGGTGGTTTGAGCAAGACTGTCCCCATAGGCACAGATGTTTGTACACTTGGGCCCCAGTGGGTGGTGCTGTTTGGCTAGGTGTAGCCTTGCTGGAGAAAGTATGTCACTGGGGGCAGGCTTTGAGGTTTCAAAACCACACTCCATTCCCAGTTCACTCTCTCTACTTCCTGCTTTGTTGGGTGCTGTGAACCCCCAGATCCTGAATTTCTTGTAAACAACTTGTTTTCCTGTGATCTGAGTTCCTACAGCTGCTCTGAGCATGAGACCCTCAGGAGTTCCTGATGGTAGGAGAATGGTTTCTGGTGGGTTTGGCTGGGGTGTGGCTATCCCTATATAAGCTGCCCCTGAACACAATAAAGGGGACATTCCTGTCTTTCTTTGTGTGTTTCAATCTCCAGCCCCTTGCCTGGTTTATGAACTGTATGGTGGCGCATAAAGCACAGATGGGCGTGGTGCGCCACACTGCTTGCCATTCAAGGTGTGAGCCTGTCTCTTCTGTTTGAGCCACCATGTCTGCTGCTTGCTGCCATACTTCCCGGCCATGACAGACTCTTACCCCCTGGAACCACAAACTAAGTAATCCCTTCCCTCTGTAAGTCACCAAGTGTTTTATCACAGCAACAGAGACATAACTAATACAGACGTCTGGGTGGCTGCTAAATTTGTTTCTTGACATGTCTGCTCAGTTGACTCCAGACTGGCTAGCATGAGCAGTAGGCAGAGTGTGGGAAATCCACTCTCAGTGTGGATCTTTTAATGAGTGTCAGAGGAAACAACAGCTAGAAGAAAGAGAAACAGTTTTGTCTTTGTTCTAGGGCATGATGTCCTTGATTATAAGAATTCCAAGTTTCGTCCTTGGAGTTGGCACTATCAGCAGCCTCCTAGGCCCCTAGGCCTTTGGCCTTACATTAAGAATAACACCATTGGGCTGGACAATGGTGGCACACACCTTTAATCCCAGCACTTGGGAGGCAGAGGCAGGTGGATCTCTGTGAGTTCGAGGCTAGCCTGGTCTAGGGAGTTCCTGGACAGCCAGGGCAGTTTTACAGACAAGTCCTCTTTTGAAAAACAAAAACAAAATGAAAGAAAAAAAAATTGCTCCTTTGGCCTCTCTTGTTCTAAGGCGTTTTTATCTGAGCTGAACCATGCCAGGTCCCAGACTGGTTATGCT
Source organism: Microtus oregoni (assembly GCF_018167655.1). Lineage (NCBI taxonomy): Eukaryota > Metazoa > Chordata > Mammalia > Rodentia > Cricetidae > Microtus > Microtus oregoni. The sequence goes on from NW_024543979.1 coordinate 7,253,576, forward strand.
GTAACCTGTAAGATACACTAAACTATTTTTCCATAGGCTGGTTATGCTGTGACCTGTAAGATATAGTAAACTAATCCCCATAAGCTGGTTATGCTCGTGGTGTTTTTATCATGGCAACAACCAACCAAAAAGCAAACTAGAACAATCTACAATGACCCTATTGATTACATCTCTCTGGAGGAGTCCAGTATAAGCAGGTTGATTTACTGGATTGTGAGTTGGGGTTTAACAGGAAGAAGACCTTGCCAGAAGTCACCGTGTAGTGGATTCTGGACCTAGGTATGTGGGCAGCTCCTGGCTCTTGGTTAGAAGCTGATCAGAGGTGACCAAGCATAGAACAGATGGCGTAAATGAGATGACCAGTGGGCCTCCTTTCGTCCTCCAAAGCCATCTAGACATGTTTCTCTTCCTCCCCGTGGGAGGGAACAAAAGCGCAAACAGAAACATGTCGGCAACTCTTTATGGTTCTGTTTGTATTGTGTATGCTATAATCTCATCTTTCAAATCAAAACACGTGCCTGAGTTCAGAACCAAAGGGTGGGAAATGGATTCCTACTCCTGATAAAGAAACTACAGTTAGTTAGACAGCAAAGGGCAGGGACACAGGAAGGGTGTCCTGGCTGGTTTTACGTCACCTTGACAGAAACCAGAGTCACTGGACAGGCTGACTCCATCAGCCTGCAGGCAGGCCTGTAGGGCATTTTCTTAATGAGTGATTGATGGTGGGGGGCCCAGCCTAAAGAGTGGTACCATGTCTGGGCGGGTAGTCCTGGGTTCTATAATAAAGATGGCTGAACAAACCATGGGGAGCAACCCAGTAATTAGTGCCCATCATGGCCTCTGCATCAGCTCCTGCCTCCAGGTTCCTGCTCTGTTAGGGTTCCTGCCCTGACTTCCTTCAATGATGAACAACGATGTGGAAATGTAAGTCAAACAAGCCCTCTCCTCCCCCAGTTGCTTTGGACAATGGTGTTTTGTCGCAGCACTCGAAACCCTAACTAAGAGAAGGTAGCAAATGATTGGGGTCGTGAGTGCAGCCCATCTCCCACACCGGTCCCGGATCTTCTGGTGTATGACTGCTGGCAAGGCACCTAGAAGATGCCACTGGAAAGACACACCTCACTGCGTGGTTGTTTGGCCAAATACAGTGGCCTGTAGAACATGTGGCACAGTGCCCAGCCTGGGTAGGAAAGCCACAGGCACTGCGTGCGAGAAAGAGGGGGAGCTGAGCAATGGGCACTGTGGCGTGGGCTGGCACGATGGTGGTGAGGAAGGGATAGGACAGCTCTCCAGCACCAGATGCCCAAAGGCGTGGGCCATTAAGACAAAGGTGGCCCCACTGACAGAGAGTAGGGGATCAGCGGCTCAGAGACAGATGACTTGATGTCTATGACTTTTGGATTTCCAACCTATCCCCTGGGAATCTCAGGTAAGGGGTAAGGAGACGGTGTGTTCGATGACTTTTCCCTGCCTAGCACAAAAAGCTATTATCATGCAAGCCAGAGTTTTTATTTGGAAAACCTGCTGTGGCTTGCCGTGTCTTCTGGAGGGGCATGGCCACCGTAAGGAAAACAGAGGATGGCCTCCAATCCCCATTTCTAGGAGACACAACTCATCATCTGGGAGTGAAGACTGCAGCACACTTTGCCACGACCCTTCACAGAGGAGAAGTAAGCTTCTTTGTCACAATAGAACATGGGCTACAAGGTACCAAGGGTCGGGGTGATGGAGGACCACCCTTCATGACACCTCTTGAGATTTTACACAGCTCTGGCTCTGATGGGTGTTCACTTGCATTAAAACAATCACAGGACGCAAACCAGGAGACAGTCTCAGGACCCATTAGCACCAGCAATTGCCAGCCAAACAAAATAGCAGATTCCCCGTGTACAATGATTTAGTGCAGTGAGACCAGGATAAATAATGAAGGCATTTGTTTATGCCTACTTATGACATTCCTTGTAGGCAAAGGGGAAGAAAACAACATTCTGTGCCCGTGAAGGCAGCCAGTGCAGGCTCATCAAAAATACGCGTTTGATTTTGTAGTCAAAGAACATGAGTTAGCTCTGCTTCACCTCCTGGCCCAGACTCCTCTGATATCCGTGTAATTTAAATGAGAAACTTGTTCTAGGAAGGTACGGCATTTCAAAGTAGTGACCCTTCCTGAATATTGAAAGAATCCCCAGGGTTTGAGTTCACTCCTGGGTGAGGTGGTGTCACAGAGTTCTTGGGATGCCATCCAGAGAAAGATGACCTTGGAAAGTCCCAAAGAAGTTGTTTACCTTGTCTTTTTGCTTGTTGTGCAAATGGGTCTCAGCTTTGGTGGGAAAACAAGCACATTTCCAGCTCTGTGGAAGCCCAGACACCCACTGCTGTCAAACTCTTCTGTTCACTCAGAGGGGCTTGACTTGCGTAGGGACTCTGTATAGCTAAGACTCCTTCCAAACTGACCCCAGTGTGTGCTTAGCTTAAGGGGCAACTGGGTCAAGGCATTTTATTCTGTTACTTCTCCTGAAGGACTAGTGCCTCTGAGCACACACACACACACACACACACACACACACACACCCCTTGCTGCTGTCATTTGAGCACGGCCTTTCAGCTCATCTGGAGACACACGCCTTTAGTCTGTCCTGGAGTCATCACGTTCTTAACATGCCATTGTCCCACGCCAGGTTGTGGCTGTTGAGAAAAGCCCTGTCACGTCACAGACAATCAAATTAAAGAAAAGTAAGTCTTCATGTTGCGTTTATCCTCTGGAAACTGGCTTCTATCTTGTGGGCAGAGAACTCTGGGTATTTTCTCTGCACTCAACTGAAAACAGTCTCTTTCACTTTTATGGCAAAATGGATCTAAAAAGAGGGTGCCTGGTGAAAAACATTAGTTTCCTAAACCCCTCAGGTGACTGAGAAGCTCCGGACACCTGTGGGACCACACCTGTGGAAGTTTCAGACCAGGAGACCCACACACACACACATACACACCATTGTCTCCCTCTTCCAGATGGCAGGAAACTGACCTGTGATGGTCTCTTCCATCCCCCAAAGTTCTCCCCATGGAAGAGAAAATTCCCAGAGACCAGAAGTATCAAAAGCTTTGTGAAAGATATCGCTCTCAGTAAAAATGAACTTGTACACCATTTCTAAGATGCCAAAGCAAGTTCACATAAAAACAGCACAGTCTTCTAGTCAAGATTTTCTGTGGAGCTGGGGAGGGAGTTCAGTCAGGGAACTGATTGCTTGTAAGTGTGAAGACCTGGGCTTGGTCCCAAGAAATAACACAAAAAGCCTTCTGGCAGAGTGCGCTCATAATCCCAGTGATGGGGGCGCAGAGACGGGGGATCCACAAGACTTGATGGTCCGTCTGCCTTGGTCCAGTCCAAATTTCAGTGAGAGATCTTGTGCCAAAGAAAGAGTAGCAACTCTGTCTAGGTCAGAAGAGTAACTTTGAAGAGTTAGGATTCTTGCGTGCTCATGTGAATGTGTACAGGGAAGCTAGTTTCTAAGAGGACGTTCAAACCTAGCATACCAGTGCAAACCCAGAGAGCTTACCATACCTGTGAAGATCCAGAACACGCGGCTACAAGGGAAAACCTGCAGGTGGGGTTTTGGCCAAGTTCCTCCCATCTTTGGTACCAGTGTTGACGAAGCAGCCTAACCTAGCTGACGCACGGGAATGGCCAAGTTCCTCCGATCTTTGTACCAGTGTTGACGAAGCAGCCTAACCTAGCTGACGCATGGGAATGAGACAGCACAACAGACTGTCAGCATTGTACGATTCTTGATAAAACACTAGCTTTAACCTGTAAGAGCTCATCCTAAAAACGCACTAGTAAGACAGAGAGCACTCACGGGACACCTGGGCAAACGGGTAGATCTGTCTCCACAGCAAACCAATGGCGTTGGAGAAGCTGGTTCAATAGGTCAGGCAGCTCTGCGTCCTCATCCAAACACAAAACAGAAGGCGTGTAGAGAGACCTCAGGTATAATCCACATCTAAACATCTCCCTTATACCCCCATTTAGAAGTTCCTATTTATGGCTATCAATGCTCCAATCAGCCATATTTTATATTTTAAAATAGGAAGTTGATGGAAAGACTTGGGAGAAACTATGCCTTTGCTGATATTCTTTAAAAAACATCATATACAAACCATTAAATTATATTTACAGGAACTGGAGAGGTGGGTAACAGGTTAGAAGCAAAGCTGGTCTTGCAGAAGAGCTGAACTCAGTTCCTAGCATCCATGTCAGATAGCTCACCCTCCCCCATAAGTCCAGCTCCAGGGGAATCCAATGCCTTCAGCCTCCATGAGCTCCTGCATTCATATACATATACCTCCCAATCAAAAATAAAATAAATTAGAAAAATAAATTAGAATTGTATTTTGTAATTTCTAGATTAACAAAAGTAATAGTTGTTTTCTGAAATACACACAGCATAAAACCCCTCTTATAACCATTCCATTATATGATTTAGGAAAACAGGTTATTTTTGCAGTAGCCATTTTTAATCTTTTTAGTGAAAACTTCCATGATAAAACAGGGCTTGTCAGCTTTCCTGAAGTGGGACCCTCGGTAGACCCTCAAGGTCCACGTCTGTTTGCTTTCCACCTGTTAGGCCAGAAGAGACGCAGCAGATCCGGCGCCCTGTTCCTGTAAACACGTCTTGACAGCGTTTGACTTGAAATCCTTCCAGTCCCAATCATCTGTCCAGTTGCTCAGATACAGGCCCTGCCAGGGCTTGGGCTCTAAGAGGGTCCCCTCGGTTTTGGGTGACACCCCTAGCTAACGGCAGAGGTCACGGGACAAAAGCTGTGCTTCTGAGCAGCAAGCGTGGAGGCCTCAAGACTCAAGGGGTAACCTTAATAAGCACCAAATATTCATCTCTAATAAGAACACGCTGTCATAATCACCCTCCATGTGATAATATCCTAGAGATTCTCTCTTTGTTAGGTTAATGCTTTTCCACAAGATAATTTAGCTTTAACGTTCTCTAAAAAATAATCACACATTATCAGGCCCCAATATAGTAATATGGTGGGGTTTTTTTTTAATGTTTTGAATTCTGCCTTAAACAAGTCCCATCCAAATAAATGTCTCCCCCCCCCTTTTTAAGCTGGCATACAAGCTTGTGTTGGTCGGTGTAATCAAGCCCCCAGCCAGATAACTCTCATATAACAGTATATCTTCTTGATTTCATTTGAGCAAAATTTATCATCCACAAGCAAAGACAGAAAATGTGTGAATGTCTAAAGCTTATGTAAATTAAGAGGCCACGCACGCTGCTCCTAAAAATAGTAGATAATTATAGGCATTTCTTCCCCATGCAATAATTACAGGCCTGCTGTCATCTTCCGATCCTGTATAAGGTCACAGCAGTAGTATACAAAATTTACAGTACATTACAAGTTAAAAACACAATAATTAGCAACTGTGCATCTTCAGCACTGGTGATGAATGCTCACAGTAAAAGTTTAAAAAAGAGCATTATTTGTTTTATGTGGACAGTACACACTTAAATTTAATCACCAACTCCTGATACCCAATAGGCAATATTCTCTTACTATTATAATGCTATTTGCCAAGTTCACAGTACACCCTTGGGTGAAATTCATCCTTAACGAAGTGACAGGAAGCCAAATCTCTCACCGTCATCTCAACCAGGTGCACCATATTATTCTGAATTTAATAATTCTGCTCAACATATTGAATGATAATGAGCAAGTTAAGAGAAAGTCCTGAGAACTGTTTTGACCATTATGATCAGTGTCTGATTCGGGGGGGGGGGGGAGGACCCTCGCACCAAATAATGTGAGGGATTCGGCAGTTTGCTGGGTACAGAATTTCCCCCCTCCCCTCCACCCCGATTTTCTTTATACAATGCATGGAGGGAAGATATCACAATTCAGCAGGAAGCAAAGGCATTAATTAACAGACTCTTAACTGTCCACACCAACAGGGACGGAGTCACGGATAATACACAATGACAGGATGAGCTACCACTTCTCTTTGTTTAAGGAAAAGGTCATAGAATTGTACACACTCATTTCATCCCTACCAGTTCCGCCGTGGTGTCAGGAACGGTACAGGAGAAGATTCTAGAGCCCAGAAGCCCCATTAGAAACCCTCGTTGATACTCGTGTCACCTAGCTTGGTTGTTCCACGGCCAAGGCTATGAAAGCTCTTTTCCCTACTGGCTATGCTGGAATCCAAGACGGCCACTGTGAACAGGGACAATTCATCCACAGGCCTGCACCTGCTCAGAAGACATACAACTTTGAAGGCCAGAATTGCCCAGGGAGCTGGGAATTCATCAGAGCGTTTCAGAGCAACTGACCAAAAGACCATCTTTGCCATTTGCCTCCTAAACAGACGCCAGGGCAGGAGACACGGCTCAATCAATAAAGTGCTTGCCACACAAACATGGGAACCTGAGTTCAGATCCCCAGCACACACAGAAAAAGCCAGGTATAGAGCTGCGTGCCTGCACATTCCAGTGCTGGGGAGGCAGAGACGGCAGGATTCCTGGGTCGGGCTGCCCAGTTAGTGTAGCTGAACAGGGTAAATTCTAGGGTCAGTCAGAGACCTTGATACAAAAACGAAGGGGAAAAAAGGAGTAGACAGCAACTGAGAAAAACATTGGATGTTAATTCTCCCACCTGTGTATACAGAGAGAGAGAGAGGGAGGGAGGATTATGAGAATTGGTTCATGAGACTATAGGGTGGTCTCCCGTATGAAAGAAAGAAACACTTGAAAACTAGTAGTATAATTCAGTCATGTAGTATGAAGCCTGAAGTCCCAGTTCATTGCTTGAGAAACAGGAAGCCAGTGGTATTTTAAGTCCTGGTTTGAGTCTGAAACCCCTGCCTGCCCCCCTCAAAACCCTCAAAATCAAAAGTGCAAATGTGTGAGGGCAGAAAAAAACAGACATTTCAACTTCAAGAGGCTGGATTCACCTTTCCCTGGCCTTTTGATTGTATCCAGTCCTTCGGTGGACCAGGAGATGCTCACCGTCCTGCTGAGGACAATGTGTGTGTTGTGAACTTGTGCTTCTGGTTCATACACATGCTTCTTCACCAGAAATACCCACTGTGCCATCCAAAGGATCTGCAAAATCAGTGAGCGTTCGGAGAAAGCGTTTGATAATGCATGAGGCTGACTCACTGTGGCCACCTCAGAGGGTGACTACTGAGGGGTCATGGGGTCACTCACAGATGAGAATGTGCCTGCCACACTGAGGCCCTGGGTTGATCAGCAAGCTCTATTGATAAAGTCAAGACAGAGCTTCAGCCCTGAGAAGCTGCTCTTACAGGGTCTGAAAGTCACCAACACGATTTCTGGATGTGTCCAGTGAGAGAATTGGCCTGTTATCTCAGGCTGAGTTAAGAACGATTCTCTGTGCTCTCTGGTTTCTTTAACCCTCACGCTCTAACCAAGATCTTCCCATTCACGTCCTAGGGATGAAAACACTGAGGCTTCAGTTCCTTTCGCTTCAACTCAATTCCATTTTCCCCAGCGCTTTCCAACATGTGATTTGCTATTTAAAAAACTACAAACATGTTTATTTACCAAACTAAGGTATGATCCAAGTTCAACCCACACTTTAAATAGTTGATATAAAATGCCTGGGATAAAAAGACCTGAACATGATAAGAAGAAGCAGGTCTTCTGAGAAGAGATGGCTCAACAGTTAGAGCGCTGGATGCTCTGCAGGGAACCAGGGCAGTTCTCGGTACCCACTAGCACCTCACAACCATCTGTGACTCCAGTTCCACGTACCCAACCCCCTTTCTTGCCTTCTGCATGCATGAAGCACAGACCTAGGTGCATACAGACTCACATGCAGACACTCTCATACTCATGAAAGAAAAAAAAATGTCTTTAAGAGCAGTAGAGAGACACCTGTCTATTGACTGAGCTTGCTCACTCTCGGCACAGCAAACCCTGTGCAATGTAGTGATGGACTGTTATTCTGCATCTCCATAGAGCCCAGTGCAGCTGTCCTGCCGCCGATGCCACCTAACACTCATGATTGCCTAACACTCATGTGATTGATGTGAGAAGGCCCAGGCCACTGGCACCACCTCCTCCCAGCACAGCCATTTTAATAGAATTGGTTCCACCCCCAATTCCTTTATCCAGTAAGCTTTGCTGTGCGCCGGGTGTCATCTGGCTGCTGAGTGGCAGTGATGGGCACAGACTGGTGGGCACAACACTGAGTAAATACAGAACCCAAGCTCTCTCAGTCTAGGCGTAGAAACAAGCTGTGTGTGACCAGGGCTTCCTGTCTGCCTAACTCCTCATGGTGTAGTCCTCCTGGGGAGCAAGCACAAGCCCAGAATAGTGCCTGCCACATGTTTATTGTTGATATTTATTTGTTGAATAAATAAATGGATGCTGTGGTCTGATAAAGCAATTTGATGGGAATTGAGCATTTGAAATAAAACAGTAACCACTCAAATGAACAGCACACAGGTTTGGTTTCTCTGTAGCCTTCCTGGTATTAAAGCCTGAGGACTGATGATGATGGCAATCACCGGGTGGTGGCCGCAGCCTCCTTCCTCTCAAATCCTAGCCAGCTGGTCTCTGCAGAGCATTTTCTGCCGAGCCACGGGCCCTCGTTTGTGTTGAAAGTGAGAGCTGCCTCCTAAAGTCAACCTAGACTGGACAGATATGTTCTTTTGACTTAATGATATAACATTTTATTGGCCACATAAAAAATGAAATATATGTGTTCATTTGCTATTTGAGAAGCTTTTCTGATGCGTGTGCAGGAACTATGTCAGCTGCTAACTGGTGATCCTTTTCCGACACCCTTTCCCAAGAGTATTGCAAATACAAACATGCTCTATTTGAACAAGGCCAGTGACAGCAAAATTACTTGCTGGTCTCTAAAGAGACCATAATAATGTGCACCAAGGGAGAGGCCCATAGTCTGAGGGAGGGTTTCCCCCCAGGGTAAACCATAAAACCTATCAATAGCCAGAATAGCACAGTTTAAAGTGCATCCCTAGCTAATTACATCCAAAGAGTAATAATAAAATTATCTATTAAATTTTAGAACTTCCTCTTTAAGGTATTAAATATTTGGAAACTACAATGCAGTTAAATATCTCTCAGAACAATGCATTTTCTTACTCAAGCTGGTCTATAGGAAAGCCCGTGGAGCTGGTCTATAGGAATACCCAGGGAGCTGGTCTGTAGGAACACCCAGGGAGCTGGTCTTTAGGAATGCCCGCCCATGGAGCTGGCCTGTAGGAACACCCGTGGAGCTGGCCTGTAGGAACACCCGTGGAGCTGGTCTGTAGGAACACCCGTGGAGCTGGTCTGTAGGAACACCCGTGGAGCTGGTCTATAGGAACACCCGGGGAGCTGGCCTGTAGGAACACCCGTGGAGCTGGCCTGTAGGAACACCCGTGGAGCTGGTCTGTAGGAATGCCCATCTGTGGAGCTGGTCTTAGGAACACCCAGGGAGCTGGTCTATAGGAACACCCGTGGAACTCTTCCGGTGACTGAGAAGGTATGCTTGGCTTCTTGAGAACAAAAATATAAAAATAAACACTGTTTCATCCAGATGTCTGAGGCCTATGAAACCGCTAAAAGAGCAGTAGCTACATTTATGTGATAAGAGGGTCTAACTGAGTCACAAATACTCTATAATATTTGACAGTATATGATAAAAGTTATATAAAACTCAAACCAAATGTTTGTTGGGCCTTAGTCCCATGTTTGGGACTTTAACTCAGATCAGGGCACTGCCTGGCCTTTAAAATTAGGTCACTAATAATGTCAGCCCATACCAATGGGAAAACACTTGCTGCTCACAGACACATGCTGCTACGGGGTCAGGATGGAAGAGCTGGCCCTACAGAGACTACCCAGGAAACACTGACTGAGTTCTGGGCACATGGCTTATTCTCATTGAACTCTGCCCTTTTTTGTAATTTTATTTTCAGATAGAAGGATTAATCTGCCCAATGGAAGAGAATCCAGTGACTACCATTTTCCTACCCCAGTGCAATCTATCACACCTCAATTTCCCAATTGAAGGGTCAACTATGTCCACAAGCAAAACAGAGAGCAAAACCTCATTCCTAAAGAGACCCTGGACATACAGGTCATGAGATCCTCTGAGATCCTAGAGTGGAAAAGATAACACGGAACTGTCTCCACAGGTACAGGATCAATTTGGGGGACTTTACTAGGCTGCTTGAGGAAACAGTAGTGGTTATAAACTCACTAAAATGTAGACCTAAAGATGCCTGCGCTTACATCCAAAGAACGCTCCTGTGGAAACATCTCTGGTGCAGCCTCCAAGACAAGCGTATGTAGAGATGACATCACGGGCACATCTCCATGGGAAGTTGACCCTCCGAAGCCAGATGCAAAGAATTGTCAGCGCATTCTCCTGGGAAAAACGGTGTATGAGGGTGTGAGTACAGGAGCCTGCTGCGCCACCCTTGAGGGCAGGGTGCAGGGCATGCAGAGGGTGTAGAGTAAAAGCTTCACTGTGTGTAGTCGTTCCTTCTACAACTGTGGGGCCAGACAATGACCAAGCCAATCCCAAATGGGCCCCTCATAATCACAATTATGCCTTGCTTAACCAAGATCGAGGCTTAGGCGAAACTCCACACGGGACAGTTCATGGGAAAAGAGGGGAGGGGAATTTGCCTGAAGAAGCCTTCGGCACAATCTTTACCTAAACATTTATTGGCAGTGTGGCAGATGGCGGGTGTGAGGCACAGGGAGAAAGAGTTTACGAAAGAAGCTCTGCTTTCCATGAACACAGTCGTCAAGCCAAATCCAAGGAGATACAGGAGAGATTTGCTAGACTCTGCTCACGGAAGGCTTCACTGAGGAGACACCACTCAGACTTAGCTGATGTTACAACAGTAAGCAGGGGATGGAGAGTAGTGTTACAGTACAGACTGAAGCATCTCAAGTATCATAGACCTGGAAGAAGTAGCTATGGCTGGAGGATGTCTAGGGAGGCGAGGTCATTGAGAGAATGACCGAGTGATTGTGGTGGTGAGGAAGGAGGTTGGAGAGATTTAGGAAAACCCACAGAACCTCATTCATGTAAGCAGTTGAGTACGGCGAGCTTGAGCTATTCTGCTCTTTCTACAATGTCTGCATCCAGAGGTAAGTTACTGCCTGTCCTCATTCTTGTGTAACAAGATTTGCTCACAAGGAAAGTCTAATAAACTCTACATTTGACTGGGTTACTTGCCCAGAAGCCCTGAGTCTCTGGGAGGAGTCCTGAGGAGTTTGGTAAGCACAGCCTCATCAGCGTGAGAAGGAACCTGCTCCCCTCCCACGGGGTTTGAGGCAGAGAAGTGAGTACCTGCGTTGACTTCAGTGTCCTTCCTCCCTTGCAGGCCCTCTCCGATCCCAGACCTTCCCTCTCACCCACGATGTGCTACACACACAGTACTTAGTCACACAGCGCTTAGTCACACACACTTAGGCACACAGCACGTAGGCACACAGTACTTTGACCTACAAACGTGCTTCTACACTATTGCCTTCCTTCCAGACCTGCACCCCACAGTCCCTGTGAATCGCCCCAAGGTGTTTACGCCCTCTCTCCCTTACCAGTATCTCCATACACTTCGCTCCGACCCCGCTTCCTTACCCCAGTCCTCCTAATAATGTTTTCTCTCAGGGTTATTAGCTCCCCCGTGCTGGGTCCAGGCATACTCCAAATGAAAAACATGCACTTACCATCTTACCGGATGGGAAATGCTTCTGAAGCCCTTAATGGTTCTGCCCATTTGTGACAGCAGTGCTCCTGACCCTCTCTAGCTACTAGATTAAAACGAGATATAAATACCCTTCACAACAGCAAACAGCATAGAAATTCCCAAGCTTGCCGGTTCAAGGATCGGGCTCTGAGTTCTTGCTAGGCTGGGTCCCCACTATGTGTTCCTGGTCCCTTTGTCTCTATGCATACTCATTCTAGCTCACAATTCTACTGTCCTTTACAAACAGATGCTCAACTCCTGCCTAACCCATCACTGGAAGTCCCAATCACTCTCAAACCAACAGAATGAGGACCAAGACCACTTTCCTGTTTCTGGTGGTTCAGAGCCACCTTTATTTCTCCCAAAGGCACCATAGTTCTCCTGCCTGTGTGTCTTCTAATGCTGGCAACCAAATATTTTATGTTCTCTGGGTTTCTACAGAGTTTAAGCAAGGAAACTGTCTAGTCTGTCACGTACTATTGTCATTTTCCAATGCTTCTGACACCCCAGTGTTATCGGACTTTCTTTGGATAGCCATCTCCCAAACAATGACACAGAGAGTTCTTATTAATTAGGAAAGCTTGGCCTTTAGCTCAGGCTTGTTTCCAACTACATCTTATAACTGAATTAACCCATATTCTTAAATCTTTGTTCTCCTATGTGGCTCAATTACCTCTCCTTAGTATGGCTCATCCAACTTGCTCCAAGTCTGCTGGCAAAATTTGCCTTGCCTAGATTCTTCCTCCTTTTCCTCTCTCTCCAGGAAATCTCACCTATTCTCTCCTGTCTAGCTATTGGCCAATTAGCTCTTTATTAAACCAATCTGAACGAGCCTTGGAAAAGACATATCTTCACAGTGTACAAAAAGATTATCCCACAACATCCCTCTTTTGTCTAAATAAAAAGGAAGGGTTTTAACTCTAACACAGTAAAACTATATACAATAAGAACAATTATCAGGTAAGGATTACATTTACAATGTCAAGTCCATCTGTATTGGGCATATTTGGAGAAAATATTCTATTATCAATCCTATATTGATAAATCTAAAGGTTTATACCTAACCCACTTTCAATCATAACTTGTTTTACTATCCTAAAGATATATTTTTAGATATTAAAATATTTTCTTAGGTAAATAACTTAAGTTTTTAAGTCTTTCTTTCAACCTTTATAAACTTTACATCTCTTTTTTAAGTTTCTTTTTTGAAATTGGTAACAAAGAAAATTGTATAACTATCTAGTATTCAACCTTCATCAGAGATCCAAGAAGGATAAAGTATTACTTGAGTAAACAAGAGTGCAGAGTAAACAACTCCCAAAACTACAGAAATGACAGAGATATTTGGCTACCTGGACAGCCACCCAAGGTTCCTCTGCAATATTGGGGCATCCATCTTTGGTCTACAGGCCTAGAATATCTGACATACTTTTCTATAAAGCAGGAATCGCGAAGGACTGTCCTACCTTGTCTTAATAAAGTTCAGCAATCACATTATTTTGTGTCCTGCTAGTTCAATTTGACAACATACTGTCAGCAGTTGTGGCTAGCTTTTGCCACAAAGAAAGCAAACTCCATATGGAGGCCCTTTGATGCCCATCATCCTTTTTTGAAGTAAATTGCTGTTGCCAGGAGCAGATATGTCTCACTGTTATGAAAAGCCTTACATTATTAAAAGATCTTAAATGCCATATTGTGTAGGTCTGTGAATGTTTGAAGACCACCTGTATATCTAAAATATATCTCTGGTTGACCTTGAAAACATACCTAACATGTCTACAATTTGATTGTAGATGGCTAACTGCTAACCTGCATTTCCCAATTACCCTAAACAAGTTTGTAATAATAACTTTCAAGGACTAGAACTTTACATTACATTTTTAAATGAGCTGTACGGGTACAATACCTTAAACAAAAGTAGAAACATATATAGTATATATAACAAAAATAAACCTAATTTTGTATTAATATACAAAAATCTATACCAATGTAAAATATGAGACTAGCAGGTGCTTTTAAGTTTTAAAGGAGATTCAATAATCTATACTTTTATCTTATCATATCTATACTATAACCCTCTTTTTCCCTTCAGAAAGATATTCCTGAATCTAATCTCCTTTGTTTAGTTTTCTCCTTCATCATTACCAATAACAACTTGTAATCAGCCATCTAAATGATGATAAACATCCATAATCCACTGAATGACCAAAACTACACACCATACCACTTGGGAATGTGGGCATCATGTTCTCTAGACTGTTTCCTGTTGTCTGGGATGATGGCATCTTTAGGGGGAATCCTAAGAAAATTGAGATAATGGTCAAGTCCTGGGAGAGATAGCATCATTTGTTGTCCAGGCTGTGTGCGATGGGAAAGGCAGGGCTTATATGAAGTCTTGACTGGAAAAATCTGTGAGGCTGGACTATTTCAGCTATCAGTTTTGAAGGCATTCTGAGAGGCTGGATCACCTGGACTACTTGAATTTATTGGTGTCTGGTCTTTTTTTTTTTTCCTGAAAACACTCAGGCTTCTAAAGATAACATACATAACTGTATTAACATAAATATGGAATGTGTAGTGTGTCCAAATCAGCTAAAGATGATTTTTTGTTGTTTCATGTTTGAGCAGGTAAAAGGCATCTGTTAACTTTATAAGTCTGTTTGGACTGTATAACCAAAACTCTATCCATGTCATATGAAAGAAGAGCATGTAATAACATCACAAGGATTTTGTAGTCAACAGAATTTACCATGTTTCAGCCAGTCTCATGTAGAGGGATCAGCATATATGTCACCTGTAGATGGAAGTTTCTGTCCCACCCAGTCCTGTAGCTGTTCAGTACCAAATAAACACACAGAAGCTTATGTTAATTGCAAACTATTTAGCCATTGCTCAGGTTTATTATTAACTAGTACTTACAACTTAGCCCATAGTTCTTGTCTATGTTTAGCCGTGTGGCTTGGTACCTTTTCTCAGTAAGGCATTCTCATCTTGCTTCCTCTGCATCTGGCTTACGACTGACTCTCTGCCTTTCTTCTTCCCAGAATTCTCCTAGTCTGGTCACCCTGCCTATACTTCCTGCCTGGCTACTGGCCAATCAGCATCTTATCAAACCAGTACAAGTGACAAATCTTTACAGTGTACAAGAGCATTATCCCACAGCAAATCATCTGTTTTTTAGGTTTTTTCCTCATGCCTGCAGCCAAGATCCTCAGGAGGTCTCCCCTGATCAAATCTGATCTTTATTAATTTTGAAGGAATCCAAAGCTTTTCATTTCCCAAGACAATACACAACAACACAGCATATTTTCTGACTTCCATTCTGAAGTTAAGACATTTTTTTAAATACATAGGTTGGTTTAATCAGTTTCCATAATACAACGTCTCTCAGCAGCTGTTGTTTCTTGTTCTTTAGCATTTGAAAAATTTAAAGTCAACAAACAGCATACAGGATCCAGACACCTGTGCATTTCCTTTACTCTCTATAAACTATTTATCATTTATGACGTCTGTGCCCATTTTCTTTCCTTTCTCTACATCTAAGCACGTTTTTAAGCACACTGCGATGTTCAGAGGTTTTCTCAGCCTGGACCTGACTTGATGCATGTCTTCAGAGTTTTTCTCACTGCCTGAGCCCAACCATAACCAGCGAGGCTCTCTACTGAATGGCTATCTTATCACATGGCCTGGTGGCTGGCTCTGCCCTCTTCAGCTTAACTGTCCCATCCACTCCTAACTGTCCTAGCTCTGAGAAGCTGCTGTGTCCGGAATGAAGTAGGTGTTTTTACCCAGCATGTTGGCTACTCAAGCGTTCTGCTGCACAGCAGGGCCTTTTAACGGGGCAATAACTCTGTATGCCATGCGTGGTAGACCTACCCAAGGAACTGAGGTTGCCAGAAAGCTTTCTCAGGCCTTATGTGGATTTATGTGCTGGATATTGGGTATCAAATGTTGTCAGACTTTCTTTGGATCACCAGCTCCCAAATAATGACACCAAGACTTATTAATTATGAAATTATGGCCTTCAATTTAGGCTTGTTTCCAACTAGCTCTTATAACTTAATTAACCCATATTTTTTAATCTATGTTCTGCCACATGGCTCAGTGCAGCTCACCCGACTTGCTCCAAGTCTATTCGTATAATCTGTGTGCCTAGATTCCTCCTCAGCGCAGCTCACCCGACTTGCTCCAAGTCTATTCGTATAATCTGTGTGCCTAGATGCCTCCTCTTCCTCCCTCTCCCCAGAAATCCTGCCTATCCTCTCCTGCTTAGCTATTGGCCATTCAACCCTTTATTAAACCAATTAGAAGGCATCTTGACAAAGACATATCCCCACAGTGTGCATAAAGATTCCCATCATTCTTCCAGTTTAATTCAATAGCTGCCTATTTTGTTCACTCCTGTGTGTGCCCATGCTGTATGTCATTTCTTGAGGGTCTCAGGAACATAGAGCAGACCTCTCATTAAAGCCATCTTTTTTCAAACATGTAGGTTTAGTGTTTCATCTGTGTGCCCACATGCCGTTCAAGCTGACACCCAATCAACTCATGATTTCCAATGAGTCCCTCTTACTCCACAGCCACCAATTCTCTTTGAATGGCTGCTGGGAAAGATTCTCTGACTATCCAGGAAGACTAGCGGTCACTTCCTGGCATTCCTTTACTGCATGCTATGAAAGTGTAATGCTATACAAGCCAGACACAAAGTCTTGGGGACACACAGTAGGTCTCTCATCGAGGTAAGTTTTGTCTCCAGTATGAAGACTTGAAGACTCTGCTCAGGGCTCACCCCCTATGAAGTCAGCCAAAGGGCAGTGAGTCACTACAAAGGCCATGTAGACCTGGCTTTTCAAGGACAGATCTGTGCTCCACAGTTGTTACGCATTATTTGGTGTGTCCCCTCTGTCATGGTGGAGTCTAAGGGATAGGATAGTGATCAAGGCAAAGCCCATGGAGAATAGGACGTGGCCCCAGACTAGGAGGTCTCACATGGAGGGGAAGAAAAGAGATGCTGGGACACTGGTGGAGCCAGAGCTTACAGTGTCATGCCATCTGAGAGCTGTGGTTGTTGTTAGTGATCAGAGTGCTCTCGGTTGTCCAGAGCTAATGGCGCCACGCCATCTGAGAGCTGCGGTGTGTCCATAACCATCAGAGTGCTCTCGGTTGTCCAGAGTAGGCATTAGAACAGGAAGACTTTGGAACTGAAAGGTGGTTACCAATGTGAGAGCGTAGAAGAAGCAAAGGTGATAAGTGCAGAGCCAAGGCTAACCATCCTGGACCGAAAGGAGGTCAGTAGGCTATACGGCTGGATGAGATAAGGGCTGCTCTGACCACCTGCATGACTAAAGTGAATAAGGAAAGTTTTTCATAAAGAACATGGATTTGGTGACATCAAATTACAACAGAAAGACATTAAGGGGAATACTAGTCAGGAGACTATTAACATTACCCAGGTGCGGGTCCAGATGAGTTGAAACAGAGCCTGAAAAGCAGGTTGGACCTGCCCCAGACATGCCCAGACACACCTTGGACATGCCGCCGATGCGCTCCGGACACGCCCAGACATGCCCAAGGCACACCAGAGGAGGAAGATTTAATGTCTACCTCATATGAAGGTCTGTCTTGTAGTTTATTTAAAAACCTGTCCATTCCTGGTGCACCCATGACAACTTGCCAATCATTTCAATGTAGAAGGTGAAAGAAGAAGTTTGGTAAGATGGCTCAGACTTGAAGACCAGAGTGATTCCTAGAACCTCCATAGTGGAAGGAGAGAACCAAATTGTCCCCTGAACTAAACACACACACACACACACACACACACACACACACACACACACACACAATGTAATTTAAACACTTTTAAATTCACTAAAGAATTTGAGACTTTTTTCTGATCATTTGGGAGCAAATTCTTAAGATCTCCCATGCAGCGTTTTTAAATGTAGTACAGAGATTACGGTGGGAAGGATAAGATGAACCATTTTTGATAATTTTGTCGTCAGTTTGATGTGTTGTCAAGTTACGAGTTCAACGCCAGCCCAGTAGCAGACCAACTGCACAGTTACCTCACTCAGCAGTCACAAGCCTAACACTCTTTTCAGCATCTCTGTTGCACAGTGCAGTATTTACCTCCACTTCTAATCAAGGGAACTAGCCAGGCTGAGCAATGCCGCGAAGCTGCTCACTTAGTAAGACATCTTCCTACATCAAAGCCTACTCTTTCCCCAACCGAAGAATATCTGGTGCCTCTGAGTGAAAGGATTAAAGTCTTAGGTGGTATTCTCTGCAGAGGATCAGAATTTTAGGATATGCGGGGTGTGGTGGCCCAGGTCTTTAATCCCAGCACTCGGGAGGCAGGGGCACACCAATCTCTGGGTTCAAGGCCAGCCTGGTAACAGAGCTAGTGCCAGGACAGCAAGGACTATACAGAGCAACCCTGCTTTAAAAAAAAAAAGAGAGAGAATTTGAGTTTGAGGGTACAGGCTGATGAGTCCTGGCATTTCCTTAATGTAACAAGTTAAGTCTTTATTTAATGGCTAGAACAACTTGTAATTTTCTTCCATTGGTGGGCTAGACAGATAATAAAAATGATAGCAATGGTTATTAAAACTTATTTGGAGACTAGCACAGATAAGAAGAACTACAAGGTGAATTCTTTAAGCACCAGAGAATGGAGTGTTTTGTTTTGTGTTGTTTTTAAACACAACATGAAAGACAACTCCTCCGGCCTCAGGTGCCTAAGTATGCCACCAAAGGACGGCTTGGTTCTCAGACTCTCCAACAGTTTTTCCTGATTCCTCTAGAACTTACTCTTTACGTGGAATATCAAAGCCAGCGGGATAATAGGTGTCCCAAAATGTCTTAATTCAGAGAATTAGTGTTAACTGAGCCTGATTAGCTTCATTTATCTCTAATTAATTACCTTTATCTAATTAGACACTTTGTTTCCAGTAGACAGGGAGTCAAGTAGACTAGATTATTAGTGTAGTCACTGTCCCTTTACAAACCCCAAAATTAATGAAACGTGCAAAAGAATCTGCAGTTCTAATTGCACAGGTGTTGCCTTATGGCAAAGCTTGATCATCTGATTACACCGAGGGATTATTAGTGACTTTTATATAGAGGCCAAGCCTATGAAATGCACCTTCGCAACAGCTCATTAGTTTAAGGTTGTTACTGTATTATTTATTACATCCGGCCTTCCCCATTACCTAGATTGATTCATGGACCAATATATTTTTCTCTCCTCTGTGCAGAAAAAAATAAAATAAAATAAAACCATCATTACGAAGAGTCCAGATGCAATGTTGAACAATGCAAAACTGCATTTGCTCACCAGCTACAATCTGATTCTCAGCGACAAAAGAGCTCTCCAGTTAGATGTGATCAGAAGCAAGTTTACGGTTATTTGCTACAGGAAAGGGACTATTGAAAACTACTGGGTAATATGGAGGGTGAGCACATTGTTTTAAACAGTATGTGGCTCTCTCCATGTCTTCACCTAACTGAGCTGACATATCAAAGTATACGGAAAGGAAAAAGCATTTTTATATTAAAATATACTTGTTTTTATTTTCTCTCTGTCTTTCCAAAATAGATTGATAAAACATAATCCCTATGTGTATGCATCACAATGTGTATAAAATCCTGTTTTTACTTTTGCTTCTTATAGCTCGATTTTGATGATAAATGGAGCAGACTAACAAATTGTATAATCTGGTTTAGGTGAAAACAGCAGAATTTCAGTGTCCACTCCTAAAAAGGAAAAGTGCTTTTTCATGGTGAAGTCAGGTGTGCCTGAACGACGGGCACATCCCAGCCTGCAGGTCTGCATGCCTCCTCTCACACCTGAAGAGTGGGCACGTCCCAGCCTGCAGGTCTGCATGCCTCCTCTCACACCTGAAGAGCGGGCACGTCCCAGCCTGCAGGTCTGCATGCCTCCTCTCACACCTGAAGAAGCTCTGTGTGCCTGGACGACGGGCACGTCGCAGCCTGCAGGTCTGCATGCCTCCTCTCACACCTGAAGAAGTTCTGTGTGCCTGGACGACGGGCACGTCGCAGCCTGCAGGTCTGCATGCCTCCCCTCACACCTGAAGAAGCTCTGTTTCTCGTCATCATGGAGCAGTCAAGCAGCTAGAAGTAAATCCTCCCACGATCCCGACCCAACACATAAACATGTCTATAGATGACAGAGTAATTCCTTTGAATAATTTGTCAACGTGTGTCAAATGGGGTTTTAAAAGCTCTCCTGTCCGCGCTGCCCAGCCCCACTGCTCCAAGCCTACCCTGCCATTCTCATTGCTGAATCTCAACCGTGAGATGATAAGGGTGACTGTGATATGCCATGACGGCTAATTTGAGGAGTAATAATGAATATTTAATGACCCTCCTTTGAAGCATGGACATATAACTTTTCATCTGTGCCTTACTAAAATTATAACCATTAATCTAAAAATCATTGTTGTAACGGAAATAATAGCCAAGAATTATAGCTGATAGTCAAGTCAGGACACTGCACAAATATTCTATACAAACAAGATGCATGTGGAAGTCTGCAGCCTCTGTTCTCACTCAAACCAAGAAAGACCTTGCTTGAAAAACTACAGTTCTGTGGATGGTGGGTGCAGAGTCTGAGTCTGGGTGCAAAAGGCCGGTACTTTAATCAATAAATGAGCATGACAGCCAACACCACTTTCACTCCTCCTTGGATGTTGTTGGCATTCACAATATCTAAATAAAACAACATGTATACAGAAATGTGGCGCCCACAGATGAAGTATTTTTAGTTTGTCTGAATAAAAACAACATGTATGCAGAAATGTGGTGCCCACAGAGGAAGTATTGTTAGTTTGTCCACCTAAATCAAAGAAAGGGCACACAGCATTTATCAGAAAGGTAGAAATTTTATACCTTAAGTTTCATTTTTTAAAAAAACATATAGGTAGTTTTTCTCAGTCTGTCTCTTCAGAAACCACAGTGTGATTTTGAGAAGAAAATCAGGAAACGCGTGAAGCTCCTTGGTACAGGCTTTGTGCACTGATGGAAATGTTTCTAATTACACGTCTAAGTTACACCATTCCCGGTATCTCCGTAAGACTCTGAAATATTACAGAGAAACACATCCATCTCCCTTGCTGGTTGGACCTGCTTTCATTTACAGGGAAGTGAAAGGCAGTGCTACCGTGGGTGCAAACATGCAATTCTATAGTGACTCTTACACATGTTATTAATGTTTTTAAAAGTTTGCTGTGTGCTCACAAAATTCAGGGGGGAAATGGTCTGATAATGAGAGGAAAGGACCAAGAAAAACCTGAAGTTCCTCCCTTTGTGATCTTTAACAGACATGTAGTGTCTCACTGGGGTGGTCATACCTTTGATTCTAGGACTGTTGTGGGACTAGAAGGGGGACCAGAGTTCAAGGCCAGTCTGGGTTACACAGTGACATCTTGTCAAAGGGCACAAGGTGGAAAGAGAGGGGAGGGGAGTGGGGGGGAAATAAATTCAGGGTCTAGCTGGATGGTGCACTGTGCTGGATACCCAGGCCATCAGCATGGTTCTGCGTCTTCAGGACTCCAGTTTAAAGGCCAGAGGTTTCCAACTGTGCAGTCACTGAACACACTCCTAGCAGAGCAGGTGTTTCAGCCAAAACCAGGGCAAGGGCAAAGGAGAAAGCAGTTGT